>NC_046322.1:59190651-59530595 GCF_009819535.1 Lacerta agilis
ACTCCCATTGTGTGAAAAACAGAGGCTTCATTATCACCTCTAAATGGCAATTCCTGTGTTGATGCTGGTTCCATGTAATGCAGAACTGAGCCCACCCTCGCTTCTCCTTGACAGCAGGAAAAACTGCCATGAAGACTTATCTCAGCGTGGCAATGCTTGAGACGATCTCTACTTTTGTCTCCAAAATCTAGTTGCTGATTTCATGTCCCAAGACCACCCGGAAGAAAGGAGAAGATTATCCCCTGGCTAATATAACCCCTTTCTAGAAAGACTAAATGCTGCTGCAGTTTCTAATCTCAACTTCCCGGTTTTGTTGATACCTTCCAAGCCTTTTGGAAAGCAGACGAGGAATTACGTTCTCGCCTATCAGCGGTTCTTTCTGATATGTCATCCTATACTCCTCTCTGAGTTTTTCGAGGCACGCTAGAGCTTCATTAGTGTGAATATATATATAATCTTGCTTAGCAGGATTATTAGTATAATTAGCATTGCCAGTGTGTGGAGCTTTAGCTCTTGCTAGGCACTGGTGTCATAGAGAAAGCCTGGGAATTTTCTTTGCATTGTGATATGTGCTGACACTTGAGGAACACACACTGGAAGAAAAAAGTCTTAATCCTCACCACAGGGTCCTCTTCGGAGCACAACAATAACGGCATCCTGCTTGTGATTTAAACATTGTGAGAATTGGAAACGTTACTTGTTTATTTGTTTGTTTAGCCTGCACTCGAGAGAGAAGGCAATTGGATGCAGTTTAAGGATGGATTCAGGCAACATTTTGCATTGGGGGGTGATGACATTGGGGGGAGACACAGTGTGGTGTAGTCAATAATTCAGGAAAACTCAATTTGCTGTTTGCTCCTATTCAGTGGTAAAGATAGGGTTTTCCTGGGGGCAGAAGTAAACAATGCTTGGACATGAACTGGAAAAGTGTGAACCTGTGCCTAGAAAGTGCAGGGCAAAAGGTAAGAATGGATAAGCCCCAACATTCTCAAAGTTTTGGACTTTGCTTAGAAAAGCTAATCCATCTGCTGCCATTTGGTCCTGCCTATCTTTGTGAGCGAGGCTGTTCAACAATGGTGATCCTTAAAACAGAAACCAAAGCAAAACAGTTTAGCAGCACAAAATGAGTTATGAGTTAGCTTCTCACACTGGAATGAAATCTGGAAGAACAAACTTCTCCCAGTGCCTCACTAAAAATGGCAACCATTTGCCACTAATGACGATGTCTAAGAGACAGAGCATGTTATCAGCATCCTCACACGATGGATCTCAGGTGTGGGGACCTCTGGCCCTCCAGATATCACTGACCAAAAGCCCCATCAGTCCCAGCATGAATGGCCAGCGGACAGAGATGATGGGAACAATATCAAGAGGGCCAAAAGTTCTCCACGCCTGCTGTGTCTGTTTCTGGGATGCTTTCTTGTTCAAAACCAGATTCTCAGGGGAAAAGCTAAGCTAGAACTTTCTCCACGATAAACTGGTTTTTTTGTGTGCATGGAGTTTTGCATACACATACAGAGAAAATTGCACTAGCAGCCTCTCTTCTCTCATACACATACCCTGAGGTAAATGTAGCACTATTTATGAAATGTGCGCTAATTATTATAATAATGGAACCAGATGGCACCATTGTCATCACTGTTACACAAGCTTTTTTGTTAATACTTTGAGAGACGTCCCGTGCAAGTAATTATTTCACAACTCTCTTCTGACCAGCATTAAATTAAAGCAGTTTGCTCTCTGCCTGGCGTACTGGGCCGCGGAGGCAGAACCTGCAGTGATATTCATGGGTGTTGCGCTGCTAAATCCCTGCACATTAAATAATTGGGCTTATATTTCAAAGCCAATTTTTTCATGTCTGCAACATTTCAAAAGAAACCTCATTTCTGAGATCCCTGACAACTCCGAAAGAAAAGAAAAGCCAACTTGACAGAGATTTGCAAAACATCCTGTTACTTTGGGATAAACATTTCAATGCCGCTTCTGAAAAAGGGGTTGCTCTATAATGTAGATTAAATCCATGTATTATTTTGCATTTTAAAATGCCAGCACAACTAATGGGTGTGATAGCAGCAGCTGCCGATCAGCCAAGGTCCACATGCTGGCGACAATTTTGCCCCAATGTCTCAGAAGAACCGTTACAAGATTATTGCATATTACAATAATGCAATTACATGTGTTTACCTTAATTATGTACTTAAAAGTAATTATAATTACACGTATAGGTCACATTTGACAAAATGCAACGCAGAAAAGTGTAGTGAAGCTTACCACAAGTGGAAGAAAGATGTTGATACAGAAGGAAGGTACACAATAAAAATGAAAAATGGAGCATACCAGTGCTACAGTTCTCAGAGTGGCTTAACAATCAATCGCTCTTTCCAGGGAACTCTGGGAAATGTAGTTCTCTGAGGGGAATAAGGGTTTCCCAACAACTCTCATCACATTAACAAACTACAGTTCCCAGGTTTGTTTGTTTTCTTGAAAAGCTTAAAGTGGAAGATGCCACTCTAAAGGTATCGTGCATCTGAGGCCCCAGTCCAAAGATTCCAAACTTGTGGATTGGAATGCAACTCCCAGTTGGATTGCGCATTTCTCTTCAAGTGCATATTTTACGTTAAAGGTGCACACAAAATACATACAATGTGCTTACATTGGGATGGGACAGGTGGCAATGGAACTAGCATTTGAGTGCTAGCAAGACCTAAATTGGCTGCATGCCCATCCCTAACTATAGATGCTATAATAAATTCACTCTGTATCTGAATTTGATAATCCAAATAAACAATTCAACACCATGTCAAATTTAGTAAGAGAGAAGCAACTGCTTTAAAAGATAAAATGGAACAGCAACCTTTAAGACACCATCCCAGAAAAAACTGAAAGGATATCATTTTACAGTCTCCTTAGGCATTAGAGAAAATTGCTTTAAGATAGTTCTCCAATAGAATCTAATCCCTCTGGAAATCCATAAAATCTTTATAATGCAATGGCAAATGTTGGTTATGCCAATCAGCTAAGTGGGATTTTCTTCACTGAGGAAAAGAATATTGGAAGACGGCAACTAGTGAACTCAGTGAGGTCCTCTGTTTACAGTTGATACTTTGCCTAGTGTTATGTTTACTAAACTATGTTCAAATATGTGTTCTAGGAATCTTCATAATACTTTTGAGTTTGTTAACTGCAGCTAGGATGATACAGCTGGTGCCAAGCACTGGAAAACAAAATCTGAGCCTTGTAAAAATAAATGAACAAAATATGGGATTTATTTAAACTAATTAAACTAAGCCCTTGCCAATACCCTGTCTTAGGTTACCAAACAACCAGCCTATAGAACAGCTATTTCTAGTTATCTCACTTCAGCACAGCAAATGCTGCTGCTGAAAGGTTATCCTCCTAAAGCAGGAGTGGGGCAACTTTTTGGTCTGATGGGCCAGATCTTCATCTTCCCTCTGCCCAGTGGCAGACTCTGGGCTCTCAAATTTCAGTGGTGCCTCATGCAACTCCAAAATTCAGTGTCCCCTCCTCTCATACTCTGTTCTACAGCATTGTTGTGATGCCCCCAGCAACATGGCACCCAATGTGGCCAAACCGGGCATGCTACCCTAAAACTGCCTCTGCTCTGCCATTTTTAACTTTGACAAGTGAGTGGTCCCATTCATCTATTAAAGTTGGCCAATAGAAATGGAGGGATATAGTGACAAAGCAGGAGTCAATTCCCTGCCAATCAACTGATGAGTTAGGGGTTCAATGTCACTTTCTACAGATGACTGCACAAACCATTTCCTGCAGGGATTGACTATACCCATTAAACCTGCCCATTGAGGTGATCCCACCTGATTGACAGGTGGAGAAGGCTGAACACCAATCCCCCTGCAGGCCAAATTTTAACCGCTGGCAAGCCAGATGTGAGTCAGATGTTGCCCACCCATTCTATATTATAATTAGTGCAATATTATGTGACTTTTTCTTCATATAGTGTGTGTGTGTGTGTGTGTGTGTGTGTGAGAGAGAGAGAGAGAGAGAGAGAGAGAGAGAGAGAGAGAGAGAGATGCTTGTTTGTGTATTGTTGCATTTGTGAATAAGTGCACACATACATATGTGCAGGTTTCTGACCTGCAAAGTCATAAACAGTCTGGGTCCACAGTATCTCATAGACCACCACTTCCTTACTCCATGCTTTGAGAACTGCTCTGAGATCCATCTCTTAGTGATACTAGATTGTCATCTCCATCTCAGAACTTGCCTCA
The DNA here is from genome assembly GCF_009819535.1 of Lacerta agilis. Taxonomy (NCBI): domain Eukaryota; kingdom Metazoa; phylum Chordata; class Lepidosauria; order Squamata; family Lacertidae; genus Lacerta; species Lacerta agilis. Next base: position 59,194,902 of record NC_046322.1, read on the forward strand.
CAGATGTGGAGACACAGAATATAGGAAGATCCTGCTGGATGAGGCCAGTGGCTCATCTAGTCCAGCATCCTGGTCTCACAATGGCCAACCATGTGCCTCTGGGAAGCCCACAAGCAGGATCTGGGTGCAACAAGTCTCTCACCTCCTGCCGTTTCCAGCAACTGTTTATTCAGAAATATTCTGCCTCTGACTCTGGAGGTAGAACATATCTATCAGCGTTAGTAGGCACTGGTAACTTCTGGTGGATACGAGCCATACCTCTGAGCCAAGGAGGACCACTAACACACACTCCTATGGCAAGAGTCCTATGATCTGATGAAATAGACTTCCTAGTTAGTACAACATAACTATTACATTCCAAAATAAACTAGGTTGAAAATAGGGGAAGAGCTGTTCGACAGTGGAACAGACTCCCACAAAAGGTGATGGACTCTCCTTCCTTGGTGGTTTTAAGCAGAGGTTGGATGGCCATCTGTCATGTATGACCTTGCTGAGATTCCTGCATTGCAGGGGGTTGGACTAGATGACACTCAGGGTCCCTTCCAACTCTGACTCTAAGCTGGAGATGCACACAGTGACACAAGACTTCAGGAACATAAGCTATGGCTCTGAAAATCTTTTCCTCTTTTTTAGAGGTTGGATATGTAGTTACAAATAAATCCTACAGTTTCAATGAGATGGGATTCAGTGATAATTAATCTAAGGGCACCTTGATTATTTCATGAGATAAAGTTAATTAAAGTAAGTTTGATTAGTGATCTTTTTTGGCAAAGTCATTTGAAAGAGTAAAAAATAAAAATAAAAATAAAGAAAATAATAATTGGAGGGTTGTTCAGATGGCTGTTCTATAGCTTTATGAAAGTAGAATTCAGAACCTGATTTACACCTGAATAGACTTGTTAAAAATAGCAGCACCAATGTGTCTTTAATCAGTATGTTTTTAAGAACCTTTCTAATATCAGTTCATCAGATCTATGGAGCCACAACTGATAATCAAAATGCTAATCTACACCATCCGTCTGTAATCTGGCTGGAATTATATGGAAGAAAGGAGGTGACTTATAAATGCATAAAGTATTTTCTGTTTCTATTATAGTAAATTTTAGACACACAACCAGTTCTTTTCAGTCACTCAGAGAACTTTATTGCCATTCTTCTCTATGCCTTCCTGTGGCCCATCTACACTTCCAGTGTCATCCAAATTGTGATGTCTAAAGAAGTAACTATCTGCAACCATACTATGCAAGTCGAAGATAGGCCTGAAAGGACAAGAGTAGTCCAAAGTCAAAGGAAAACCTTCCTCAAGCTGTTTTTAGTAGGTGTGCAATATCCTTTAAATGAAATGGAAATAGCACATGTGGGGAACCCCAGATGTTGTTATTGGGACTTGCTGGGGCTGATGGGAGTTGTAATTCAGCAACATCTGGAGAGCCACAAGTTCCCCACACCTGATGATTATTATTTTCAGCTTGGTGATTATTTTCCTTTGACTTTAAAGCATTTGGAGGACGAGAAGGAGAGGACAAAGGGTGAAGAAATAGCTGTAAGTAGAGCAAAAGGGGACTTTCTCATTGGCTTCCTAAAATCTCAAGAATTGCCAGTAAATATCAACATTCACCAAGTTTCTACAGCATATGAGCCATATTTAACATAGTACAGTTCCTCTGTGTGTGCATTTTTTAAATGTCTTATTATCTAAAAAAGATAACCAAGTCTTTTTTAAAACTTAAAAAGAAAAAAAGACTCGTCAAACTCAAATACTGAGCTCACTTGTTTGTATTCTCTTCTCATAAATCCTAGCAAACAGATGTACACATTTCTTGTCAGCTGTATTTGTCACCGGACAAGCTGCCTCTTGACCATTTTGCAGTATGTTGTTACACATGATTTATTGTATGGTGTCAGTCCTGCCGTTTTCTTTGCAAATCTCACTTCTCGTCTTGAATGAAGAAGTCATCTGGTTGGCAATCGGAATTGTAGAGAAGTTATCTGGTCCTTTTTAATCTGATGTTTACTTGATCACTGTTTCACAAGCCAATTCCGCTTGGCCTGGCAGGCACTTTGTGTGCGGTAGTGGGTTTTTGTTTTTGTTTTTTTAAGGATTTCAAACTCTGAGAGTAAGTAATCACACCATTAATACATAAATCAATACTGTGTGTGCTGTTAAACAGAAAGCCGTACTTTTCTTATGTTACTTTAATCCCTTTTATTAGAGTGGAAGTGAATCTCCTCAGGCAATCAGAATGCAGAAGCTACTGTCCAATTATCACTTTATAAAACTATCCATGGAAGCTAATACAAAGTCAGCATATCAATCCTGCTCTTACATTCACTGTCACCTTGGACAGCTCCACTCAACATGCAGGTGGCTCCTTCAAGTGCTGCTCCTGCCAGCTTGGGGTCTTTGAAAAGAAGGGAGCACCTGGACTAGACCAAGCACATTCAGCCAATGCACAATTACACAAACACATCTTAATGAACAAGCAAATGAACTATTAATTTATTTTAATTTTTAGTATGACATGTTCAGGGTGTTAATAGCTGCTTAAAAACTGAAAAGGTATGGAGTATACAGTTAATCACCCACTGATACAACTTAGGGTAAAACCCCACATCATAGGAATCTGCCGTATATCAGAAGGCAGACTGTCCAATTGCCCTGCCTCAATAAACTTTTAGAATTCTTTGAGAGTGTCAACAAGCATTTAAATAGAGCTGATCCAGTCGGCATTGTGTATTCAGACTTTAAAAAAACCTCTGACAAAGTATCGCACCAAGTAAGCTTAGCAGACATGGAATAAGCGGAGAGATCCTTTGATGGATCAGTAACTGGTTGAAGAGGGAATGCGGGTGGCACTGTGGACTAAACCACTGAGCCTAGGGCTTGCCGATCAGAAGGTTGGCGGTTCAAATCCCCGCAACGTGGTGAGCTCCTGTTGTTTGGTCCCAGCTCCTGCCCACCTAGCAGTTTGAAAGCACGTCAAAGTGCAAGTAGACAAATAGGTACCGCTCCGACGGGAAGGTAAACGGCATTTCTGTGCACTGCTGTGGTTCACCAGAAGCGGCTTAGTCATGCTGGCCACATGACTTGGAAGCTGTCTGCGGACAAACGCCAGCTCCCTCGGCCTATAGAGCGAGATGAGCGTGCAACCCCAGAGTTGTCCTCGACTGGACCTAATGGTTAGGGGTACCTTTACCTTTACCTTTAACAGGTTGAAAACAGGAAGCAGAGAGTAGGAATAAATGAACTGTTCTCACAGTGGAGTCTCCCAAGCATCAACATTGGGACAAATAATTTTAAACATGTTCATAAATAATCTGGAGTGTGCAGCCACTATGAAAAGGCAAATTCCATGCTAGTATTCATTAGGAAAGGGAATGAAAATAAAACTTGCAATATCACAATACTATTCTTACTATTTTAGAAATCAATGGTGTGACTACACTTGGAATACTGTGCACAGTTCTCATTGCCTCACTTGAAAAAGATTCAGAAAAGGACAAGCAAAATGATCAAGAGGTTGGAGCAACTCTCCTATGAGGAAAGGAAGCAAGTCCCTATTAGGACTGGTTGGACAAAGAATGGTGGGAGAAACCAGCTGGGAAACCACCAAGGTAAGAAGGCTTAGAGGCTGGGTAGTGATGGTATGATGATGATGATGATGATAATGATTTATTTATCCAGCTGGGTCAGAGAGGGAGAAGACTGGGAAGAGGAGGTGTCAGAAGCTGAAGGTGTCAAAAGCTGACTGGCAGAATCAGAGGCAGAAACTGTAGCAGGAGAAAAGGGAGGTCAAGAGGCAAAGATAAGTCGGGCTGGTGAAGAGTCACTGGTATCTCTTCCTCCTGTTGTGAAAAGCTCCCTGCCCCCTCTTTCCCAGAACCAGGAGAGGCATGAAAAGGTGGAGGAGAGATTGGCTGCACATAGGCTCAGTCTCTGATTGCTTTGGGAAAGCTCTGGAAAGGAGGAGACCTAGACAGCTGTGGGGAGGTGAGGACCTTCAGTCTTGGCAACTGATTCCATGGAGGAATGAGCTGCTGTGCTCATTAGGCCTGACACTCAGCCAAGTCTGTGGAGATTGTGTTTTTGCTAATGAAGAGCTAACAACCAACTTTGGACTGTGTGATTACTGATCAGCATGCTCTGTGACAGGTTACAAGAGCTGGACTTTTTAGTTTAGAGAAAGATTAGTAAGAGGGAACATGATAGAGATCTATAAAATTAAGCATGGTGAGGAGAAAGTGGAGAGAGAAAAGTTTTGCACCTTCTCTCCTAATACTAGAACAAGCAGATATCCAATGATGCTGAATGTTGAAAGATTTGGGACAGACAAAACAAATATCTTCTTCTTGCTGTCTAGAGTTAAACTGTGGAATTTGCTCCCACAAGAAACATTGATGACTACCATATTGCATGGATTTTAAAAAGTATTAGATAAATTTGTGGCGGATATGGCTATCAATGACTATCAGCCATAATAGCTGTGTTCTGCCTTCACTATCAGAGGCAGTTTGCCTCTGAATACCAGTTGCTGGAATTACAAGTGGGAAGAGCACTACTGCACTTGGTTTCAGGAGCTTCCCATAGGCATGTGATCAGCCACTGTAAGAACAGACTGGTGGACTAGATGGGTCTATGGCCTGAGCCACCAGGGCTTTTCTCATGTTCTTATGCTTATCTAGCTCAGTATTGTCTACTCTAGTCTTCTCCAACCTAGTGTTCTCCAGGTGTTTTGGCTGTAGCTCCCATCATTATCAGCTATCATGACAAATGGTCGGAGATGATGGGAACTGCAGCTTAAAAGATCTGGTTGGCACCAAATTGGGGAAGGCTGCTCTACCTACTATCTCATCCATGTTTGCTTGCTGGAGAGGCAAGGAATTGAAGCTAGGACCTTCTACGTATAGAACACATGTTCTACCAATGAGCCATGATACTTCTCCAAAAGTATAGCCCTCTTCACCTTGCTTGCATGGGCTTGTCTGGCATCCTCAGCAACCATCCTTTCAAATGCCAATTATTAGCAAAAACAATATATTTTTTATTTAGGAGGCACATGTTATTCATGATCATACTGTTGGTTACCTTTCCCCAGATACATGGCTGCCTTGAGAATATGAAAATTGTGTCTCCATAGGTTATGTTCAATAAGACAACAAAGATAGCCAAGGTCTGGCAGGAAGCCAAGCTAAATCTTATCTGCATGGTGGGAACATACCATCCCTTACAGATAATGTTAGATATGTATCTCTGGTGAGCTCCTTGAATCTTTATCTGAAACTTACAACAGCAGCACAGCAGGGCTTGAGGGATGAGCAGGGGAACTTTAGCCCTCCCCAGGAGTATATGGGCCCAAGCCCAGGACTTCACACCTAAGCAGATTTCCTAAGGAGGCGACTGAAGCTTGGGAAATAAGTTTATTGACAACAGATTCACAAAGCAGAAAAAGCTGAATAGCCACCATTATAAACATGCAAAGGCCGTATCATGAATAACTGTCACAATACAAAGTAGTCTTGCTGAATAGTCAAAAAATAAAATTCTCAACAAGAAATTGTATTAGTACTTGCCTGAGGGAATCAGAGTCATTGTTCTAAGGGAAAGTAAAGGTTGCTACACTGTTCCTTTCCCTACCCCATAAGCAAGGAAGTGGGGAACAGGAAGTCACCACTGGCACTAACTATGCCCTTATGGATGAAGGGGGGGTAGGAAGCTGTGGCAAACATGCCCTTGAACCACGGTGAGCATTGCCTTCTCAAAACTCACCCTGTCCTTTCCACTACGTCATCACAGGCATGCAGACACTTTACAGCACTCAGTAAGGTAGGGATTTTAAGGGCTTAAGACGGTAAATGATAGTAACGCTTCTCAGATATAAAGAAATGGTTGAATGGCTGGCACAGCCTACCCTTGGGTGAAACCAAAGACATAAATTAAAAATGGAGGCATGTCAATCAAACTGATGACATGGCTGTGAGGTTTCTAGTGGCAAAAAATTGGGAAAGTGTCCTGATACCAATAAAAACAGAGTGGCTTGCCAAATTAATGGAATATTATAATCTGACTAAGTTAATGGGAGATATTGGAAGGGTCTCAAAAGATAAAATGGAGAAGGAATGGAATATGTTTAAAGAATATATACAAAATTATATTGAAAAGCCAGAACTTCTGTCAGAATAAGATAAGTTCCATGATTAATATAGGGAGAAAAGAAAGAAGAAATCTAAAATATTAGAAATCTAAAATATTAGAATATAAATATTGAAATATTAGTTAGTACTTATTGTAATGAGATAGAGAAAGATAATAAATGCATAAAATTAGCAGTATGCAAGAAGAAGTAATGGAAGTTAAAAGACATTACAGCAGTTGTGATTGGAAGCCTAGCACAGGGTGAGGTGAGGGGGTGTGTGGGATAAGGAAGTATGTATAAGGTTTATTGTGTGTATGTATGAATGTTTTTATCATGAAAGTGTGTTTGAATGAGTGTTTATAAAATGTATGTATTATTGTTGAATTTTTCAATAAAAAATATTTAAAAAAAACCCTGATGTAAGCTGCCTTGTGAAGGTTATTCCTGAAAAGGCAGAATGTGAATATAGTATGTAAGTAAGTAAGTAATAAATAGGCTTGAGCACTGCTTTTTCCCACTTCCCTGACTTGTATTAAGCTAAAGTTCCCCATTACATCTGAACGAGGGAATTCTGGAGGCAGAGGGACATAGGAAGGTGCCTTCATGCTCACTATTGTCCACACTAATTGGCAGAGGCTCTCCAGGGTTTCATGCAGGACCTTCACCCAGCGCAGCAAGAGATGCCAGGGATTGAACCTGGGACATTCTGCATGCAAAGCAGATGCTCTACCACTGAGCTACATCCTTTCCCTATTTTAGAGGTTAGTAACCCAGGGTAATAAACCAGGGTCAGATTACGCCAGAGTTGTCCCTCTTTCAGTTCCACAGCTTAGAATGACATGAGATAGATATGTGAAAATGCAAGATAGCTTTGCCATTCATCCTTATTTGTTGGTGAAAATTATCCTGTTTGCAGGTGGCAGACCATATGAGGTGAAAGATTAATGCCTTATGAGGGGGAAAGCAAGTGACAGTAGGTTATGTGTACACAGTAATGTTGCCTTTTGCTGTTCTCTTAACATCTGAGGATTATTGGAATAAAGCCTGAATACAGTGCAGGTGGGGGGGGGGGGTGAAAGGCGACTGGGTGAATGCCCAAGAAAAGTGGGGAAGAATAGTTGCCACAGATGATAAAATAATTTGTAGAAACCTGCTATTGCCAGATTTCAAATATGAGAAGCTGGGCGTTTGTGCTGTGCTCTGAAACAGAACAATCAAAACAGGGATGTTAATCATCTTTGGGCCATAATGTTAACAGTAAGCTGTTCTTCCAGGTTATGTAGAGTATGCACAGCAAAGCAAAATACACAATGGTTTATGAAGCTGGGAAGAAATGCTGGGACTGACGGCCCCCTTGCTTTCCCCTCTGCTTGGAGCAAGCCAACAGAGTGACTTTCCACTGGAGTGGTGCTCTTTGAGCAATCATTGTCATATCCATGCCTCTACAAATATTTATGGACTAGTGATTACTTGAGGACCACAAAGCTAGTTTATGCTACTGCACCCTATGTGGGACTAAGAGTAAGGAGCCCAGCTGGCTGCCCCAGTAATCCATGCCTTGAAACTGAGCACTGGAGCTCCATAATTCATCACTCGATGAAGCACAGTGTAAAGAGGCCTCAGGTGAAATTCTGCTGCAGGCCTGGGCTAGTAGCTTTGATCTGGAGCTGTAGGTGATATTGTAAATAAATCACCAAAGTTCCTAGTTCCTATGTGGATTCTGAATTCAACAATCAATGTTTGTCAAGCAACATGGTTTATATCTCTCCCGTCCATTAACATGCAAAGACTAGTGATTGTATTTAGACTTTGTTCCTGTACAATCAGTTGAATCATCATGTCTCTGATATATGTGCATCTAGTTCACAACTCAAGTTAGGGTGGTCACAGGGTGCCAGAGGATAGTCCTCAATGTGAGGGAGACTTCTGTGTGAAGTCTCACAGAAGTCCAGTCCATATCCAGTTTAAAGCAGGCTTCCCAAACCTGGTGTCTTCCAGAGACTTTGGATTACTGCTCCTATCATTCATGACCATTGACCATGCTTTATGGGAATGATGGGAGTTGTGGTCCAAAACGTTTGGAGGAAACAAATTGGTCTTGCCTTCCTGAGTGTGCTCTTGTCTGATTCAGCAGGCACTGTGGAAGGTATGGTGAAATTATTCGGGCTTATCCACAGAAACTGAGGAGGTTGAGAAATCAGGTGAAGAGAACACAGAAGAGCAGCTGAGGGCCCCCAAGCAGATCAGCCTACATAAGAAGTTCAAGCTGAACCTTCCTTGGGTAACCATCTCTTCCTGAGCTCTGTTATGTTTCTGAGGTCAAAAAGGTAAAGGTAAGGGACCCCTGCATGATAAAGTCCAGTCAAAGGCAACTATGGGGTGTGACGCACATCTTGCCTCAGGCAGCTTTCTGGGTCATGTGGCCAGCATGACTAAACCACTTCTGGCACAATGGAACACCGTGATGGAAGCCAGAGTGCATGGATATGCTGTTTACCTTGCCACCGCAGTGGTACCTATTTATCTACTTACACTGGTGTGCTTTTGAACTGCTAGGTTGGCAGCAGCTAGGACAGAGCAACAGGAGCTCACCACCGTTGTGCGGATTTGAAGCACTGACCTTCCGATCAGCAAGCCCAAGAGGCTCAGGCGTTTAGACCACAGTGCCACCCACGTCCCTATGTTTCTGAATACAGTACTTGGTTATTCTGTCACCCTGTTCTCTGACTTGCTTGTTGACCTTCCATCCAGGTTTGTGCTTTGTTTTCAGTTCTGAGTGCTGGTTGATCTCACAGTCCCTAGTTCCTAGCTTCTGATGCAATCTAAGCTGCTGCCTGTGGCTGAGTCCCAGCAGCTAGAAAGTTAGCATGCACCTCTTTAAAGAATCACAGACCTACCTCTTCTTCAGGTAAGAGTCTGAACCTTCATCACAGTGTCCCAGTGAGGATAAATTAGATAAGAAATACAAAGCATTTTGTAGACCAAAGAGTGACATAGATGTGATAACATAATCATATTACACTTTGAAATTTGAATTGAAAGCAAAACAAGCACCACAACCTCAGTATTCACCAGTCTGGGTGGTTTGAATCCTCTGCAATCCTTTGAAGTTCAGATTGAATAGTAACTTTCAACTTCAGGAGATGTATATGAGTCACATGCATTTATTCATAATATACACTGCGGGAAACAGATATCAAGGATGACATCTATTTTCTGGCCCTAACCACAATTCTGCTGCATCTTATGTCAAGTCAGAGAAGAAATCAGTAAGTAGACACTTCAGGAATTACTCATTGCTCCGTGCCTCTAGCAGATTCTGGTAGACGAAGTGACAGTACATCTTGAACATCTTGCACAACCAAGCATGAAAGCAGTTATAATACTTTCCTAAGTGCCCAGTTTGAAAAGATACTTGTAGTGTGCGGAAACTGCCTATTTACATGCTTTTGTTTCCTGAATATGTACAACTTTCAGGAAGTTTTGCACACATTCAGCACTACACGGAAAAGACAGCTATTGCTGCAGAGGTTGAAGCATTGTGAACCAAATCAAAGCTCCACATGCTTGGTTGCAAATACCACCCTCATCCTCATGTAAATCTACCTCCACTGAAATGAATTGCGTGAACCAAACAGGAAGGGAGGAGGTATAGCTTTATATGTAAAGGATGTATACACTTGTGAAGAAATCCATGACCTGGAGCATGGAAAGCAGATTGGGAGTATATGGGTAAAAAGTGTAGGGGAGAGAAACAACAGTGACCTTACTTCTGTTTCAGTGTATCTGAAGAAGTGTGTATGCACACGAAAGCTCATACCAAGAACAAACTTAGTTGGTCTCTAAGGTGCTACTGGGAGGATTTTTTTTTATTTTTTATTTTGTTCTTACTGTGGGGGTCTGCTATAGACTGTCAAGATATACTGAAGATTTGGATGCTGCCTTCCTAGAGCAGATTACCAAACATCCAAAAAGGAGACATGTAGTAGTCATGGGAGACTTCAACTTCCCCAATATAGGTTGGAACTCAAACCAAGAATGTAAGGTCGGACAAATTCCTCCATTGCCTTGCTGAAAAATTCATTTCCCAGAAGGTGGAAGAAGCAACAGGGGGAATCATCTGTCATGGACCTGGTCCTCACCAACAAGGAGGAACTGATCAACAAAGTGGAAGTACTCAGAAACTTGGGAAGAAGTGATCATGTCCTCCTGGATTTCATGCAGAGGCAAGGGACAACTGAGTGTAGTCGGACCTGCATTCTGGACTTTTAAAAAGCTTAAGGAGATCCCATGATCAGAAATTCTCAAAGAGAAGGGAGTCCAAGATGGATGGGAGTTTCTAAAAGAAGACATATTAAAGGCACAAATTCAGACAATTCCAACAAGGAAAAAATATGGGGGGCATCTAAGGAGACCGATGTGGCTGCATAAAGAGCTTATAGATGAGCCGAGAATTAAGAAGGACATGTATAAGAAATGCAAGAAAGGAGAAATCACAAAGGAGGAGTATACATGAATAGCCAACAGTTGCAGTGGAAAGTTCAGGTTGGCTAAAGCACAGAATGACTTGCAAGACTTCATGGTTCCACATCATCCTGGGGAAAAGTGACAAGTGGGGTGCCATGGGATTTTGTCCTGGGCCCATTGTTGTTCTACGTCTTTATAAACAATATGGATGAAAGAATTGAGGGGATGTTCATCAAATTTGCAGATGACACCAAACTGGGAGGGGTGGCAATGCCACAGAAGACAGAATCAGAATTCAAAATGACCATAACAGATTGGAGAACTGGGCCCAAAATAACAAAATGAATTTCAATATAGACATATGTAAGGGTCTGCACTCAGGCAGGAAGAGCAGATGCATAAATGTAAGATGGGGGATACCTGGCTTCCCAGTAGTACATTTGAAAAGAATCTAGGGGTCTTTGTGGACCACAAGCTGAACATGAGTCAACAGTGTGATGCAGCAGCAAAAAAAGCTAATGCTATTTTAGGCTGCATCAACAGAAGGGAAGTAATAGTACCACTCTATTCTGCTTTGGTCAGACCACAGCTGGAATACTGTGTCCAGTTCTGGGTACCACAATTTAAGAAGGAAGCTGGAATGTGTGCAGAGAAGGGCAACCAAGATGATCCAGGGTCATGAAACCTTATGAGGAATGGTTGAAGGAGCTGGGTATGTTTAGCCTGGAAAAGAGGAGACTGAGAGGAGATATGGTAGCCATATACAGCTATCTCAAGGGATGTGACATGGAAGAGGGAAAAGCTTGTTTTCTCCTGCCCTGCTAGGTAGGACTCGAACCAATGGCTTCGAGTTACAAGAAAGGAGATTCCAACTAAACATCAGGAAGAACTTTCTGACAGTGAGAGCTGTCTGACTGCTTCCTTGGAGGTTTTTAAGCAGAAGTTGTATGGCCATCTGTCATGGATGCTTTAGCTGATGTTCCTGCATTGCAGGGTGTTGGAGTAAATGACCCTTGAAGTCCCTTCCGACTCTACAATTCTATTATTCTTGGTGGGGATATCTGGATAGATACCCCCTAGAACAGGGGTCAGCAAACTTTTTCAGCAGGGAGCCAGACCACTGTCCCTCAGACCTTGTGGGGGACCAGACTATATTTTGAAAGAAAAAACAATGTATGGGTTCCTATGCCCCACAAATAACCCAGAGATGCATTTTAAATAAAAGGGCACATTCTACTCATGTAAAAGCACACTGATTCCCAGACCGTCCGGGCAGGGGCGGAGGAAGAGGGGGGCGGTGGAAGCGCACTGCCCCCAGCAGCGTGATCCCAGTGGGGTTCCATCGTGGCTTCCCCCCTCCCACGCTGGGTGTCCCGCCCCCACAGGCAGCACATCACGCCCCCGGATGCGTGTCACGCCCCCAGGATGTAGGCCATGCCCCTGCGGGCGATGCGCCCTGCCCCCAGGACACGTGCCAGCCCCACCCCTGCCTGCTCTCTGCCCCCAGTGCCGGAGCATGAAGCTCCGCCACTGCGTCCGGGGGCTGGATTTAGAAGGCAATTGGGCTGGATCCAGCCCCCAGGCCTTAGTTTGCCTACCCATTCCCCAGAAGGTTGCAGAATGCCATCCCCAACAGCTGGAAAACACCAATCTCCAGACAAAGCCATTAAAATATATAATTGATGGTGGATCTACTTAGCTGTTCTATATATTTTTATATTATAGTGTTTTATTCTATTTTAACATTTCTTATTTAATTTTTGATATTTCTACCCATATAATTTTGTTGTTGGGTTTTTTGGAAAACACTTTGTGGACTTTTGCTTGATGAAAAGTATTATACAAATACTTAGATAGATAAATGAATGAACCCAGAGATTTTTGGCAAAATGACCCGCTCCCATTTTGCTGCTTACAAGATAACATTGTGTAGGGCATTTTTGCTCATCCCTAAGTCACAAATGTTTTTTATATCATAATTTTGTGTTTCTGATATTTGAGTTTCAGGAAACTGTCAAGACAAATGTTGGATATTGTTGCTGGCTTGCTTGTTTTTTTTGGGGGGGGGGGTATTGTCCTGTTGTTTCAAAAAGTGTCTGCCTTTGTGTTCTATTATTGTGCTCTGGAGAATAGCATTATTTAGCAATAAAAGTTTTTTTTAAAAAAAATCCTTTGTGACAAAACCAAGGACAGTGTGACTGAAAGGGGGGAAATGGCTAACAGGGGTCAAAAATACCTACCTATTAATTAAAGAGAAGATTGAAAATGTCCCTGGAAAATTAACCTGTGTAATTTTGAAGCAAAGTCATATGAAGTCCCATTTGTGTCTCTCTCTTCATTGGAAAGTAGGCATCTTTCACTTTTGATTTAATTGTTCGAAATACAGCAGCACGATAAAAGATTCTTTTTATGGAAATTTCTCACAGCAACACAATCAATCATATTTCCAACTCATGCACCGTCTTGAGCCCCTGAGCCTCAAAGACTTTTTTTTTCCTGTGGATCTTACTTGTTAAATTAGCACTGATCAAAGGCTAAAACATTTATCATGCTTATTAGTGAATAAACCTAGCAGCAGGTATCCCAAGTGAGGAAGCAAATCCTCATTTCCTGCAAGAATGAATTGGAAATTATCCAAAGTGCTTGCAAACATTTTTCAGGAGTGACGAATTGTCAAAAAGAAAGCAGCTGCTGGATGTGTGAGCTCTAGGGTTAGAAAGGAAAGGGGAGAGAAAGGCAGGGGGAGAGAAGAGCCATGATGCAAAGGTATCTTGAAACAACCCTGTAGGGAACTTCTACCATTTGATTTACTGCAATTGCCTCTGAATTCAGTGTCAGCTGACCTTGGAATCAAGTTGGAAAATAACTACATAAACTATTGCAGTTGTTAAATCTTCTAAGAAATGAAACAATTCTCCACACCTGCTCCTCAACTGTCGAATTTCTTTTCACTTGTAAGAATGTACAGCAGCAAACAAGAGGAAGCATCTTGGTGCTCAAGGAAACAGAGCTCCCCCCCCCGCAACTACTCACTCTCTCTTTCTTGCTCAAGTCAGAGTGCGAATGTCTGTTCTCCCACTCTGCAAATCAATTTGGGTTACATGGGTGCCACTTAGTGGGAATGTGACAGAGGAGCAAAAGTCACACTTATGTGTCTGGAAGGATGATCAATATCTTATGAAACATGAGATGAAGAGGGAGTCCACCTAACACCGAAAGCAAAACTTCCCATGTTGCTTGGCTGGTTTAATGTTGAGTCAACAGATATACAAGACTTTTTTTTTCCTTGAGAAAACTTCTGAAATTTTTATTTTTCTCCTCATTTCCTAACAAGAAAGAAAGAAAGAAAGGTACTTTGAGGATTTTTCTCCAAATTCTCACCACTATTTTTCTTTCTGTCTTTCTTCCTCTCTTTTTTTAGCAACTGGAATTTTGACCCCACATTGACCAAGGGTCAGGGCACTGTGAGGATGTAAAATGGTGGTCTGGCTGGCAATGCAGTTGCTGCTGATGCCACCTGAATACAACAGCAGGGGGGAAAAGAAAAAAAGTGGTATGCATGCCACTGGTGATGGTGAGCCCCACTCTCAAGTAACCATTGGAGAAGTTCTTCTCCCTCTGCCCACATATGCAGAATTTTGAGAGAATATTTGGGCACAATTCTATTAACAGCACCAACTGAGAAGCACTAGGAAGCCACAGCCTGCTTAAACCACATTATCTTGCATTTGTCAGTATTCAGCATACCTTCCTGTGAAGGGTAGGGCTCTGCAACATGCAGATCTGATTGTATCATAATTTCCTTCCAAGCCACTTGCTTTTGATTGACAGCATTTCCTGAAGCCACCATAGCGCTTCCACTGTAGCTCTTTAGCACCACCTCTAACATTTCAGAATCATCCTTCAGTCTTGGCACTTCCTGCTTCCATCAGAACTTGAATTCCTTATTCCACTGATTTAACTGCACCACCCTAACAAAAGCTAAAAACAGCCCTACAAAGGATCTACGCTAATGGAATACAAGAAGTAGATTTTTCCAAGGAGTGTAATGGGGGAGGGTGCGACAACAGCACACATTACAGCAACAGAAAGTGCTGGTGGTAGTTCAAGCAAAACAAGTAGCAGACTGAAAATTTGACTTTCTCAGACCTGTACTTGATACTTGTTGGTTAACAGAGAGCATGCAAAGATAAATGGTTGTGGAAATCACAGGGTAATTCTATGTTTCAAGGGGCTATTCTCTTACTAAGTGCAGTTTGTATGCCCATGATACAGGATGACTAGTCAGACTTTTTGAGCTGGGAAAAAAGAGATATTTGTGATTAGATTCGCCCAATGTCCACTGACATAAATTTTTCCATGTATGGTTCATTCATTTACTTTGTTTCATGCACTGAGGCAATCCTCTACTCCCACCCCAGTATCCCGTAACTCAGTGAAGCAAGATGCTTTGGTCTCTCACATTCCCTTGTGAGAAGTTGCTCCAGAGACACTTTCAGCTGAAGACAAGACAGATCTGAAAACTCCCCATGACTGCCCTCATGTGTCAATGGCTCTGATGGCAGGAATGCCAGTTTTGTGTTAACCCATTCCTTGGTGAATCAAATGTACTGCCATTTGCTTAGAATGGAAATTTTATTCTTAAACCGCATGTGTGTTAAACGTTCCCCTTTACCACAAAGTTCTCAGGCATTCATTGTTCATCTCGTCAGTTGTTTCATTGTTTATAGACCTTGCATTTCTGCCTTTTGCCAAGAAACTGAAGATGAGGAACATGTAATTAGCTAGAGAGAGGAGTAAAGAGCTGGATTTAGTACAGAGGCACCAGAATGCACATTTTTAATTGTAGGTGCAATTTACTTCAAGTGATGTGTGACGTTGGAACTCATCCTGAAGTTCATCACTTCATAAACTTGGCAAGAAACTGAACTTGCCTCAGAGAGGAAGGACTCTATTCTCCTTTCCAGAGGCTTGCCAACCTCCTGCTGCTATCCATGAAGTGATCTACTGAAAGTGCAGTAGTAAGAATTGAGCTTGAGTTGTCTACAATACATGAGATGGGCTTGCCGCTGAAGAAAGAATCTCTCACAGAATGATGCATTATAGTTTTGCTACTGGGTGAAGGAGAAGGGAGAATAAATATTCCCTCCTTGGTGGCACAGATACTTAATTTGCTTTTGATTGACTAAGTCTATTGATCAAAACCAGCTGGGTTTAATGACTGGTCACCTTTGTTTTTAAGGAGTGGAAGCATATTGGTTATGTTAGTTTCCAGCGAAGACCATTAGCATCCAAAATGGCTATGAGTGAAACCTGTATTGATCTGAAAGTTTCTTGTCCTTCTTCTTTCGTATGATGATGGTATGGGTTCATCTCAGCCAATTGGTTCCTACACCTCTTGTGCTACAAAAATCTTGGTTTTAGCGCTGATCCAAAATGCCCCAGAAAAGAATTTATGGATGAACTTTTGAAGATGTTCTTTTCCAAGAGTCTCGTGAATGCTTGGAGAATTTCAGTCCTTCCCTGAAGAATATTTGGAGAAATGATCTCTATAATTGTTACAGATCCATTCCCTTAGCCCAGTGGTTCCCAATTAGCTAATTACTGAGGACCCCCTATTTTTCAAAAGCCAAGCCATGGACCCTTTACTTTTGAAAATTTTGATAACTCTATGGTAACACTATTTTTTGAACAAAATGTGGAGTAGCCCCTAATAACCAAAGGATTTTAGGTATACTACAAAACAGACCTTAAAATTTGTGACATATTACCATGCAAAAAATGACAAAAAATTAGTTGGGGGAGGAGGCAAGGGATGGGGCCACGGACTCCCCAGACCCCTAATTGGGAACCACTGCCTTAGCCCATTGCTTCTTTCATCCACCAGCACGAATGGGGATTCATTCAACAATAAATGCACTGAACATTCTCAGACAATCTTTTTTGACAAACTTCAGAATTTTAGGAGGCCAACTGAAGCTGTGTGAGATAATGACATGAAATACAAAATATATAGGCTCTGAAAAGTGATAAAAACATTTCTACAATTGTATCTTCCAATACACAGGCAGATCCCCCTTTACAAGCACAATGCCTTCCCTGGAAATTGTGTTAGGTGAGCATTCACATAAAAAGCAAATGATTTCCCTTGATTCCTTTGGGGAAATTTCTAATGTCTTCCCAGCCATGGAATTTGTGGTGCCACATTCCAATCCTAGATTTGCATGAAATCCAGGCAGGGGAGCAAAAGAGAAGGCAGGTTTTAAAATGGGACTTTAAAACAACAGCAGAGGTTTGAATAAAACAGTGAAGGACACAGAGGAGATGTGAGGATGAGTGTTTTGAAGGAGCTACTATGAGGATATGGGGGGGGATTAGAGCAGCTGTGAGGAGATGGGGGTTGAGGTGAAGTGTAAAAGGAGGTGGAAGGGTTGGCAATGGGGTGGTGGGTAGGTAGGTTTGGTGAGCAGTGTGAGCGGGGGGGGGGGCAGCCCCCTAGTAATCAATATTCCATAGAATGACTGGGTCACAATTCAGGGAAAGTTTCCTTACACAAAACCAAAAATGTTTCCCTTGCAACTGAAAGTTGAATTAAGTTGGAAACTTCTGAGTTTTGGGTTATTTTACTTGCTAAATTCTTTGAAGAGAATGGAGGAGAAGGCGAACTAAAAATGCAAGTTGGAGGTGTGTGGTCTATTGAAGCAATAAATAATGAAATGAAAACAAGCAGCCTGGCCATTTCAAAAACAAAAATACCACCTAACATGACAGTAAACTCTATTGGCTTTTGAAACAGCATCTCAAGGGAAGTAACTGAAAGAAAGAGGACCTTGTGGGACAGCTACCAGAAAGGCTAGAGAATGTACTGGAGGATAAGCTCCAGGGAACTACCTGGACCCTCACAACGGGGCCGAGTAATGGCTCTTTCCCCCATTCAGCTTTATGATTACTATGAAAAATGACTATTTCACTCATTTTAAACTTACCTTTGAGCTTTCACCTTTCAGTCAGACATAACTAGAGGAAAGTTTTAATAGCTACATTACATTGCCTCTAGCATCAGAAAATGGAGCTACAGTCTATGCTGCTACATCCATCAATGACAGAATAATGAACTCTCCCAATCCATACAGCTATAGATAGGCAACCCAGTTCTCTGAGGTGTGGCTGTACAAGAATACTATCTCTTGCGATGACATAACCCACAGATCTGGTCACTGTTAGGGATGAGTCATATAGCAATGAAGGTGCAAGGATTCTGCTATGAGCTGAAGGGTTGGAATGTGCCCACATGAGATGGCTCACCTCTTTGCCATGGCCCAGCATGACCTACTTCTGAATTCTCCTGGAGCACTTTGGGATTTCAGACCCCTTAAGCCAGATGTGGAAAGGACCAGTGCCAAGTGCGCCAGAAGCAAACATGGGCAGAGCTATAAATGCATATTTTACCTTAGTACAGAAAGTTAGTTTCTACACACACACCTTTCTTTGTACTCTATCTGGGGACGCAAGAAGAAAGAACAACCTATTGCAACTCCAAAGTCCCAAAGAGAATGTGAACCAGGGCCAGGATGGGGCATGACCTGGGAAGAGGGCCAAAAAAGAAGCTTGGAGAACCATATTTTGCTTGCAAGCTTCAGCACTCCTACATAAATTCAGAAAGCCTTCTTCCCTGGGAGAAGATAAAGCTAAGGAGTAAACCCAACACAAATCTAGAGTGCAGTCCCTAACACAGTTGTATGACATCTTGTACACCTCCTTCTGGCAGCTCCTGCAGCCAAGCTGGTGCCAAACATATCACTCTGCTTTCCTTTCGACAACATCAGTGAGATGTTGCCGCTCCCCCTGGATCAACCTCTGGCCTTGCAGCCTCTGTCACCCACTTCTCAGTGCCCTGCCAGTCACTGATACCCCTCTAATTCCTGTACGAGGACACTGCTTTCACTACTGTCCCTTTCCTCAAATGCTATTTACCGGTTTGGGTGAGAGGAGGAAAAAACAGTAGTTTAGCATTTTAAAAATGCAATAACTCTGCCTGCCAATTCCAGAAATTGCCTTCATACCACTTTCCTTGCAGAACTATTTCAGGTTCAAATGGTGGAGGGGAGAGCCAATTTCAGACCATTAATATCTTGCAGGTATGTGCATGACTCAATTGTCTGGAACAAAAGGTGTCTTGCTGCAGCCAATTACCCCTAATGCACAGTGTTCCCCACCAGTGACTAAGCCATACCAAATTCTCAAGAGAAGACTATTTCTCAACTTGCATAATGAGGTACCAATAGCTCACTGCAACACATTATGTAGAGATGGACAAGTCAGTCTATTTCCAGGCCATGTCCTTTTCATATGAGTTCACTCATAAGGACACAACCATAGGCCATAGGCCATCATTCCGTGATTAACCAGATGCCTATTGGAAGCCCACAAGCAGGAGGAACAATGGAGGCATATGTTCATTTCGTCCTGTTCCTGCATTAATCTGTGCTCTCATAAAGAAAATCAGCATGAAAATTAGCATTTCACACATTTCCTTTCAAAATCCACATTTTCTAAATGTATTTTCTTCCAAAGTGCACATTTCTAAGGCTGCATTCCTATATTGACTTGCCTGAGTGTAATCTCAATTGAAATGAATGGGACTTACTTCCAAAGATAAATAGATAGACAAGGATTGTACTGTAAATGTATTTCATCTCAAATATGATTTTTAAACTCATTTTTATACATTTTTGGAGCCAATAACTAGACTTGAACATTTAGGAAGTTTGAAAGTTGATGGATGACTAAGTTCTGATCTGCCAGTTAGCCTGGGAAGGACAGATCAAGTCAGTTCCTATGTCCAAATTAACCATCAATTGACTCCTTATGTGTCTATAAACATGTTTAATTTCATTTATGATTTGTACACTGCTTTTACGCATTACTGTGTGCACTGTGGCTGGCAGGGGCACAGCAGCAGGGTTGGGGGTTGCATCCACTGCTTGGGGCAAAGGGTGTCACTTCACCCGAGACACCTCTGAGCTTTCCCTGCTTGGTATAGTCTTTAATCTGCCATTGTATTTTTCCCTTATTCCCTTTTTAAAGCACACTCCATTCCATTATCTATGCTGTGAAATAAGTTTGTTATCACCTATTACGTGGTCCTCCCCACAACACATGCACGTGCGCGCACACACACGCACACACACACAGATCACATTTTAACACCTTCAAATTTGCAGATCAAAAATATGAAAGGGGGAAAAGCATGGAAGGTATTATCAGTGTTAAAAAGTGAAGCTATGTTTGAAACAGTTACAGTTCTGCTCAATTTTTGCAAAGTTTTCTTTCGAAGCTGAAGGGACTCTTCTAAACGTAGTTGAGTAAAACAGAATTATAGCTGAAGAAATGGCCAGAGGCAAAGAATTAATGGGTATAAAAAAAAAACCTGTTGTGAGATTCAGCAAATTAGGAGCTCTGAATTGGGTATTATATTTAGAAGTGTTACAGCTGTTTCTGAGCTATCCCAGGTTTCAGGAGGGGACAGGGGTTTCAGGGACCTCCCCTCCCCTGCATCTTAATATAGGCAGAATATTTTGTAACCTTGACAAAATGCCCAAGGAAGAAAAAGAAATTAGTAGAGTGTAAAGGTGAAAGAATTTAATGAAAAATAATTAAATTAGCATTCTACAACCAGATTGTGATAACTTTAAATTTAACCCAACGGCCCCTTTTAAAGATAAAAGTTCTTTTTCTGATGGAGAGCAAATTTTCTGCCAAGTGCTTAGCGACAGCTTTCCCCCTTCTCTTAAAGGGGAGTTTCCTAAGCCACATCGTGTAGACATGTGCTCTGGCTCTTTTGTTTTTGTTTTTAAACACAGGTTGCATATTCCCTTCCCATTCTCCTTCTGAGAATGAGAGGAAGAGGCGTGTATGTCCCAGCTGTACCCCAATGACACCCATGGAAGTCAAGTGCTCTGGAATGGGGAGGCTGTGGGTGAGAGCCCTTGCCTACTAGACCATCTGATCAGCTGTGATAAACTGGGCAATACACCTTCAATCCCAAACCACAAACATGATTAATTTGTGTTTGGTGCAAAAACTATTATGACAGAAATGTGAAAAGGCCACCCGCTGACCTTTTAATTACACCACCATTCTCCTTGATTGCAGTCATACTTATTTCTTTGAAATGACCACTGCTGAGGGTGTGTGTGTGTGTGTGTGTGTTTGTGTGTGTGTGTGTGTGTTGCTTTGAATGCACAACGGCTCTTGAATTGAAGCCATCATATTTAGAATTGGGGTTGTGGTTCCACTGAAGTCATTTGCCCCAATCCAGTGGTGGGAATCTAGGTGCACATAATGTACTTGTCGTGGAGATCGGAATATATGTTTGGCTTTGCACTTGATTATCCATTGGGTCAATTCAGTTGTCACAACCATGAGGATTGCTTCTAGGTTTGTAAGTCCATCCGGAGTGCACGTGAAGATTTCTTACATGCACTAATCTCTTTTGCTGGACTAGAGTGAAGTACCTAAGTACTTCATTTTAACAATGGATATTGGAATATTGTATATTGGAATATTAGACTGAAATAATAAAGGGGCACTTTAATTTTTCATAAGCACTGAGAATGTAACAATTTTAATTTATTTGTTAAACTCTCACAAGTAGACTAAGAAGCTTTATTGTTGGTTACTCTGAAGCAAGATTCCAGAATCTGAAAAAGTACTAAAGAACCCATAGCAGGTTTGCAACATTATTTTTAAAAAATGTAAAAATGCTGACTAGTAGATTTCATAGTCTTGCTTGCTTTCATATGTAAATCTGAGCTGTTGTACCCAGTTGCCATCAATGATTCACATAATAAATTGCATATTTTTAATTAAAATGTTTAAACAATAAAAACTGGGAAAATCAACCCTCAGATCCCTTTGATGTTGAAGAAGATAAAATATAATGGCAATTTTACTAATGGAATACAAAGTTCTCCCCCCTTCTTTTGCTAATAAATTGAGTTAAGTGTCAAATCACTGATCAGTGCATCCTCAGACAGGCCTAGAGGCTGCATCGCCCATTTCAAATGAGCTTTGAATGGGAAAGAAAATATCAGACTGGATTGAATGGTCATGTTTTGAGGATAGTCATGAGCTGAAAGTCAGACACTTTAGTTACCGTAAATGCTCTTTTATCAGAACAGTGGTAGCAAGTAGACATTGATAAATAAACCTTGGAAAGTAATGACAAATAATTGCTAGTAACCTGTGCCCCAATGGGATGCAAGTATTTGATCACTCTATAAACTAGGTAAAGACAAAAGAGGCCCTGAGATCACCCTCAGAAAAGGCTATATAAATCTTGACAGATCTGAAGTGAAAGGGATAATCAATAGTGAAATATATTATTGACCTTAATATGTGGATTTTATGGGAAATAGGGGAGAAGTAAATTTGTTTCTGCTTTATGTGCAACATAAGAGGGAACTCTATGGACTATATCCCAGAAGAATAGCATTTTTAGAGCAGCTTCACACATAAGCTGGGAGCTGTGAAAAGCAGATGTGTGGGCAATGGTGGCTGGTCAGTGAGGGCAAAGTTCTGTGTGCCTCAGGCAGCATCTCCTGCTTCCCGTCTTGCAGAGCAATGGGTCTGCCTCTCCTCGGCTCTGGCTCCACCTACTGCTGGTTTCCCTGCCATCTTCGTGACCAGTCCCCCTGAGTGCAAGGGACCCTTCTAGGGCATGGGGATGATCTGTTAACTGTGCATCATGTCACTCTCTATTTTAAGAGCTTGTGCTGTTCATTAGCAACCAGAAGTAGCCAACTTCCAGCGAATCGTACGTGGAACACTGTAGCCCTTTCCAACGGTTCCAGGACATATGAAAGCTTTACATGCCTCCTGATGGGTGTCAGTTGGAGGGGCTACTCAGCAGAGCTCCACTGTGCACTGGCCCCCTCCTCACTGTAGGTATGACAGATGAAGAGGGCTTATCTGTCACTTAGATCCAAGTATCTAACATATGTCATTAGCAGTTGAGAAAACAGTCGCTAATCCAGCCTTGGTTAAGTTAATGAGTTTTCATTATTAAAAGTTACCTATCCCAAACATCAGGCCCATTAGCAGACCAACTCTGTGTTACAACGATGTCTGCAAACGAGACATGAAGGCTGGCAACATCAACCCTGCTGTGTGGGAATCCCTTGTAGACAACCCCAGCATCTGGAGACATTTTTCCATAGCAGTGGCCAGAGGAGGAATGAACACTGGAATGAGCACAGAAACACCATGGTGCATCTGCAGCACAACTGCCCCAGCTGCAACAAAACATGCATCTCCTGCTTTGGTCTCTACAGACACATCTGGTACCACAACTCTCCAATGGTTTGACTTCACCTCCAAAGGCAAACTCCTTCATTGTCTCCCAAGACAGACAGATGCCAAACAAGCTGAGTCTGTCCATATAATTGCATTTAGTGGTATTTGTATGGTAACTGTAAAGTTGTCCAGAGGGCTAGGTCACTAGGCTCGAGAAGATATCTTTCCTAGTTATATGACCACAGCCTTTTTTCTACTTCCTTTGGCACCCCCTGGTTCAACAACTAAAACTTGGTTGGATGCAGATACAGTGGTACCTCAGGTTACAAACTTAATTTGTTCTGGAGGTCTGTTCTTAACCTGAAACCTTTCTTAACCTGAGATGCACTTTTGCTAATGGGGCATCCCACTGCTGCCGTGCCGCTGCCGCGCAATCAGTGGCGTAGGAAGGTGGGGGCGATGGAGGGTGGAGCGCCTTGGGTTCCACCCGGGGGGGGGGATAGTTGGCATGTCCCACAATGCCCAAGCCTTGCCCCGTCACCCAGTAAAATCCTGAGCAATTAGCGGAACAAGGCAGCCTTGCCCCACAGCCTGCTCGCAAACCTGCTTGGCGGCCTGTGAGCAAGCCACAGAGTGAAGCCGTCCCACCCCGCGGCGCGTCTGGGGCCCACCCACCGGCGGCGCGCGGCGCTCCGCAGCACTGGAGCAGTGCGTGCCGCCGGTGGGCCCCGAACAAGCCGTGGAGTGAGGCCACCCCGTCCGGGGTCCGAGCAAGCCACAGAGCGAGGCCACCCTGTCCGGGGTCTGCCTGCTGGCGGCGTGTGCTGCTCCACATCGCTGGAGTGGCGTACACTGCCGGCAAGCCCCGAGCAAGCCACAGAGCGAGGCCGCCCCACCCCGTGGCCCATCCGGTGTCGGTGCGCGCTATGTGCAGCATCATGATGCATGCGTCATGATGCAAACCACGTCCCCAGGTGCTGCGTTCACCACCCCAGGCAGCCAAGCGGCTTCCTCCACCACTGCACGCGATTTCCGCTTTCATCCTGGGGCAAAATTCTCAACCCGAGGTACTACTTCTAGGTTAGCGGAGTTTGTAACACGAAGCATTTCTAACCCGAGGTGCCACTGTACGTCTTTCCTTCAATTCGCTCTGCAAATATTTCCTTTGGAAGATGCATTTTGGGCATGCTTAAAGTGTAACTAACAATACAATTCCATGAAACTACCCTATACTACCCTACACTGACTGGCAGCATCTATCCAATGTTCTGTTTCCAGTACTGTTCCCTGAGATCTCTTTAACTTGAGATTTGCATGTACTGGGCTGAGAAGCTTATTCAGTGCCATTTTGCTCTTGGCTTTCAATCAGAAGTTCATTCTACCTTGCCTTGTCCTGAGGTGTGTCATTGCATGTTGCATGTTGTTTTGCCTCATTGTATATATTTTGTATGCATCTTGTGTGCACTTTTTATGGAAAGCACAAACTTCTCAAAGCATTCACTAGTAAAATAATCCATTTTGTATGCATCTCTTACATAAAACATGCAGTTCTGCATGCAGGTTTTGTACACCAAAAAATAAAAAAAATGTATTGCAAAGTTCAGAGAACCACATAGTTCAACTGGGAGTTCCACTCCAAGGTGAAAGGGAGTTCAGGGATGTCAAATCAGTTTGGTCCACTGCAAAAAGAAGATCAGATGAATTCTTGCCCCATCTCTACCTAGGCACACTCTGATCAATTTGAGATTGGTGTTACTCATAAGAAGACTTCCTTTTTTGTGCATAGGGTCCTTCCCCCAATGGGGATAGGAATACTGGTCAACTATTCCACTGTTGGAAGAAACCACTTGCATAAATAAGGTGGTCTTCTTTAGACTAATGCCAATCTTGCATGGGCCAGAAGTGTGCCTGGGACATGTAGCCTCATCGATGGAGTGGCGCTCACCTGATTCTTTCCCACTTGCCCCTTCACACGTTCAACCTGAACACCAGAAGATGGCTTTTGCGAATGTTTTCAGATATGTCTTCAGGACTGTTCTTCTTTCCCACAGTGTCAGAGGCTAAGCAAGCAAACCTGAGATCATCAGTAGCCGTGTTAGCAAGGTCACAGCTGAATGAACAGCTAGAGCTGTTACAAATCTATTTAGCACATTGCTCAAAATTTAGGGCTTGGTGAAACCTCTCATCATACAATCACCTTGAAAATCCTTTATTAGCAAAACTGATGTTAAAGCAATTAAAAGCTTGCTTGTTGCCTTGGGGATGTTCCATTTCATTATTCAACTTTTCTGTTCTACTTTGGTGGTTCACTTGGCACTTGGCTTTGTGACATAAAAAAAACAACAACCTGAAAAATGACAAGTGGCAAAAGGTATACTGCCTTTTGGCTTAGGAGTAATAAGCCCTATTTACTGTGACCACTTATTTTATGAAGTGGTGGTTTTCATAGAGAGCTCTGAAGTTCTTTGAGTCACCTTTCTACAAATGACTAAACCCAACACAATTGCTTTTTATAGACACACTGCAATCCAACTTGTATTGTGTACAAGAAGGTGAAGCCACTTATTAAAAATTATTATTAAATCATCAGTTACTTCTGAACAATGAACATCACCCTTATGTATCAAGAGCCTAGGGAGTAAGGAAGGTCATCAGTTTACCAGGAATATAAAATTAACCGTTGTGCATGGAGAAATATAGTACACACTGAATGGTTTGTGGGAGCCATCCCGAACTGTCATATGGAACAAATACTCCCTCCTCCCTATCTCAGTAGAATACATGTACAGGTTAGCTAATCAAGTGCAAAGTGGTCCACATAGCAGCTTACACTGAGTTTCTCGGCCATACTGTTGCATCTAAAGTTCTGGGACCCAGTGACTTCAGAGGTTCTTCAGTTTAACCTGGCCATGCTCTACTGATCCATCCATGAGGATGTCTTGTCCCAGGTTGGATATATAAGTGGGAAGAAAGCTTTGCATGTTGGTACAACATCTACAAATAGCTGGTAATAGGAGCCTTGTAATGCACATGGGAACCTGGAGGCCCTTGCCTTTACATGTGAGAATCTCAGCCTTGATCAATCATCCTAGAAAGCAATCAACCAATAAGAAAGCCATAGTATTAGATTATCATTTTTTCTCCCAATAGTCTTTACTCATTCCATGGAAAAGTGCAGCAGAATGATGGATGTGTTTCAATGTTCCATGACTTTGCTCTCCATAATGTTAATGGCAACCTATTTGATGGAGAGAAAATTGCTCAAAGTGGTGCACAGAGATTTCTGCCAGTGCCAGGCAACTTTCATTAAGATCAATGGGAGCCTCAAGGATAAACCCCACCCACACTGCTTTGAACATCAACTATCAGCAGTTTCCATTCATCTGTGTTTAAATGAGGGAGATAGTTAAAATAATACAGTTACACTTATGAGCACCAGTACGTGTGCATTTAAAAATGATCTAAGTGTCTTGGAAAATCCCAAAGCAAGTCTTCTTTCTCACTCAATGTGTATGGGAGCTAATAAACAGTCTATACATTACTTCTACAATTATGGCAACTAATTACCTTATTAGAAAACAAATGGTAGAGAAATTAGAGTCCTGGAAAGAATCACTGTTCATCTATTATGCATGAATTACTAACTTCTGAACAAAATAGTCATTACAAGCGGGTGTGAAGCTGATAAATTGAGCAGAATAATAGATATTAATTGCAATGTCACGTGAAATGTAGATGCTAATTTTAAAATATTGGTGCATCATATTAGATTGAGGAACCATATTATTTTGACAACTTGGGTGCAAAATTCCTCTTTGACTAATTAACTGGCAGAGACCCTATCCAATTTTGAAACTCATGGGAATTAAGGGTCTGGCTCACATGGGTAAAAAGCAGGGTTGGGACCATGACCATTTAAGTTCATCTGAGAGCATTTTGTTATATTTGATGCATGAGGCAACAGCCAATTCAGAGCTCAATGCTGTAGGTCTATAACTGTCCCTAATGGATCTCGTGAGCATATTGTAAAGAGAGTGATTTTTCTCTGACATCTATGCAGACTGGTATGCAATCTTATGAATATATTTATCTAGCAATTATAAAAAGGGGATTGCTCAAAGTTTCATACAACTCAAAAAGGCAAAAAAGGCAACAACAAAAAGCAAAAGCACCATATTTCAAGAGAATTAGGAAGTAAAAATGCCTTCACAGACCCCGTTGTATTTGGAGAACAATGAGTTTCCTCAAGGAATTGTAAAATGTTAAACAATGCTTTGCTTTGCTTTATGCATTGGAGAATACATAAGTTGACAGCCCCAAAAAGCCAGGGACAGCATTCTCCACCCTTTTCTCCTAAAAACAGAAACATTTTCTACACATTTCTCTGGCTTCGTTAATTCACATTGGCATCGGCAAGGGAGCTCCCATATGAACAGAGCAACTCCACGCTGATCATGTGGGCAGTTTCTCCCAGCTTGTCCAGTGGTCCACATCCATGGTAAAGCACATGTGTTACATACAGAAGATCCCACTTTCCACTCCTAGCATCTGCAGGTAGTCCTAGGAAAGGCTGCCATCTGAAACAATGCAGAATTTGTGTGAATTGGTGTAAACAATACTGAGCTAGGTAGACCAATGGACTAACTCTGTGTCTGGTGGTTTCCTGTTTTTCATAGGATATTTGGTGAGGCTATTCTCTCTCTTGTTGACCATTCTTCCTCCATCCTTCATAGCCTTTGATTGTTATCACATCTCCCTTTTTCAGAGCAAAAAGCTTCAGAAATTGGTGGTCTTGGTTGAATATATATACAGTTGTACTTTGGATCTCAAACGGCTTATGACTCAAACTTTTTGGCTCCAGAACGCTGCAAACCCGGAAGTGAGTATTCTGTTTTTTTGGAATCCGAACGTCCGATGCGGCTTCCATGGCTTCCAATTGAGTGCAGAAAGCTCCTGCAGTCAATTGGAAGCTGTGCCTTGGTTGTCAAATGTTTTCAGAAGTTGAACAGACTTCCAGAATGGATTCCATTCGAAAACCAAGGTACGACTGTAGACACATTTCAGTCTGACCTGTAACTGAACCTGCATTGATCACCCTGGTGGAAGAACATTCACTTTGCATGCAGAAGATCCCAGGTTCAGTTTCTGTGGGACTGGGAGAGGTCCCTGTCTGAAATCCTGCCTTTGATGGTCTGTACAGCGTCACTCAGTACAAGGCTGCTTCCTATATGAATATCCCGGACTGGAAGGGGCATCAATCCATCAATCCTTTGGAGATGTCATTGCAGTAAAGAAGCAATTCGTCATCTTGCTTGCTGTTACCACTTTCTTCTGTCAAAATATACTTCACAATTGTTCAAAAGTATTCAAGCAATATCCTCACATTCATCTGCTGTGATAGGGCCATGCTCACTTCCTGCCTGTCCTGTCCATATGAGTTTCACTCCTCACAGTCTCACTATTGTTCCTTCTCACTTCTAAAACACCATTCTTTCCATCGTCTCTTCCTTTTCTCCAACCATTATCTACATTGTACTTGACTGCTTCATATTGCTTTCTTTGCATTGTATCCTCCTTTATGCCCTCGTGCATTTTCTGAACAAGCTTCCATTTAATTGACATCAAACCTTCTTCTTCTTAAAGTCTTTCTGACAACCTTCCAGTTCCATAAAACCTGCCAACGAATATATGAAACTATTTTAAACATTGTTGTAGCAATACAAACCTACATGGTTGAATTATCATGTTGAATTATCATGAATCAACAATTGTCATGTTGGCACACATCATCATCATTATTGAAACATTAGTGTTACCAGTCAACAGTGACAAATTTGAATTTACTCTCAAATTTCAGTTCCTACAGTGGGAGTTGCCTCAACCCTCCAGAGCAGATTTGGGGATGGCTCATGTGTGCATGGCAGGTAGGAGACCCCATTGTGTTAGTGCAACTACTTAGTTGAATACCATCCATGCTGCGGATGTGACCTAAGAAATCTGACGTGGTTCATGCATTTTGTAAGGCCATAACCTTATTTTGTTAAGATCCAGTGGAGCGGGTACAAAGACAGAAAGGTAATGTCTCCTTAAATTACTCCTGTAGCAAATAATCTCACATTTCTTGATCAGAAAGAGTTTCTAGATTTTGACTCAAATCTCTTCTTCTTCTTCTTCTTCTTCTTCTTCTTCTTCTTCTTCTTCTTCTTCTTCTTCTTCTTGGGTTTTTTCTCCATGACTTTCATGTAAAGAGGAGAGAGAGCCCCAAATTTGGTTTCTGTAGCCCTATTTGTGTTGTTCAGTTCATTCTTCTATACATGGAGCCTTTCCTGGAATTATAAACCATGCTGGAGAAAGCTTAGCTCTTTTCACAATGGGACATATCAGATTTGCCAAAATGACATACTGCTGTTGCATTAGTAAGATGAAAGGCTTTTATCTTGCTTAGAGACACGCATACTATAGTCATTTCAATAGATGAAATGTCAAACTACTTGGGGATATCATTTGTGACATATAGACAAGTAATTGCCTTGGGAGGCTCTAAGTTGGTGCGCCTAAGATACACTGGGATGTGGAACTTACTAATGCAGATGTTGCCTTTTTTGTAGATATTATGAGGAAACAGCAATGTCTGGAATAAAGAAAGGGCTGGTGTGTGTGTGTGTGTGTGTGTGTGTGTGTGTGGCTCTCACTACAAACCTTCTTTTGTGTCATCCTCATGAGACTAGTTTTGTTGTGCTTTTAATCTGCCGCATGTCAGACAGCATTATTCCTGCTTTTTACAAAAACTCTCAGCCTATGAAAGCAAAGAAAAGTAACACATATGGGGCACTATTTGTTGAACCCCGAACAGCCTGTGCAAGGCAGTGCTTAGGGTTTTGCTTGGGCATGGTTCGAATCCCCACTGCTTAGAAGCAACCACGGTGGCTGTGAGCCAGCATTGCAAACTGTTTTAGGATTGTTCCAAAGGAGATTGGGGAGTGTGGATTCTTATGTTACCAAGAAAGTAGGAGCCTGGCAAGGATAGGCTGTATTGCTTTTTAGGAGTCACAAGTGGGGTCTGCAACAGAATATTGCAGCATGGACTGTTCCTGTTCAGTGTTTCAGCCCATCTGCCACATCTTTCAAAAGAATCCATTCTATTACTCTCCAACAGTCAGCACTCTATGTCCACTTAGCATGCTCGATTCTCACCAGTCTGTTTTGGGGCTTCTGCCCTTGGGTCCCGCCCCCCCCCCCAGGTGTGTGTGTGTGTGTATATACTTTGTACAAATCTTCCGATTTGTATGTGTGGGCTACCTCCCTCTTGCTCATTAGTAGTCCTGTTTGGCTATATATAGGTGGTCTCATACCTATATTCAAAGAGATGTGCCCTGCAGGAAAAGGAGGAGGAGAAAGGAATTGGTGATGTATCATCCATATCCTCCAACATTTCACATGTAAAAATAGGAGCAGGTTTGTTCTGGCATCCTGGAAGTATCAGCAGCTATAATGTGTGAAATGACAGGTGTGCCTTACATGGTACCTTAATATGCATGCTCATATCAATTGGTAATTTTTTAAAAACTACATGAAAATGTAAATTAAATTGGAATATGTTTTCTCCCAAAATATGCATTTTTTGCACATGTAACCCTAAAATACATCACTAAAAGATGACTGCATTCAGGTTGTTGGACTGAAAAATGCCGACTGAACAAGCAACTGTAGCATCTACCTACCCACTCAGATGTAATGTCAATAAACCCTGAGGAGAGAGCTGAACGTTGGAGAAATTAAACTCTAGCAAGTCACACTAACAAAAGATTAAAAAGTCATTCCTACTCCAAGCAAAACATAGGTACAGTCATTTACCAGAGGCACGGAAAAAAAACTTAGTTGTCCCTAATAGCATATACTATCTCCTTTCCCTCCAGTCTGAGGCAGATTCTGACTTTCCTAGTTTAAAACCCTCAACCACAATTTCAACATCTTGCTCATTGTTGAACATTATTTGTCTAAAGTTTTTGTGATTGCTTCTGGACACATATTTTTTAAGCTGGGATTTTGTTAAATTTCAGATTTATATACATGTTTATTGATAATGTAGCCTTATTCCATGGGTTCAAGATAGGTATAGACAGGGTCCTTTCCCATCCAAAGGTCCACAATCTAAATAATCTGTGTATGAATTCAAGTCCCCTAACTGACCGATGTTGAGTGAATGACACGTGAAAGGAACCTGTTAGGCTCTGGCACACTTATTTCCTGTGTTGCTTGAAACGTCAAAGTTGATAGATTTGCAGGGCCAGAAGTGAAAAGGTCAAACCTGGCAAACAACTACAACCTGTAAGAAAAAAGGTATGGAAGTGATGGCACAAATACCATCATACATACAATAATCAGGGGTTGCTGCATGATAATAGTATTACATCACTTCTGCCAATTTGTACCAAAAATTGTGACAGCTTGTTGTCTTTTGGCCAGCTCATGAAAAGGGTGCCGTTATCTCCACAATATGTTTTTTGTGGAAACAGTCTCAGCAAACTTAATTACTTTCACACTGATATTCCTGCTATACAGGAATGTTTCTTTTAGGGCTTTGGTAAAGCCCAGGAAGAGCTTTTCATATTTAAAATAAAATAAATCAGTTAAAATGTAATGCCCTAAGATTTATAATGAGAAGAGACAGTTCCTTGCTAGGCAGGATCAATTGTTTCCTGCCGATCAGGATTATTTTTGGTGTTCTGTTTAGTCTAAGATTAAGTTTCCTTCTATGCTGAACATTTTATTGATTGAAGCAATTATCCCATTGAATGAAACACCCCCACTAGATCCATTGGCAGTGCATCAGCTTTTATCAGAGGGATACCAGAAAACCACTTTACAATGAGAATCGTAATGTACATTAACATTACAAACTGCTCTGATGTACAGAAAAACACATCTAATACCCCCCTAATGACACACCCTACTGCTTTTGGGGTCGCTTCCATGCTGGTTCAGGGTTCATGTACAGACGTCTGTCTATGGGGTTCTTTTAATGTGTGTTTCAATGAAGCATGTTCCTCTGAAGTGAAATCAAATCCCATAGCAGGTGTGTCCCTTGTGTGGTGTGCTAAACACACTGGTGCCAGTCTCACACACAAGAAATGGAACACCCCAGGCTGTGACAACACAGACCCTAAAGAAGAAAGGACACTACAATCAGCTGCTTGGTAAGGAAGGAAGAGCAGGTAACCAAATCCAATATACCTTTCTAAACTACTCGTTGTTGTGGTTTTAACAACAACAACAACAAAAACAACAACTTTATTATTTATATACCGCCCATCTGGCTGGGTTTACCTAGTCACTCTGGGTGGCTTACAGCATGCATAAAAAATTGTAAAACATCAGACATTAAAAATTTCCCAATAAAGGGCTGCCTTCAGATGTCTTCTAAAAAGCAGATAGTTGTTTATTTCCTTGACATTTGATGGAAGGGTGTTCCACAGGGCAGGTGCCACTACCAAGAAGGCCTTCTGCCTGGTTCTTTGTAACTTCAATTCTCACAGTGGGAGAACTGCCAGAAGGCAACAGGATGAGGACCTCAGTGTCCAGGATGAACAATGGGGGTGGAGACGCTCCTTCGGGTATACTGGGCCGAGGCTGCTTAGGGATTCCAAGGTCAGCACCAACACTTTGAATAGTGCTCGGAAATGTAAAGGTAAAGGTAAAGGGACCCCTGACCATTAGGTCCAGTCATGTCCGACTCTGGGGTTGCGGCGCTCATCTTGCGTTACTGGCTGAGGGAGCCGGCATACAGCTTCCGGGTCATGTGGCCAGCATGACAAAGCCGCTTCTGGTGAACCAGAGCAGTGCACAGAAACGCCGTTTATCTTCCCGCAGGAGCGGTACCTATTTATCTACTTGCACTTTTGATGTGCTTTCAAACTGCTAGGTGGGCAGGAGCTGGGACTGAGCAACGGGAGCTCACCCCATTGCGGGGATTTGAACCACCGACCTTCTAATCAGCAAGCCCCAGGCTCTGTGGTTTAACCCACAGCACCACCCGCGTCCCACTCGCAAATGTACTGGGAGCCAATATAGTTCTTTCAGGACCAGTGCTATATGGTCTTGGTGGCCACTCGCCGTCGCCAGTCTAGCTGCCACATTTTGGATTAGTTGGATTAGTTGCAAAACCTGTAATTTGAACCTAAGATGGAAACTGCCCTTAGAACACCCATTTGTCCATGAAGTCACACATCCAGCTCACTGTGTGATCAGTTTGACTGTTACAGGAGCATGGGGGCAAAACACTTTGCATGGACCTCAACTGAGATGGGAATGACCACAAGGGTGCTTCAGTATGTGTGTCTCCACATGTGTTTAACTATTCAGCTGCCTAGCAATTAATCTGCCTATCATCTATCTATCTATCTATCTATCATCTATCTATCTATCTATCTATCTATCTATCATGTATCTATCATCTATCATCTTTGTCAAAGGCTTCTTCAATTCAAAAGTATGATGCGAATGCCAATAATCTTCATACATTTTTATAAATCTTTAACTTCTTTTTTTTACTTTGCGTAATGCTTGAGAGGGAAGCCTCTTGTGAAAATATCGACAACATATCTTGTGAATATATCAACAATAAAGCATAACTGACTGGAATTTCTAGACACTTAAAGTACAACAGTAATCACTATAACATAATCAATAGCAGGACTCATAGCAACATA
This sequence comes from Lacerta agilis, assembly GCF_009819535.1. NCBI lineage: Eukaryota > Metazoa > Chordata > Lepidosauria > Squamata > Lacertidae > Lacerta > Lacerta agilis. The sequence continues at coordinate 59,228,509 of NC_046322.1, forward strand.
CCATTTGAAACAATTTTGTGCACATTGCTAAACAGGAAGCAACATCATCAGAAGATTTCAGGTTTCATACGTACCCTGGGTTCTAAAAAAATAGTATCTAATAAGGATGAAATATGGGTGTGTGGTTTAACATATCCACCAACAATAAATAATACTATGTGAGTACAAGTTCATTCCACTTGGAAAACATTATCAAATATACTTTCAACTCCCTCCCTCCCAATCTCATTATCAAAATAGTTAAAAGAATTAAGATTCTTTAAAAAATGATGTGCTTAGAGGGAAAAGAGCTTGTCATTATTTAATTAGTTTTCAAATAAGGCCTCAAGTGAAAATATGTTTAATTCTGTGTCAGGTTAAACATACATGCGCACTATAGCCAGCACAACTGTACAGGATCCTGGAAGAGTTACGCAAACCAACCACAATTTCCCTCAACTTGTGATGGCTAAACATGAATCTCAGATCTGGATGACAATCCATTCAAACAGAGAAGATAAAATATGTATCTGGGTCCCCTCACTATTATTTATTTATTCTCATCACCATCATATTATATTAGCACCTCCCAATAGTCATTAAAACAATGCTCACCAATAGCTGAGAAGCATGGATCATTATTTCTCTATTTCTTTTCTCAGCAAACTAATGTCACATTGGAAAAGGGAAGCAGCCCCCCCCCCAGTCAGCTTGCTATTAGTGGCACAATTTGCTAGACACTCTTTTTCTACAAGCTCCAGTGTAATAAATTGTAGAAGGTCTTTTAAGAAGAAGAAGAAGAGTTTGGATTTGATATACCACTTTTCACTACCCGAAGGAGTCTCAAAGCGGCTAACAATCTCCTTTCCCTTCCTCCCCCACAACAAACACTCTGTGAGGCGAGTGGGGCTGAGAGACTTCAGAGAAGTGTGACTGGCCCAAGGTCACCCAGCAGCTGCATGTGGAGGAGCGGAGACACGAACCCGGTTCCCCAGATTACGAGTCTACCACTCTTAACCACTACACCAGTGTTTTTCAACCTTTTTTGGGCAAAGGCACACTTGTTTCATGAAAAAAATCACAAGGCACACCACCATTAGAAAATGTTAAAAAATTTGGACTTCCGGCGGCGACGCCATTGCGGGTGGTCGTGGGCTGCTTCAGCTGCGAAGCACCCAGTCCATCCCGGGGGTTTGGAGCCCCGCTACCGCAAAGCGGGGCTCCGGTGGGGTGTGGGAAGAGCGTCCCGCACCCTGGGCTCCCTGGCTGTGCCCGTTGTGGCTCCGAACCCTTCCCTCGCTCCCCCTGTAAAGGGGGAGTGGGGGTGAAGGGACGACGGAGCCGGGCTATAGGGGACATGCCCCAACCGGGATGTAAATGCGGCGACAAATCCTGTGATGAGCGTCTAAGTTCTACCTGTCTTTAATGATCTGAAAGAACCCGGTGGTTGTGAGTATTTGACTGACTTTTCTATTTTTGGAACGATCCGGGGGGAAGAGGAAAGGGAGCCTGCCTCCCTCCCTTCGGGAGAGAAAGAAAGTAACCAGTTTAAGTGACTGCTGCTACAGTAATGGATACAAAGTGCTCGGAATTTGAAAACTGAGACTGCTGAGTTTTCCCTTTGGGGATTAAGTGGGGAGAAAATATCTCCATTTAAAGTTTTGGTCTTTACACTCTGGCTTCAGAAAAAATGGCGATGGAAAATCTGGACTGATGTGGGAAACAATTGAAACAAAGGAAGGAAGAGACAGGAACTGAAATTTGACACTCACTCACCCTCCCTTCCAAAATGCTGGACTTTGTGTTTGAACTTGTTTTGAACTCTGGTCTAAAGGATGAAGAAATGCTTACTGTCTTGAGGCTGGAACTGCTTAATCGGAAATTGCAAGTCTTGAGTGGGATTATAAATAAAAAGAATCTATTTCCCACAGAGGAGGCTTTTCAAAAGTTTTACACAATGGAAGCAAACCTTGGCAAAGAGCTGGAAGGGGTGCTTGAAGGATGGTCTGAAATGGCTGGGCAACTCTGGGAAAAGGAACCGTTTGCTGGGGGTGGCAGCCCTGGAACGGGAAAATTTATAATATCCAGACCCCGAGGTGGGAGCTCGGGGGCAAGGGACATGGAATTAAGATATCTACAAGAAGCAGAAGTATGGTACAAAGAAGCGGAGGAGCCCAGGAAGGATGTGATGTGCACCCTGAAGCTCGATGCAAGGTCTGTTGTGAATGCTGCCTGGATCTGTGGTCATTTGGGACAAGAAGACAACTGGAGGATTGGTTCTGGCGAAAGACTGAGAAAGACAATGGACAGAGGGGGTGTGGGATGAAGTATTAAATGTAAAACCCAAACGGTCTGTTATGGTATCTGAAATCGGAGAGTGAAGTTTGTTAATTATAAGTTTATTCTGAATAAGCAAGGAGATATTGGATTTTAAGTTAAAAGCAGCATGATAAAGGACAGAAGAAATTAGTTTAGTTTTTATAAGAATATTCTGTTAAGATTTATGTGATAATAGGACGATTAAGAGAATTGTGCTATCTTTAACTGAAGTTAAAAAAAATTTATAGAGAAAAGTTGTTAAGAAAGTAAAATATGGATTTAAAACCGAAGGTGAAAAGGCAGGGGAAGTCAAACGTCAAGATTCAGAAATAGAATTTTTTTTTTGTAAGGTATACAAATAAGAAGAAGAATCCTGGCATTATGTGTATTTGTGTTTGTTTTGTATTTGTAGGTGTGGGTCTGGGTATGTGTTGTATTATGAAAATGTTAATAAATTCTTCTTTAAAAAAAAAGAAAAGAAAATGTTAAAAAATTTAACTCTGTGCCTATATTGACTATATATAAAGTAATTCTCTTGAATTTTTCAATTTTTCCCACGGCACACCAGGCAACATCTCGCGGCACACTAGTGTGCCGCGGAACAGTGGTTGAAAAACACTGCACTACACCACACTGGCTCTTTTTTAAAAAATCTTTTCTTGGATATTAGCCATATGATTCTAATGATGTGAAAGATCATAAGATCAAGACTTGAGCCTGCTAGATTGGACCAAATGCCCATTTGATCCAGAATCCTGTTCTCACAGTGGCCAACTACCGTAAATGTGTATGGAAAGTCCATAAGCAGGATCTGAGCGCAAAGGCCCTCTCCCTTCCTGTGGTTTTCCAGCAAGTGGAATTCAGAAGCATTACTGCCTCCAACTGTGGAGGTATTGGCAAGTGTGATCTACCTGCAGTTTTCTTTCTACTAAACATGGGGTGCATTTGAATGGCTGGTCAGAAGCAGCCATCTCCTGGAGAAGGACTGAGAAACACTGTGAAACCGGAGCATCCATGCTGTTGGGAGAAGCTGCTGTAAAATTTGCAAGGGCTCGTCCACACTTCCTCTTGCCCAATGCCTAGAAAGCATTGATCTCAGCAGTTTTCTGCTTGTCTCATGCTTTCTAGGCACAAGTCTGAGCAGTTTGGCTTCGCTTCACTGCTTTCTTTGGAAAACCCACTCTTTGGCACTAAATCAGAGCAAATGTCAATCTGGAGAAAAAGTAGATTCAGTTCAGTAGGAAACAGTGGGTTTTCCCAGGGGCAAGTGGCAGGAAAAACAGAAGTCTGGATGGGCCCTTAGCCTCCCTTGCCAATCAGGAGCACATTTTTAGGCTCCTGACTGCACAGCTACTGTATGTCTCTACCTGATCCTCATTGAATGTCACAGGTGATGTCAGGTGGGCAGGGCAAGAGAGGCAGCTTGAGGAAATGGCCTTGTAAGCCTGATTGGAACCCAGGTTCCCCACCCTGGGCTTAAGAAGGTTGGCAGGGCTTCCCCTTCCAATGGTGCAATCCCTGGGGAGACCTGCATGCATTCCTTAAAGTGCCTGTAGCTGATTCTGCTGTTGTGTACTCCTGCATGGCTGTGGAGAAGAGAGTTAGGGATGGTGGTAGAACCACATCCTCAGACAGGGCTACTGCAAAAGCGGGTGGGTTGTAAAAGGGGGCTGCTCCATCTGTGGTGACCCTGTGCATGTTCAATTGGAGTCTTCCTGGGACAGCTCTCAGGTTCTGATACAGGGACATGACACTGACATGCTCACATTAAACAAACTTACTTCTAGACATGGCTTTCAGGCTCTCTTGCACCCACAGGGTCCTGCAGGTCTTTGATTCGGTCACCATCTAGCTTACTGTAGCTTTACTATATAAGTGACTCTCCGCTTCTTGTATTAACTCACCTGAAAGATTGACTCCCTTCACCTCTTGTGCCTTTTTATTTTACAATCAATAATGCTGTAGTTTCTTTCTTTCATTTGGGTTACTTTTTGCCAGACAATATTCCATCATGCTCTTTTCTTTTGGATACGACATGAAAGCCCATAGGTTCCAGGGGGAACATGGTACTGCGTGAAGTTCAAGAAACTCCAGAAAATCTTGTGTGACTTTGTCATACTCTAAGATTATTATACTGCTCTCTATTCAATCTTTCAAGAAGGATTTTTTTTTAAAAAAAATCATCATCATCATCATCATCATCATCATGATGAAATGCAGTTTGTGAAGAATATCCTTTCTTTTTGTGGAAACACACACACACACACAAATGAAAAACAGAAATAAAATTAGCCCAGAGAAAGAGATAAAAGTGCTTCAGGTTCAATAGAGGTAATACTGAACAAAAATCCCAAAACAGAGAAAGTCTGAGAAACATTTGCTGCATTTTAATATTATAGATGAAAGACTTGCATTTGTCAAACTGTAGCAAAACTTCAAAAATTTAATATGGGAGGAAACTAACTAGCTTACAAGGTCATATTTCATGGGGAAAGGGGTAGTTCAGGGATTTAGTGTTACGGTATGATGACTGCCACAGTCAAATTGTTAATACAAGCAGGCTTTGGCGTTAGTTTATTAAATTTATTTATAGTGTTGGACACCAAAACTGAGTCCCAAAGCGATTTACAGGGGTGGAGGGAATGCAAAATAACATTATAAAATACCCATAGTGACAATGGGTCTTGTCAAATGCTGCATGCATGGAGTTCTGCTCAGTCAAGATGCAAGATGATCTCAGGATTTTATTTCAGAGCAACTCAGGTTGGTCAAACCATCGCACAAGTGCTCTAAACCAGGCAAAGTGTACCTTCTCAGCAGTAACTCGCTTTTATTTTCAGAAAGGTAACCAAGTTATACCAGTTACAATTCAGATTTTTCAAGCTAAGGTGTTATCCCAGGTACTTTTTGTGATCCTATTATGGATACAAGCATACTCAGGTTTCTTGAGACGTATCCTGGGGCTCCCAAGTTCAATCAAGTATGAGACAATGTGTGCAGAACTAGGTTTACACACGATGGAATATTGGGTGTGGGCCAGCGCTATAAAATACTGGTTGCATTGCCATTTCCATTGCCAACCTTCGAGTCTGCTCTCTGACTTACTAACAATAACAATAAAACAATAATAACAACAACAATAACAATAATTTATTATTTATACCTCACCCATCTGGTTTCCCCAGCCACTCTGGGTGGCTCCCAACAGAATATTAAAAACATTATAAAACATCAAACATTGAAAACTTCCCTAAGCAGAGCTGCCTTCAGATGTCTTCTAAAAGTCAAATAGTTGTTTATTTCCTTGCCATCTGTTAGGTGGGCGTTCCGCAGGGCAGGCACCACTACCGAGAAGGCCCCCTGCCTGGTTCCCTGTAACCTCACTTCTCGTAGGGAGAGAAGTGCCAGAAGGCCCTCAGAGCTGGACCCAGGGTGCAGATGGTCCTTCAATTGTACTAGGCTGAGGCCATTTAGGGCTTTCAAGGTCAGCACCAACACTTTGTGCTTGGAAATGTACTGGAAGCCACTGTAGGTCTTTCAGAACCGGTGTTATATGGTCTTGGCAGCCACTCCCAGTCACCAGTCTAGCTGCTGCATTCTGGATTAATTGCAGTTTCCGGGTCACCTTAAAGGTAGCCCCACGTAGAGAGCACTGCAGGAGTCCAAGCAGGAGATAACTAGAGCATGCACTACTCTGGTGAGACAGTCTGTGGGCAGGTAGGGTCTCAGCCTATGTACCAGATAGAGCTGGTAGACAGCTGCCCTGGACACAGAATTGACCTGCGCCTCTATGGACAGCTGCGAGTCCAAAATTACTCCCAGGCTGTGCACCTGGTCCTTCAGGGGCACAGTTACCCCATTCAGGACCAGGGAGTCCTCCAGCCTGCCTCCTGTCCCCCAAAAGCAGTATTTCTGTCTTGTCAGGATTCAACCTCAATCTGTTAGCTGCCATCCATCCTCCAACCGCCTCTAGGCACTCACACAGGACCTTCACCACCTTCACTGGTTCTGATTTAAAAGAGAAGTAGAGCGGGGTATCATCTGCATATTGATGAACACCCAGCCCAAACCCCCTGATGATCTCTCCCAGCAGCTTAAGGATTCTTATAAATCCAGATGCTTCCAACTCTTACATAGCAAAATCAGATCTTTTGGTATTGACTTGGAACCCTTGTATAATTCAAGTGAGCAATATATTTATCACAATATTCAAACCAGATTAAGGGACACTGAAATGCAAAACATCAAGTCAGCTGGAAAAAAAATGCTCCCAAAAGTTCCATGGTTTAAATACAACAGATAGCGGTGTCACTTACATTTCAAAAATAGTTCCAGTTAAAGGTAGGTAGCTGTGTTGGTCTGCCATAGTCAAAACAAAATTAAAAAATTCCTTCCAGCAGCACCTTAGAGACCAACTAAGTTTGTTCTTGGTATGAGCTTTCGTGTGCATGCACACTTCTTCAGATATGCACACAAAAGCTCATACCAAAAACAATCTTAGTTGGTCTCTAAGGTGCTACTGGAAGGAATTTTTATTATTATTATTATTTATTTCAAAAATAATAATTCCAGTTCATTGCAGGGCCGCTATATTAGCTCTCAGCTTTTGTCAAGGGCAGATATTTAAACATTCCCAGAAATGATAGACATTGCAGATGTTCTTTGAATGTGCCGGACACTGCAGAACATATTCTTTTCTACTGTCCATTGTACAACCAGCTATGCAAACATATGCTATCCCCTTTTCTGGGGTGTCTAGCATCATGGCACAAAGAAAATATCAGATTCTATCTATCTGACATTAACCCGGAAGTAACTGCAAGAGGCTAAGTTTTTGTCAATAGTATCTCTTAGAGTGGTGCATGGCACTTTTTAGCAGGAGGAAATCCCAATGAAAATCCTCATCGTTATATATTGTACATGGCTGTTTATGTCTATATATTTTAAAATTTTATATATGCATGTTTTATGATGGCCTATACTTGCAATGCCTAATAAAGGTTTGGCAAAGTAAGTAAGTAGGGAGTTCTGCTCGTGAAACAAGACTTCCCCTTCCAGTGCACCCTCAAAACCTGCCCTGGAAGGAACTCCAAACTTCTGCAGCAGATTTTGAAAGTATGCAGGGAGAGGAGAGGAAAGTTTCATTGCATAAGCAGAAGTCTGTTGCACTAGCAATGCAACAGCAGTGTTGGACAACTGTAATGCACTCTACATGGGGTTGCCAGGTTGGTGAGTGGGGTAGCCTGAAGGGACCTTCCGCTGCCAGTCATGAAAGCCCTGCATAGGCTGCTAGTGAGCTGCCAAGTCCAATTTAAGATGTTTGTATTAGCATACAAAGCACTACATGGCTTGGGACCAAAGTACCCAAAAGAACACCTCCCCTAGAAACAAGCATCCTGAGCCCTATGAGCAGTTCAGGAAGACGTACTGATGATGCCATCCCTGGGTGCTGCCCACTTGGTGTTGACCCAGGACAGGGCCTTCTTGGTGGCAGTTCTCAGTTGGTGGAATGTCCTCCATGGTGCTTCTGCCTCAGGAGTCATCTAAAAACATTCCTGTTCTCTCAGGCATTTGAAGGCTGAAAGGGACTGCTCCTGACAACTTTGAAACTATTAGCTGTGAGCATAAGTAACTATTTTTTAAAATGTTCTGAGATGTTCCTAATGTTTTTCAATGTTTCAAATATTCTTTTAGTTTAATTATATTATTTTAATGCTTGGCTTTTTTGACTTTAGAGAGGTTATAATTTTAAGGAATTATTATTATTATTATTATTATTATTATTATTATTATTATTATTATTATTATTATTATTATTATTATTTGAAGAGTGGCAGCCAGAGAAACTAAAAGAAATTATCAATGAAAAACAACCCTTTCTGTTTGCTAACTGAGCAGTAATGTAGTGTACACAAACCACTATATAGCTTTGATTTTCTGACTGTATCTATTTTGGATTGGCTCTGAACAACATCGAATTTTTTTCCATGGGAAAAACAACAACACAATGCCCTGAGAATAAATATTTGCCAAAGGTGTTTTTAACCTCCGTTGCTCTATTTGTTCCCCCACCCCACCCCACCCCCTTCTTCTTCATCATCTGCTTCCACAGGATCAACATTGCTGAGTTAGCTTCCAGGCCCTTGACAAACAGGCAAGGATACAAAGCACGCGAATGTAATCCGCTGATGCACAAATAATTTCATCGCGACTTGCTTCCCTTACAGAACGTTGCTTGCTAACAAGCAGCTTCTGCTTATTTCACCACTGACCTTGTAGCTGCTTTGGACTTTCTGATTCCACGCTCCCCTTGGGGTGGCTTTAATGGCATCGTTACAAGGTTAAATAGACAGGTTTTGAAGCACACGACGGCGATCCTTCATTGTAGGAACTGCTGGAACAGCTGCACAGAATAACTATTTTGTAGCATTTCTCAGCATTGCACAGATAAAAGCAGTGCTCTTTTCTAAAAAAAATGTTTAGGGGTATGTGTACCCCTGCGTCCCCCAGAAAAAAGTTATTAAGTTACTTGTTATTAAGGTATTCCTTTATGCTCCTCAGCAATAAACTATATGTGCAGTGTTGCATCTTAATGAAGTTTTTTTTCAGATTCCTTCCTCATTAAACCACATTGGTTTTAAACTGTATTCTTTTCTAGTGCCTGTGATGGACCTTTCTTAGGTATGTATCAGAAAGACTGTTTACTAACATCCTGCCTTTATGCTAAACCATTTAGCATTCAAGGCAGCTAGCCATATAGTCCTAATATACATCCAGAAATACATTAACACAACATTAATAAAATCAAAGCAGACATAATGTATAGGATTAGTCTAAGGTTCGGGATGGAGGGGATTAAATGGTGATTCTGTCAAATTTGCACTTATCCAAATTTTGCAATGCAGTTCTCCAAACAAACAACGTTAACAGCAATACATATATTAGGGGGAAATGTGCATAAAATGTATATATTTGTGAAAATAACATGCAAATTCCACTATATATGGGGAAATGGCTTGCAAAACTGTGTACATCAGTCAAAACTGAATACAATAATGTGTTTATTAGGATAAAACTGAGGGAAAGTGTTGATGACTTCTCTTGAGGATTCTTTCTTTTTAATCGCAAATTGCAGCAGATATGCAGAGAACTGAATATAAGATGAAAAAATAAAAAAAACTAACTAAAGCCTCCAGGCCTGCCTAACTTAACAAAAAGACTGTCTCTAGACCAACCTGGTGCCCCCCAGACAGTATTTTTCTGGGGGTACTCATGGGTACACAGTACCAGCACCCTTTCCCCCAACTGTTAAAAGTGTGGCACTTACTGTAACGACGTCATGGTGTGTACCAGTACCATTTTTATATACCGGTATATAAAAAGCACTGCCTCCAGATGTTTTAAACTACAACTTCCATCAGCCCCAGCCAGGTTGGTCAAAAACATTTGAAGGACACCAGATTGGAGACAGCTTGCCTAAACCAACTATCTTAACCAGATGGCAGAGAATAAAAAGTGAAGGAGCCAGATAGATGTTAGCCCAGGGGTCAGCAATCTTGTTCAGCCATGGGCCGGTCCACCGTCCCTCAGACCTTGCGGGGGGCCGGACTATATTTTGAAAAAAAAAATGAACAAATTCCTATGCTCCACAAATAACCCAGAGATGGATTTTAAATAAAAGGACACATTCTACTCATGTAAAAACACGCTGATTCCCAGACCGTCCATGGGCCAGATTGAGAAGGCGTTTGGGTCGCATCCGGCCCATGGGCTTCAGGTTACCTACCCCTGTGTTAGCCCATTGATACTTTAGTCCATTGCTGCAAAACCAAGAGAGTCCTGTGGCACCTTAATGACTAACAAATGCTTAAATAACATTTTATATTATTTCAGGTGCACCAAGACTCTTTGTTGTTTCAGATGGAATTCCTGTGAAAGAAGATTCTGCAATGGGTTGTGATTACAGAAAAGAATGCTTGTCATGCATCCTATAGAAGCTTGCCTTAGTCTATGTTGGGATGCAGAGAACAGCCTTTCTTGTACTCAAAACTTAAGTGCACAAGAAATATAGTATGTGAGGAGGAAATCCTTTAGGCATCCAAGCCATTTACAGCTTTATTGATAAAAAACAGGATTTTGTCTCGGGAAATGTACTGGTAACCAGTGGAGCTGTTCTAAAATGGGCGTAATCTGCTCACACATCCAGGTTCCCATGAACATCTACATTCTGTACCCACTGAAGATCTCTCTGGCTAGTTCTAGTCTTCCTATAAATGGACACTAACATGGGCAAAGGCTTCACTTCAAACACTTCACAAGGGCTGTAAGAATCTGAAAGAACTTACAAATTGTGACGAGTCTATCTGTGAACCACCACACTATGATTTTTCAAGGGGAGTGAGACCCCCTGTAGGACAGGCTAACTTTTGTTTCTCTGCACCTGCCTGACCTTCCTAATGCCATCTTAAAAAGCAGAGAACAGTTCTTGGCACATGCAGTTCTACATGGGAATGTGCCAGTCTGGGACAGAGACTGCTGCTGCAATACACATCTGGGTTCCCCTGTTGTAGCTCCCTGCGTACAGCATTTGCTTGGCACACAGAAGATCCTGGGTCAATCTCCAGCAATCTGTCATCATGGAAAATTGCATCAAGAGCTATATTAGTGTTTTTACAGATCTGTGTAGATCCAACCCTGGTCTTCAATTTTTGCACTGGTGGTCTTCCAAGATCCTCTGGTGTGGCTTGCATGCAAGAGGAGATTAAACTGATCTGAATACAACCTACTTCCACATCATGTTATTAGGCATTTCTCATGGTATAGATTCTAAACCATGTTCTAAACTTTAGAACATAGTTGAACTGAAAGGGTTTATTTAAAGATGAACATACTTAAATATGAACATACTTTAAAGATGAATATACATCCATCAGCATTTTCTTATACAAAGCAAGGATTGCACTTCATGTCAGTTGCTGAAGTCCCAAGCTACTGAACTGCTTAAAAGGAGAGGGAAAAATACATTGTTTGTGTGTGTGTATAACAAGTACAGCTTTGTTTCTTACTCTTGTGTATTTAAACTATTACAGATTTTCTTGTTTTCTTTAAAAGGTGGAGGAAGCCACTTTATTTTAATAATTCAGATGCTCTAGAAGAAGATTGGCCCCTGTGGCCCCAGGTGGGTTTGAGGAAGGGGGGGGGCTGATGAATGCATTTTGTATTAGCACGCCATCAAAGCATCTAGGAAAGGAAAGAAGCAATTTATTTTAAAGTGTCCATGAGCACCTATGGAGAAACATATGACATTCGTGAATCCCAAATGAAGTCATTATGATCAGTGATACTCTAATGAATACCAAATATACCCATAATGAGAGGACCTTAAGCATTATTTTAATCAATTATGTCACAATACTGTGGGAGTATATCAACAGCCCTTGCAGTCTGGAAGCTCAAGTTGGAGGCTTTAAATGTCTAATTAATATACTTTGTTGTTTCAGCTCCTGCCATTGAAAAAGCAGGCAAATTACAACAATCTCAGGATGCTTCCCCAAGACCTGTTAAAAGGGACTCTTTTGTACTTTCCAAGCACATGTATAAATTACCAGGATGCAGTTGTGAATGCGCATTGCGCAGGAATCCATTTTCTCACTCACGTTGAGGAAGCTGCATTATACTGAGCCAGACCATTGGTCCATCTGTCTGTCTATACTGGCTGGAAGTTCTCCAGGGTTCCCCAAAGGAGTCTTTCCCTACTCCATTTGCCAATGCCAATTCTGGCATCTTCAGTATGTAGCACAGATTTTCTGCCACTGAGCTCAGGCATGGGAACCCAGATGCACCTTTTTGAGTCACCAAAGTAGGCTACCTGCAGCAAATGAATATGCCCTTACTAAGTAATGTGCTTAGAGGGTAGTGGTGGTGAGGTTAGTTGCTTTATATTGAGTGCCATGGACTGGCTGGAGACAGAGAAGTGGTGGGAGGAACCAGCTGGAGAAACACCAAGGGAAGAAGGCTCAGACCCTGGGGAGTGGTGGTGGGAACAATGAGGAGCGGTCACAAGGAAAAGAGGGAGAAGACTGAAGGCGAAACAGGGCTCAGCGAGCTGGGAGAGTCTGTGGCAGAGAGAATTCAAGAATCAGAGGCAGAAGCTGAAGTTTTAGTTCTGACTTATAAAAGTCCTAAACAACTTGGGATCAGGTGCCTCAGTGAGCTACCCAGTTGCCAAGATTGTCTGATGAGGCCTCCCCAGCTGTTCTGCAACCTGTAAAAAAATCATCTCAGTGCAACCAGGGAGAGGATCTTTTCAGTTGTGATGCTCCCTTGATGGAATCACCACTCCTCTAATATGGATGTCACTTTGGTGCTTGCTACGAACTTCTGTATTTTGCTGTCCCTTAGAGCATTTTTCCATGCTGTCCATTTGTATTGTACTTCAATGTATAGTATTTTGATTAAAACATGAATATATTATTTACTCTGAGCCATCTTGTGATTTCAGATTAAATGCAATGTATTCATATTTTGAATACAAAATATTACAAATAATTATTTTTCTTTCTATGCATTTATAACCCACTAGCTGGCCCGGCCACGCGTTGCTGTGGTGTTTTTCTTTTTCTTTTTAAAATTCTCCTGACCCCGAGAGTATTCTGAAGGCTCCTGTTTTCATTCTTCCCTGTCCCTTTAGAGCAGGGGTCAGCAACCTTTTTCAGCGTGGGTGGACCACGTGGTGGGCCAGACTATTTTTTTTTGGGGGGGGGAAATGAACTAATTCCTATGCTCCACAAATAACCCAGAGATGCATTTAAATAAAAGAACACATTCTACTCATGTAAAAACACACTGATTCCCATTACATAAAAGAACACATTCTACTCATGTAAAAACAGCACGGCGGCTGTTTAATATATCCCCCCCCCCCCCCGGAAACCCGATACATGGTACAGTCCGCTCTGGCCTTGAGCCTGGGGTCAGAAGGGACCATAATGATGCAAGGAGGGGTGATGGGAACTGGTAGGGTCCTTATACATTTGTGTGCGGTGCGTTTTCCTCTTCTGATAACTGGAGTTTCGTTTGTAAAGTGATACAGCAGTGCAGAAAGGATTGTGTGTGGAGACAGGATAGGGAGCGAAGCATAGTTGCTGAGCTTTCTCATCCTACATCCCCCCCCCCGCCATAAGGAATGGTACGGCCCGGGCCTAAAAACCTTTTTCTGCCTGGAGCTGAAACTACTAAGAAGAGTTTAGGCCTTCCTCCTAACTGTTTTTTTGGCGATCTTTTCTGAGTGCGGTAAGAGTGCAGAGGCTGGGGCTAGGGAGCTTAATGGGGGCTGTCCCTGCTGTCGGTTCCTCCGGTGGTTGCACACAGGAAAACGGAGGACTGAGGTGAAGGAGGTTTTTTGGTTGGCGCTGCCCTGCCATGAGCCTTTCTATTGGTTGTTGTTCAAAGTCTTCAGTTCTGTTGCTGGTGACACGTAATGTGTGCACCATTTTTTTTTTTTTTTTGGCCTTTATTCTATATTTTAGGCATGACAGGTGTGGTTTTTTTTTTTTTTTTTGAATTTTTATTATGCCAGATCCTTCCTTGATGGTCATGTTACGCTGTGTCCTAAATTTGATGCGCTTTGGTCCAGCGGTTATGGAGAACATCGGTGCCCACTGCGCACACAATGGGAACATTTATATATATATATAGATGGGTCATCTCCCTTGCAAAGAAATTGACAAAATAAATGGACATATATATGGTTGTTGCAGGCAGTGGGGGAGGGTTTTGGCAACACTCAAAAACCACTGAGAGTAGATGTCAATCTCCCAGGGCATAGGCCTACTACTGCAGACTTGAAAGCTACAATCCTCCAACAGAGAGAGTTTAATGGAAGCCTCTCGCATGAAATAGAGGAATGAGTTTTGCGTCAGTTTGTTTGGGCATGGATCAGGAGAATGGTTCCCTGTCTCACTACAGGTGTCAGTTACCTTATCAATGCTAAGATGGAGGCGTTCTCATCAATTACTCTACTGTTGTGAAGGGCTACTGGCCATATATAGTCCTGCCAGCTGAGGATATTACTCTGTGCACCTACTGAAGTAGGCTCCAGTCCACAAAAACAAATACCAAATCTCCTCCTCCTCCTCCTTCTCGTCCTTCTTCCCCCACCCATGTGACTGGGTTGCCCCAGCCACTCTGGGTGGCTTCCAGCATATATAGGTAAAGGTACCCCTGACCATTAGGTCCAGTCACGGACGACTCTGGGGTTGCACGTTCAACTCACTCTATAGGCCGAAGGAGCTGGTTTTTGTGTGCAGACAACTTCTGGGTCATGTGGCCAGCATGACTAAGCCGCTTCTGGCGAACCAGAGCAGCGCACGGAAATGCCGTTTACCTTCCCGCTGGAGCAGTACCTATTTATCTACTTGCACTTTGACATGCTTTCAAACTGCTAGGTGGGCAGGAGCTGGGACCGAACAACGGGAGCTCACCCCGTTGCGGGGATTCGAACCGCCAACCTTCTGATCGGCAAGCCCTAGGCTCAGTGGTTTAGAGCACAGCGCCACCCGTGTCCCCCAGCATATATAAAAACATAGTAAAACCTTAAAAAGCTTCTCTATACAGAGCTGCCTTCAGATTTTTCCTAATGTTATATAATTATATTTGTAAATCTTTAAGGTGTCAGAAGAGTGGTGTGTGTTTGTGTTTACTGCATCTCGATAACACATCTGAACCTTCTTGAAATGTCAAAGAAAGAAACTGAAAATGTTTCACATGGACATGTTTTCTGGTCTTCATTCAAATGGAAACTTAGCACTGTGTTGCTATTAGTACAAGAGCAATGCAAGGCATATTGCTGCCTTAAGTGGTGCCAAAACCTCCCTCCTCCCCAGTTAGAGCCAACACTTTACAAAATCTTATTGCATTATTCAGCTATCAGTTCTTTCTTTCATCTATCTCCTGCTGCCCCCTTCATGGTGCCACTTGAAGCAGGTCACTTTACCTTGCTGTATGGATGGACCTAACTTTTATTTAGAAAAGCAACTAAAATAATAATAATAATAATAATAATAATAATAATAATAATAATTCATACTCCCCATTTGCCATCAAGTTCCAGAGTGAGCTATGACTAGGAATGGAAGAAGGCAGCCTTTTCCATTCCAGACTGAATTCATCACATGCAAGACTGTTTCTGTTTCACTGCAATTCTCCTTCTGCTAAAAATCTATGCTGTTCATCTTGTTGTCTGCTGTGGATAAATTACATAACTCATGTAATATTTATGATCAAGTATGTAGCTTGCTTAAGTCTCATTGTCCACCCTATTCATTTCTATGCAAAGGAAACAACACAAATGTGGGTAACAGAATCAACTACGTAAAGCCATGAATGACGATTGTATTGATTGAATTGATTTTCATTCTGGACAAAGGATGAAGAAAGAAACCTCAGCAATAGCTGCTCCCCTTTCTGTTTTCATCATAATTCTCTGACGTGTGGTTACTACATTGTAAAACAACAACAACAACACACACACACACAATCGGAATATATCTTAGGATGGAAGTACAGTGGAACCACAGGTTGCAGACGTAATCCGTGACAGAGGCACATTCGCAACCCGCAGCATTCGTAACCTGCAGTGCTGTGTCTGCACGCATGTGACCCGATTTAGTGCTTCTGTGCATGCGCGAGCGGCGAAACCCGGAAGTAACCCTTTCTGGTACTTCCAGGTTTCCCGCAGTCCACAACTTGAAAGCACATAACCCAAAGCATTTGTAACCCGAGGTACCACTGTACCAAATGTGCTGCTTCTGTGGGGAGGGAATTCCACAGCTTAGAGGCCGCCATAGAGAATGCCCTCTCCCTGACTGACCCCCCTGAACTTTTGAGGGGCGATGGACGTACCCACTGCTTTTTTCTGGGGGTACGCAGGGGTGCGTATACCCCTAAGCATTTTGTGAATCTAACTGGAGAAGAAACTAAAAAAAAAATTACATTTTTAGATGGCAGCCTCATTTCCCGTCCCATGAGTCTCAGATGGAAGTGAGCGTTTAATGTGTGAAGTAGGAGTTGGAATCTAGCATGGTGATTGGTCAGTTTTGTTGTCACTCCCTCCAATGGTGGCTTCCTTTCCTTTCCCAGAAAGGAATCTGGAAGATGTTAGTGCACACAACCCTGTGGCAATGTGGAAGTTACTGTCAGCTGTGTAATATGAAGTCATGCATGCTCTTTGTACTTTTGTCCATTTTGGTGATTTTCTTGAGTCATAATGAGTGTGCCCCTAGACATTTTTTAAGGAAAAAAGCACTGGACGTACCAAGGAAGCCCCCTCTGCTTGGTCTGTAGGGGAGGAGAAGGCAGCCCTTCAGATATTTGGGGCCTAACATGCATTGGGAACCTGTGAAGAATTAGATGCTAGTGAGTCATGTGAAAGCCAAAATCCTTTAACCTCATCAGTCCTGAGATCAAGGTTCTGGATCGTGGCTGAAAGATCATTTATATTACTCAAAATGGGGAGCTTTCTACTGAATGGAACAGCATTTGAAGGAGGTGGGGGGAAACCAGACCAAAAACTTGAACATCTCAGGAGAGATTTTAAAGTTCCTTTAGTATACTTACCCCATCAAAGCACAAATAATTTTCCCCAGACTGTTTTTAGCAAAAATCCTAACTCCAGGAATTTTTACTTTTCAGTTCAACTAATAAATAATAATTTTGATATTGTCAGGGAAAAAATGCAGCTCCCTTAAGCCTTGCTTAAAGAAAGTTAGCAGTCGCTGCTTCCTAGAATCGGCTTTCGCGCAGTTCCATCTGTGATTATTGTATGCAATTATTTTTTAACAATTTCTTACCAAATCCCATAAGGTAGTGATTAAAACTTGAAAGCTTTAAAAGGGAAAAAAGAACTAAAAGAAAATATTAAAAAGTTTAATCAAGTGCTTTGGGCTCTGACTGCTTCATTCCTTCCCCCCTTTCCCTTCCCTTGGGTCTATGTCTTCTCAAATTTGAGAAGAAAACAACCCAGCCCTGTTCCTTTTAGTCTGTTTTTTAAAAGAAAAATAGTCATATTTAGACTACTCCAGTGTTTTTGTCCAAAAGACAAATAATAATAAAGAATTCAAAGCTCAACATTGCCGTGGAATTCTACTTTTATTCCAAAGTCACCTCTGCTTGTGCAAATATGAAGACTAGCTCTAAGAAGAGAAATGGAGATGGCGGTGGCAGGGAGAAGACACTGCCACACACAACAATTACTAAAAGCAACTTTTTCTAACACTATCCTTTGGACATTTGATAATTCCATGCCATGTGTATAAACAAAAGCAGCAGTATATTGCCAGTGCACTGGTACACTTGAGCAACACTTCAGCACTGAGCATTTTAGAAGGTAATGAGGCACAAAGGAAGGTCCTAAATGTGGGGAAGGGGTACGAAGTCTGAGTGAAAAGGGTCTCTTAAAATTCTCCATCCTACCTGCAGCCAGCAAAACAGAGGAGGAAGCATCATGCCAAATATTCTGTAGGGCAGAAGGCAATTCTGCATTATGGTGCAGGTGTGAGTGGGCGGGCAAGTACTGGTAGGCAACAGTCTTCAAAACTGCTCTCGTTTTTGCAGGATGCCAAAAAGAAAAAGGAAATATTTTCCAAGAAATTTCAGTGTAATGGCAACCCACAGAATTTGAGAGAGAGAGAGAGAGAGAGAGAGAAATATTATACTAATAAAATATGTTATAGTATCCTAACCTCCTCTAACGAACTGTTTGATAACAGCTGTGTGTGCATTGATTGGGGATGGAGGAGAAACCTACCAGAAGTTTATCAGTTCTGGACTTAGATGTGGATTGGAACGCAGCCGTTAATCACATTTCACACTTCTCCAAAGTTTGTAATGTAGCTTTGGTTCAAAAATACACACAAAAACACATATTTTGTAATGGGTGTGTGTACAAAAAATGCATATTCTAAGGGGGGATGCAATGAAAAGCATACAACAATGCATATTTTAAGGCAAAATGTGTATAAAGTGCACATAAAATGTGTACAAAATTAAAATCCAAAATTTCCATTAAAAAAACAACTCCATGAAACTAGAGATGGAACAGATTATGATTAGAAACTGAAAAGCTGACATAGAATGGAAACAGGCTTATCTGCCCATCCTTAGAATAAACACAAGCTGATATGAGTCAATATCCCCATCTTTCAGGCATTTTTGGAGACACAAATCACCAAAAAAAGTTCTACTTTTTGCAAGAACACAATATTAAAGAAGACCTGTAAAAACACACACAATTAACACTACACGGTCAGCAACCAATTTAGCCTGAGAGAAAAGCCTTCCCTGAGCTCATATACAGCAAACAAGCTCCCGTGTCACCTATGAAGTTGCTTTGGGGCACCCTTCACCAACCCTGTGCCTTCCAGATTTTTATGGACTACAACTCCCATCAGCTCTTGCCTGCACATTGATAGAAGTTGTAGTCCAAAGCACCCAGAGGGGCCTGGGTTGGCAAAAACTGCATGGAAATCTCACCATCAGGGTTTTATGTTTCCAACAATAACCTTAAGGTGCTATACTCAGTCCTTTTTTTCTCTAAAAAAATGTTTAGGGGTACTCTCATTTTCCTACTCATATTGAAATACTGCCCCTCAGTGAGGCCAAACTTAGATTCACAAAATGTTTAGGGGAATGCGTCCCCCTGCATGCCCCCAGAAAAAAAGCACTGGGTATATTCAAGGGCGCAGGTTGGCCTCGTCTGCTAATAGTGAGGGAAAGGTGTGACTTGTGGTACATGGGAGAAATATGACCTGTGTGCTACTGCCAGAATCTAACCTCAGCCCCTGAATTTTTGCTGCCCCAGCATTCTCCACAACCAAGGGCTCCATCCAGACATGAATACTTCCCCCCATAGCAGCATTTGCTGTGCTGTGCAAAATAGGACTGGGGCTGTGTCACAACTTCCCTGGAACCTTAAAGGTCAAAGAATCTAGAATTGTAGAGTTGGAAGGGAGCACAAGTCCAACCCCCTGCAATGGATGAATCCTCGAACCCATGACCCTGAGATTAAGAGTCTCATGCTCTACCTACTGAGCTATCCTAGACAAGTTTTTGAGCTCCCCTGCTGGTATAAACCTTCAACTGCAACTTGCAATTTAACCTTAATAAAGTTTTTTGTTGTCGTTCAGTCATGTCCGACTCTTTGTGACCCCATGGACCAGAGCACGCCTGTCTTTCACTGCCTCCCGCAGTTTGGCCAAACTCATGCCAGTTGCTTTGAGAACACTGTCCAACCCTCTCATCCTCTGTCGCCCCCTTCTCCTAGAGCTCTCCATCTTTCCCAACATCAGGGAAAGTTTTAAGGCTGTTTAAAACAGAAAGACGAAGTGGAGCTGCCCCAACTGCCGTGATGACAAGGCTAGCAGAGTTACAGTTGTAATAGCCTTGCTTGCATTATTGGGGCTATAGAAGTCTCTTGGGTCTTCTGCTCTGCAATATCCCCTTTCAGAATAAAGGTGCAACAAAGCACATGTTGCAATTGAAAGGTTGCAATCCTACACACATCTATACTTGCTTTGGAATAAATATGAATAGGATCATCCTGTAATATGGATTTAACAACCAAGGAAAACAGTCCTATGTGGCCCAGTCCACAAAATGGCTGACAATCAATCATTTCTTAGCAAAACTTACATTTTTGGAACATGACTGACATTTCTTTTCTCATTTAGCAGAATATGGGTTAACAGTGCTGAGGTATGTTATGTATTATGCAAAGAGGATATCTCACATGGCTCAGATCTATGCTCCATAATATTTACAGGATGTGTTGAGTGTGCATTATTTTTAAAATTGTGCATGTAGAATCATACTGTGGTCACATTTTTATGCATTGGAGAACAGGGGGGAAACTTTTTTCAGACTTCCCTGCAAACTATACTTCTCATTTCCACATTTTTTTTAAAAAAAATTTAAAGCAAAGGTAGCAGTTTTGCAAGCCGAATGATAAAAGGATAAGGGGACAAAGAAATGTACGTTACAGCCAAGAGAGATGGAGATTAAATACCACTAAAGAGAAGAGGCTTCCCCCCCCCCCTTGCTAGGGTTAGAATCAGCAGCTGCTTTTTTTGCACTATTACAGACCTTTATGCATTAAGAAAGCATCTATTTTAGGAAAGGTATATTGTGCTGAGAGGCTTGGACTCAATTAAAATTATTTCTGGCTTTCCTGTGAGACTGTTTAATCCGTGCCACTGTGCTGACCTGCACAGAGAGAATGACAGAGCTACCTCTTAGTTCAACATTTATTCCTGCTACACAGCATTGGCAGTCAGTTTCAAGCGGCTCATGAAATAGAAAGACCTCTTGCCTCCTTCTCCTTTTGAATTTAATAGCCAACTAGAAAGGAGGACAGAATATCCCTTCGATCTCGCCCTGATCTGATCATATGCTAAATGCTGAGTGAATCGGTGTGTTCCCTACATTGGAGAGCATTTCATATCAGTGCAAACCTGAGAAGAAAAACACGGTTCATTTGCACAGCCCTCTGCTCTCAGCAAGGTCCAGAGACATGGCAGGGCTTTCTAAAATTATGCATGGCATAGAGAAAGTGGAGAGAGGTTATTTTCCCCTCCTTTCTCTATAATATTGGAACTTAGGGTCACCCAATAAAAGGATTGGCAATTAATTTCAGGGCAGATTAAGGAAAGCACTTCTTCAGCAGAGCACAGCTACAGTAATTTATGGAATTTGCTAGTGCTGTGCAGAAAGCCAGTCTCTGGTTTTTTTGAAAGTTTCCTTCCACCACAAAAAGGTTTCATTTTCTTTTCTGCTTCATTTATAGTGTCTGTAGGTGGGAGACTGATCTTATCTTATTCCAAGATGGCCAAGGATGGTGTCAGGGCCGGCGCGTCCATTTAGGCGAACTAGGCAATTGCCTAGGGCGCCAAAATGGAGGGGGCGCTGGCCAGGCTTGGGCGGGATGGGCTAGCAGCAGCTTCTCCGCTGTAGTGGAGAGGTGCTGCTTGCCCCCTACACCACCACCCCGGCTCCCGCTACAGCAGGCTTTGGCGGGGGGGGCACCAGAAGGTGGTTTGCCTAGGCCGCAAGAAGCCCTAGCACCGGTCCTGGGTGGCGTATGAGTTTCTCTTGCCATAAAATATTTCTCCAATGCCCTGAAGACTTAGCTTCTGGATGTGACAGGTAAAGTAAGAGCCCTGCCCATTGATAGCTTCCAGTGGGCTTTGACTGAAGTATGAGAGGTCACTGATGGCTCGTACCCAATCAAACGGACAGGCCAGAGGGCAAGGAGACCAACAGTAGTGGAGCCAGAGCCAATGGCAGGCAGAGCCAACTCATTCTAGTTTTGCCCCAATCGTCCTCCATAGAGAATGACAACATGGAGACCAAGCAGGAGGAAGCGCACAGGTTGTGTTGATCTCTGGGCTGTATGTAAGTAGCAAGGAAGGCAGGTGGGAGGTGGCTGAGAGCAGACTGAATTGGGTTGTGCATTGCTCCTTTTGCCTTAACGAACCAGCCTCCACTTCAAAGGCTGGCATCCCTCATTTTCTTCGATAATTTCCAATCCATTTTTTAATCATTAATTGAGGGAGAATGGTATAACTTAGAAGGGTGAAAAGAAATATTGTATCTGACTAAGACTGCAGTCTTAAACTCACTTACCAGGAAGTAAGCCACACTGCATTCTATAGGATTTACTTATGAGAATACATGGTTAGGAATGCACAAAAATTCATACTCAGAGTAGACCCACTGAAACCAATGGACATAAGTTAGCCACTACTAATGTAAGTCTGTTGATTTCAGTGGGTTTACTCAATTTCAACACAGCACTAGAGCTTGTTGCCACTGGATTTGGCTAGTTTAGATGATAATAAAAGAAGGTTAGACTAATTTGTGGAGGATAGATCTATCAAGAGTCATAGTGTCTAGACTGACCCTCCGTGTTCAAACACGGAAACCACTGAATGCCAATTGATGAGGAGGAATAACAGAAGGAGGGGGCTATTGTCTGTGCTTGTGTGCTCAGCCAGAAATCTCATTAACTCCAGTGAAACTTCCTCCCAGGTAAGTGAGTATAGGAATGCAGCCAAGAGCACCTAAATCTTTTGAGCCCTGGATAACTGAAAGAGTCCTTCCTCCCAAATGGTCCCTTGTGTGCCCTAAAATATCAAGAAGACCCTCTTATAATTGCTGCCTCCCACTTTCTGAGGTGTTGGGAGCAACAATCTGGCAGAGAGCTTCTCTATTCTGGTGCCCTCTCTTTGCTGGGGGACGGGCTTTGCTGACTCTGTCCTTTCCTCTCTCTGTTGATGAAAACATTCCTTTTCAGCTAAGCCTTTACCGGTATGTTTAAAATTGTGCCACCAACCTGATGGATTCATTCTGCTTTTGTTCTATTGTTCTCTTTTTAGCAAAAGCAAACAAACTTCATTATCTGACAAATGAATGGCACGTTTTCAAAATGACTATTCTTTGTACATGCTTTTGTTAAAACACTTTTATCTGGACTTTAAGTGGAAAACCCCCAAAGTTTGAAAACCCCTTTCCTTATCAAACTCTGCCTATCAGTTCCTGCGCATCGTGCCTACTGGAGCCATTCATATGGGGCCACCTGCAGCCTTGAGGGAGCCCTCAGCACGAGCCCCTCAATTTGCCTCTTGTGAGTGGCAGCACTCCTCCAAAAGGCTCCAGGAAGCCACCCCTCTATAGTGGGTGCTGGATACCATTTTAAATACCCTGTGATGCCCATGAAGGGCCCCATGGGAAATTTAAGATGAAGACCAGTAGTTCCCTGCCATGTGCTCAGGGGAGGCAGCACCACTTGACAGCAGCCCTGCAATTTGTGGTCCTGTTTTAAAACTGATCACATTGTGGTTCCTTGAACTGAATTCAAGTGAGCACATACCTGTAGTAATAACTGGATATTACAATAAGTGTTATGTATTGAAGTTCTCACCCTAGGCCACTAGGGGTGTTTGTATATAGTTCATTCTGCTACAGTTCTCACTCAGGTCCGCACATGCAAATGAGGGATTGAAAGTGACGTTCAGGGGTTGGGTAACTATAGAAAGTTGTTACTGTTGCTTGTAGCTGAGTTCTATATAAGCAGGCTGCTGAGCCCTTCAGTTCACTTCTGTTCCAGCCTGAGAATAAACAGAGCTGCTTGAAGAATCACTGTGTTGTCTGCTATGTCCACCCACTATTTAATAATAAGAATATGACCTACCTAGCTGCTTGGCATGTCCTTCATTTATGCCTGTGGGGCCTAATTCAAACTGGGGTTCAAAAACAATAGTCACCTCAATCAATTTGAGAAATGTAGCCAGTTATTTCTGTGGTGTCAGTTTTCATGTTCTGGATTAGACCTTTGAACATGCCCATATGAAACTGAAGTTTCATGTTAAGTTTAAGTAGATCAGAGGGAAAGCCAGAATCACCCAGGCCAAACTCACCGTAATCATTATTAAGACCACTATTAAGAATATTATGCCACTCGTCAGTTTGTTTGTATTTGTTGTATTTGTTGTTGCACTTGTTGATCTGATGTGTAGCATTGCATTCTAAAGTTCTGTGGGGGGGGGGTGCACTTTGTAACAGTGTGTAATTTCTTCTTTTTCTTCTTCCTTTTTCTTCTTCTTCTTTTGAAAATGACAAAACTAAAAACCCAAGAAACATTGTAGGTTTTAGTTATGAACACTAAGGAAATGCTTATTTATTCACCCAAAAACAAAAAGAATTGGCATCCTAGTAATTGTCCTTTTCCAGAATCATAGCTTGCATTCAAGATACTGAGCCCAGCTACTAAGTTAGGATCATCTACTGAAATATGTTAATTTAGCCAATAATCCCGCCAAACCTGCTGATGGCCAGAAATATCTTTCAGCATCCTATCCCAGGGGACTGGCCATAGTTGGGGATGTCTTGTAAATAGTTCTTAGAGAATGCATGCTTTGTGTGTGGAAGGTCCTTGGTTCAATCCCTGGCACATGTTTTATCTATATTAATGTATTCCTTGTCTGTATAGTATTAATGTATCCTAGTCTGTATAGTGTTTTGTACTGATATTTTAAATGCTTGTGTGGAGTCTTAAAAAAAAAGATGGCATTTTACAATTGCTTTGTGCAAGTCACACCTTCTAAGTGCTTTGTCCTGAAAAGCATCTTAGAAATATTTAGATAAATAAATACAAGATAGGGCTGGGAAACTCTGGCGAGCAGCTGCCAGTTTGTGTAAATTGTCGTCCTCCAGATGCTGCTGGACGACACCTCTCATCGTCTCTAACCATTGGCCTAGCTGGCTGAGGCTGATGGCCTTGAATCCACCAATAGTTGGATGGCAGCAACTTCTCCATCGAAGAAAGTTAGCATCATCAGTGATCTAATCTAGACCTGAGGGCTAGATTTTGCCAGTCAGGTTTTCCAACACTCGTGTAGGCCTGGTCTTCAACAGGCAGGTTGGGACCCACTAGTGGCTCAGGGCCTGATCCAAGGTGGGTCACTGCAGCCTTACTACCATGCAAATATTTAGTAAAAGATCAAGAAATGCGTCTCCAGTGTATGTGTGAGTTAAAAGTGGGTCCTGGGTCTGAAAAGATTGATGATACCTGGCATGGTTCTATATTGGTCCTCTTCCCTTGCTGCTGTCATGTCTACGATGTTGTGCCAATGTCCAGTATCAGGCTGCCAACATTTTTAGCACACATCAAGCAATCAAATTAACTGGTGCATTTATGTTTCTGATTTTGGTCTGAAGGCTGATTTCCTGTGTTAAACTGCTGTCAGCACATGCTGCTGCTGCTACCCTTTCCCAGAAAGAAGAAATGAAAAAAGAAGAGGGGGGAGAGCGGAGGGAGAGACGAAGCAAATTAAAAGTTAAGTCATTTCATGTCAGTCTGTGTCGGCAATCACTGACCTTAGTGGCAGTACATGCCTCCAATTATTTTGATAAATCTATTTTACCTTTACAGAATTATAACCATAGCAACATTATCTCTCCATAACAGAGAAGAATTTCCATTTTCATGCCTATGAGGGTAAAGGATAGCGACAAAGTAGTGGGGAAAAGGGGATAGTTTTCCTCGGCTTTGATCTTGACAGTACTAAACACAATCTAGCAGAAATGGGGATGTAAATATAACAGTCTGTTATTATCAGTGTTGTGTTCAGAGTTAAAATCCCTGGACTTGTTGAAATCCTGGCCCACAGACACAGCAATGTCTCCAGCGGCCTTATCACATGAGAGAAATGTGACATTTGCAGTTTCTCTTTTGTGGGAACTCCTTGGCAGGAAGCAGTTTTAGGTTATGAATCTTACAAGGGAGTGTCAGAAGCTATCAGCAATAGAGACCACATAGAAGTGGTGGGTTGCGTGTGTATTTTTAGATAGGTCACTAAGGCTGCAGATTGGGAATAATAAACTACCCAAGGTCATCATGCAGCATATGCCCCCTTTGCATAGACAAGGTGCAGGCTGCAAGATTCGCCTTGCATCTGTACTCTCTTCACTTTGATTTGGTAATTTGAGTTCTGACACACCCTGGGCAAAATGAATCTCCGTGTTCCCCATTCAGTATAATGAGGAATCTAAAATGTCTATATCTTTCCCCCTTTTGGCCAAAGTGGATGAAATTTAAAGGCGCAGGAGCCCCCTGCCATATTGCAGACAAATAGGTCCAGGACTTGGTATGTAGAAAGTAAAAGATATTCACTTTCTTTCCTTAATCTCTTATTGGGGGAAGTAGAGACTTCTTCTTTACCTTCAGATAATCAGGTAAAGGAAAAGGGACCCCTGACCATTAGGTCCAGTCATGTCCGACTCTGGCGTTACTGGCCAAGGGAGCCGGCGTACAGCTTCTGGCTCATGTGGCCAGCATGACTAAGCCGCTTCTGGTGAACCAGAGCAGCGCACGGAAACACTGTTTATCTTCCCGCTGGAGCAGTACCTATTTATCTACTTGCACTTTGACGTGCTTTCAAACTGCTAGGTGGACAGGAGCTGGGACCGAGCAACGGGAGCTCACCCCGTTGCGGGGATTCGAACCGCCGACCTTCTGATCGGCAAGCCCTAGGCTCAGTGGTTTAACCCACAGTGCCACCCATGTCTTAAATAATTAAGAGATGGCTAAATGACATGTATTATTGCTTGCACACTTAAAAAAAAATTGCAGCTGCTCACAGGCCTTTCCTTTGGGTGCTTGTTTGTGTCCTCCAATAGGTCTTACAGAACTCTGAGACTCAATGTGAGACTGTCCAAAATGTTTCCTGAGAAGTTCTGAAGAGCTCTGGATTTTTATTTCTGATAAAGCAGAACAGCCTGTGAGTTTTTAAACTTTAAAAAATCCTGTGCTGCTGTGCCTTAATAATGGGGGGAAACAGCTCTCCAGTGATCCACAGGTGAAATTTTGGGCAGCCAAACTTCCTGCAAAGGCTATGGAACTGAGAGAAACATAGAGATGTAGGAAAACATGGAGCTGTAAGGCACAGAAAAGTACACAGACAACAAAGTGAAACAAGGTTTTGTAGGGGCTCTGATCAGCCTCAGGTTTATTGATGCCTCAATTCAGGGAGAAAGTCCCTGAATTGTACTGTATTAGATATTACCAAGGAGGACCAACATATTATAAAAGATATGCAAGCACCCTGAAAACTGACTTTTAATATTCTCGAAAGTACAGCATAATTTCTGAGGCTGCCAAGAGCCATCTGAGCTTCCAAGGAACAGGTGTTCCATACTCAGGAAGCCTCAGCATGGAAAGCTCTTGTGTACATTGTGGTCCAGCCAAGTTACTAAACCAGTTTAGCAGGCCTTTGCCAGAGAAAGCACAGGGATTCTCAGGAAAGTGTTCCTGCCTTGCTTCCTTGCCTTGTCTTCCCTGCCTGCACTCCTGACCTGCCTCAGTTTCTGACCTACATACCTGCTCCTGACCTCACCGGATGCCCTGCCCTGCTCCCAGCTTCAGCTACTTTGGACTGTCTCTACCCTGAACCTACGAACCACGGACCGGACTAGGACTTTGCCTCTTGGGCAAGCCTCAGGACCAGCACACATACCTATTGGAAGCAGGAGTGGCTGGCATGGTGCGCTGGTGCTACAGAGCCATGCTTCCAGCTGCAGCATCGCTGCCACTTCCCAGGATGGTGAGCTGAACAAAATAGCACAACACAATGGCCAATAACAATGGCACTAAACACTATTTATAAACTAATACAAATGATGAGAAATTGCAACCAAAGTCTCTAAATCTTCTTCACCAGTCACAGTAGAATATTTCAAAAGTTCGTTATATACATAGTCTGTCAACAAATATCGCCGGAACAGAGTTTCCCGATAACCAGTCTGTTTCGTTCAATGCTTCATCAGCCAATCTTGATCAATTCTTCATCAGCCAGACTTGTAAGAATTGATATGAGAAGGATGCAGTTCAATTTCTTAACAAGCTAATCTTACATGTAAGTAAATATAAACACTGTAGAAAATAGTGCTTATATGATCAAGGATGTGGCAGCACACAGCAGCAGTGTGGTCAGGGCTGTGTGAGTGCGGCAGCAGCAGGAGCAGCCCAGACATTACCTGCCCCGTCCAGGTAAGCAGCTACTACACTACTGTCGGGAAGGCTCCTGTGCAGTGCAGTACCACCCCACCCCACTATGCCAGCCACTACTGTTTGGAAGTAAGATTAGACTGCCTAGGATTCCCAAATAAATAAATAAATAATCTTAAGAATTCCAAAATGGGTCAACAAGGGTTTTGCTCAGTTGCTGCCAGGACCTGTAGTGGGCTTGGGCTGAAGTTGTGAATGTTAAGAGTTAAACTATGAATGGTTAGTGGTGCTAGCTTGGGAGGGGGAAAAGGAAACTGGGAGAGGGGAGGAAAATGGCATATATGAAGGTTTAACAGTTTGGAGTGGGTTGGAAGGGGGAACCAGGGTGCTGTGCATGTTGTGGGTTAAAAACATCTGCCAGGCAGTACAGGAGTGGAAGGTGTTCGGGTTTATTTCTGCCCCCTTCCATCTTGAAACCTCCTCTGTGAGCTCCTGTTCTGGGCTAGCTGTTTAAGGCTGGGGGTAGTCTTTCAATAACATCAACAATATGCTATTTGTAATGCATATTAATCTCTCTCTCTCTCTCTCTCTCTCCTCTCTCTCTCTCTCTCTCTCTCTCTCTGTGTGTGTGTGTGTGTGTGTGTGTGTTCAGTGAAGTCATCCTGTTAGCATAAGGACTTCCACCTGCCTCTCCTCTCTATGTAGCCCCTGTAGTCTCACCCCATATCTGTCCAGGGGGTTCCCTCAACTCCCCAAGCAGTTTTGGGGGACACAGAGATATGCAGGGGGAGGAAGTCCCATCGCACAGGCAGAGGTCCTTTGGCCACAGGATGATTTTGTGGCATGCAACCCTTTGTACTTTATTGTATGCCTTTTGTTTTAATTCAAAACATTAGAAACATTAGACTTTGCTTAAAAAACAAGAATCAATACATAGTGAAGTTGGAAGGGAGAGCTGCAGCAAGTGATAGGCAATGTGTTGGGAGAAAACTGGTGCTGTACAGATTCATAAACTGGGTTGTTGTTGTTTGTTGTTGTTGTACCCGCGCCCATCTGGCTGGGTATCAATGCTTGAAATATCAAACTCCAAAAAGTTTCAAGCACACACACAAAACCCCTTAACAAGATACATGCCCCTTTTTATATTTTGTAATTTAATAAAACCAATGCTCTGAGGGGGCAAAATGATTAAAATCACGGTATCAAATAAAACAAGCCACTGATTAAAATCTCGTTTTTGCCCGGTCTTGTCTTTCTTTGTCTTCAGATAAGTAGAGTAATAGCTGCCTTTAGCAAAGTGGTAATAACCATTACAGTACTAGAATTCCCAACAGCAGGAGCAACGCCTTGATAAAGGAATATGGAGATCTGAGCACAACTGTATTTAGATCTTTAAAAGAACATTGTGGGATAGAGGAAACACAGCTGTCGGGGATTTTTTTCTTCTTGTCCTGAAACTGAAAGCAAGTGACTGTAATTGGCACTAGAAATGCTGAAATGCTCAGTTTTGAGCCAGTGATGTGCCCAAACACAGAATTGACTGTTTCAAGAAAGAAAATGGCATCAATTCCATGCCTTGGCATCCCTGTTTCTTTTTTAGTACTGTATTTAACAAAATGTCCCAGCTTTTGCTTACTACTTTCCCTAGCTAAGAATAAGCTTCATTATTCAATCCTTTGTGACTGGTGATTCATAAATGACATGCAGTTCTTCATTTTGCAAAGCAACGTAAAGGCAGTTTTGTGGTTTATTATTTCATTATTATTGCATCGATATCCCACCCTCCCTTCAAGTAGCTTAGAGAGACGCTGGTTACTCCGAGAGTCACCCAGTGAGCTTTGTGGCTGAGTAGGAGTTTTAACCTGTGGGATAAATGAGCCTCAAATAACCAAAACTCTAATTAATGCACGAAGCGGTTAAAACCATAGAGTAAGCTGACCTGCCAGGCTTAGCTAGGTCATATCCCCTCACCTTGGGAGGAAGGGTTGCCAAACTCTTTGTTCTCTCTCTTCCACTAGTAAGGAGGTCTAAGCTGGATGCTCCAGGCATAGACTGCATGACTTAGGTAAGCCACTTTTGTGTTTCTATAAGAATAACTTAGAAACATTTACCATTTTTGGAACCTAAGTTATACTGCCTGCCTTTTCTTGCTGCTGTTTGGAAAAGCGCATGAATCTGACCTTTAAAGTGTTTGTAAGTAAACCATTTTTAACTTACCAAACATGTGGTCTCTTTCTATGCTAAGAGAAGTGGGGAACTTTGGAAACAACTTAGAAGAGAATATTTTAAAGATCTAGCAGCCTATATTATTATGTTTTAGTTTGCTGCATATTTTATAGTTTTAAATCTCTGCCAGGGCCAAGTTTATTCTCACCAAATAATACTTGTCCCCAAACTGCATTTAGGTATCCAGGGAATTCTTTTTTTTTATCTTACCATATCTATTCTTTCCCTTTAACCAAATACAAACAAATTAAAGCCAACAGAACCCTGGTCACTTAGGTGCTAGTCTGAGACTCTTAACAGCTACACCCCATGGGTTCTACAGTGAAGAGACTTGCAGGGTTCCAGGAATGGTCCAATTAGAAGACTGGGCATGAGATTAAGCTACGCATGGGGGAGAGATTTCATTTTATTTGCATTTCTGTTATGTACTGAGTTGAATAGGATCCAAACTGCAGCAGTCTGACTGGTCCCAGAACAATAGGATTGAGATTGCAGCAGTCTGGTTAGTCCGCAGGAGCCACCCAATCCAGCTCCAGGTGGAAGTGAATCCGCACTCTGATTGGCATACAGGAGTATCCCAGAATTAGCCAATCACGTGGGGCCCATTGTGTAAATAGTGTATATAAAGCAAATGTTTTGGGGGAACTGCTTTCCTCACTACTATGAGCTGAATAAAGAGCATGAAATTCACACTGGACTCCGAGTATATTTCAATTTCAGTGAGAAACTACCTGAAATGAAATTTCCAGGTGAAATGTCTGGAAATGCAGTTAACATTTGGGTTAGCCTTTTCAAGGTGCACTATATATTTATACTGTACCTATGTTGTTCTGACATTGCAGTCGTATGTGCACACCTTTAAAATTCTATAGCAAAGCACAAACAGGTTCTTTTTTGACCAATAAAATGAAGGAAATCAGTGTAGCATCATGACTTCCTAAAAGTCAGGAATATGCTGTATAGTATTCTATGTATTAAACAGAAAGGAAAAATAAGAAGAAAACCTGGTTGTTATTATTATTATTTGGCTTTTAAAAATAAAATTGGTGCTGGAGATGCCTTGCCTTAAAATACAAGAGAGAGAGAGAGAGAAACTACCTGATTCACTCTTCTTGAACCAAAACAAGAACAGAAATATGACTAAATACAGTGGTACCTCGCTAGACGAATGCCTCGCTAGACGAAAAACTCGCTAGACGAAAGGCATTCACTAACGAAAGGGTGACTCGCAAGACGAATTTCCCTATGGGCTTGCCTCGCAAGACGAAAATTTCAATGCATTCCTATGGGAATTAAATTCCTATGCATTCCTATGGTCGTGCTTCGCAAGACGAATTTTTCGCAATACGAAACGACTCGCAGAACGAATTAATTTCGTCTTGCGAGGCACCACTGTATAAGGGTCTGGTGACTTCTGTTTCAGTGTATCTGAAGAAGTGTGCATGCACACGAAAGTTCATACCAAGAACAAATTAAGTTGGTCTCTAAGGTGCTACTGGAAGGATTTCTTATTTATTTATTTATTTGCTTTGACTATGGCAGACCAACACAGCTACCTACCTGTAACTAGAAATATGACTGTATTCCAGCCAGTTTCACCATCACAGAATTCATAAAGCAGGGCTTTTCAAATAAGGGTCCCAATGTATTCTTTGATGGTCCCCCCCCTCCTATTTCAGTGGACTTTTTTCTTTCCAACACCACTCAGCAGCATACTCTTGCTGTTTTGTGGCCCCTTGGAGATGCATGTCCTCTCCCTATATATATTATGTTTGTCCTCAGTTAGGTCATGTATTAACAGCAGTGACCAGAGTAGAAATGAGCACTGAGAGGAGCACATAGAGAAGAAATGCCCTGGTACACCTGCATCAGCACAACCAGACACCTTCCTCTGGCCCAGCTGCAGCAAAACATGCCTCTTACATATCAGTCTCTACAGCCACAGCAGGAGTTGTAACTCTCCAACGGTTTGACTTTACTCCGAATGCCGCACTCCTCCTGAGACAGATGGATGCCAACCAATCTCATTATTGCATACATTTCAACATCGGGACAAGGCACATCTTTCAACACAGGCCTTTTGGGATGAAGGGTCAGATCAGAATATCACTCCCATCAATGTTTGTTTATTACATGGTTTGTTTGTATTGAGATGTATGCAACCTGCATTGGCCCTGCATGGTGAAGGGCAAGCTATAAATGCCTATTTAAAAAAAACAAAAAGACAAGCAAACAAACAAACAAACAATGCTATATATCCACTTAAAATGAAATGTACAATATAAACTTTTTCAGTGCTAAGTACTAATGTGATGTTCTTGTGTTTTCCATTGCAGAGGGAGATGTGGGACTTGAAGAATGAAATTAGTGTATAAATTGCCAATTCAAAACATTTTCAGAACACTGTCCGACACAATGGCAAGCAGTCCAAGAGCTAATAACATAAGGAAAGCCCCCCAGGATCCGGGAAATAGCCCATCAAATTTGGCATCCTGTGCTCACAGTGGCCAACAAAGATATCTAAGGAAATCCTGCAAGCAACATTGCTCTGCCCACTTGTGATTCCCAGCAACTGATGCTTGGAAATATGCTACCTCCGACATTGGAGATCAAAGCTAAGATTAAAGCAAGGCACTTGCCATCCTAATGAGTTTGCAGAAATAGTGATCTGCATGGCAAGATTATTCCTTTCAGCAAGCTCAGCAAACTGAAGAACCCTCTGTGATAAACTTACTGAAGCTGAGAGGCTAAACTTGAGTTGTATGTGAGTGAGAGCTCAGAGGTCTGCTAAGGTACAGCTAGCAGGTAAAAGGTAAAGGGGCCCCTGACCATTAGGTCCAGTCGTGTCTGACTCTGGGGTTGCAGCGCTCATCTCGCTTTACTGGCCGAGGGAGCCGGCGTACAGCTTCCAGGCCATGTGGCCAGGATGACTAAGCCGCTTCTGGTGAACCAGAGCAGCACACGGAAACACCGTTTACCTTCCTGCCAGAGTGGTACCTACCGGTATTTATCTACTTGCACTTTGATCTGCTTTCGAACTGCTGGGTGGGCAGGAGCAGGGACCGAGCAATGGGAGCTCACCCCGTTGCAGGGATTCGAACCGCTGACCTTCTGATCAGCAAGCCCTAGGTTCAGTGGTTTAACCCACAGCGCCACCAGCTAGCAGACTTTGCGCTAAATGTCCAGATTAGTTTTGCCCATCTTCTAATAAAGTTCTGAGCACAACTTGTTATAATAAATTATGTGTGACCTACAGGAGTTATGCATAATTTTGTTAGTTTATGAGCTATAAAACATGGTTTTGATTCAGCATGGGAACAATAAGCATTAAGTGTTTTCTCTCCTCATTGTTGGGGGTACAGAAAATGAAAGGTGTCTATGTAGGCAAAGAAGTCAAGCCTCCTTATTCTCCTTTTAAGTGAGCTTCATGGTGGCACAAAATCTTTCAAAGATTTAAACTGAGGGAATGTTGTGGAAGTTGTTGCTTTTGATCTTACCTTCCACCCTGTACTCTGTCTCTGCAGTTTGAAGAAAAGAGCAAAGAGAATGTTCCTAAACTATCGCCAATTGTAAGCATAGACTCCTATTCTTTTGTGTCTTCAAGTTTTTAACACACTTGTTCCTGCCAAGCACAGCTTGAGAAGGTATTCGGCCAAATTCTCTCCCCTCTGTTACGCCAATACAAATCCAACCATTCCTAAGGAGCTGCATTGAGATAAAAGGCAGCAGGATTTTCGCTGAGCATTACTCTCTTGCCGAATGCTGTGACAAAATGGATGCAATCCATAATGGATTAGTCTCAGTTCAAAAGACAGAGATTGAGAGAAAAATAGAAAGTACAGCCTGACCTCTGGGGAAGAGGGAAACTAGAGATACAAAAAATGGTCACCATTAGAAAATAGGCATCTATTAAGAAATTCCCACATAAATGTATTACAGGTTCCATGTTGTTTTCTGGAGTTCCACCTGCTCTCTTCGACCACAGCATGTCATGACAACCCTGTTGCTTAATTACCGTGTGTGAAGACCACCAGGGGGAGAGAGAGGCAGGGACAAACAGTAATCTCGCTGTCAAGCCCTTTCCATGGGCTTCCCAGACACACCTGATTGGCCATTGTGGGTCACAGGACACTGGGGGAGATGGACTCTTTGGTTGGATGCAGCAGCCTCTTCTCTCATTATTTGAATATATTTATTGGCAAAGTTTACCTGCCAAGGCATCCAAGGCAGTTTACTATTTCAAAATACTAATAGCAAATGCTACACTGTCTCTATGTTATACTCTGAGTGGCTCAGAGTAGTTCTTCAGAGTAGTCAACTGACACATTTGTCACAAATAAAATTGCTGCTTCCAGCCTGTGTCATTGTGATAATGTGGTCTTTAAATGAATAAATGGAAACAAATTCGCCTGCATGGTCACTTAGCTGAGCTGAGTTGTGGGTGTTTAATTGACTACATTTTACTTTTAGTTCACAACTTTGATGTCCCATCCTTCCTTCAAGGCAGTCAACATGGTTCTTCTTCCTCATACGTTGTCTTCATAACAACCCTGCGAGGTATGTGAGCCAGATAGTGACTGGTCCATGGTCACCCAATGAGCTTGATGATTGAGGGAGGAGTTGAACCTGGGTCTCCTCAGTCCTAGTTCGACACTAGCTACTATCCTTAAATATAAACTGTTGATATTTGACAGGCCAATTTTGAATGTGGCACAAAAAGCACTGTACAGTATCAGCCAGCCTGATCCCAAAAAGAAAATCCACTGTATTCAGTGAGGTTTCCTCCAGATTACGCACATTAGATTGACAAGAGTCACTAAGATTGCAATCTCTTTCATATACTTGACATATACTCTGATGCTGTTTCCCACTTCTGCAAACAATAAACATGAAACAAATTATGTAGACATTTGCATCTTCCTCTTAAGGTCCCAGAGAGTCTCTGGAGTGCAGTTTTGGGCTGGTGGTCCTGCAAGAGAACATTGTGCACACACAGTTCTTGACTCGGGACTTCTTCACACATTATCCTTGTCCACACAAGCAATCTTCATTGAGCAATCGGAAGTGTGTCATATCTTGTATACCTCCGCATTCCCAAAAGGATGGTCTATGCTAACTCTCTAGCAGATGTCCAAAAATAAAAGATAAGGGATGTCAAAAGAGCTTTAACATTACTCACTTCACCCTCTCCAGGTCAGCACAAAAAGGGTCCTTTGGGGTGAAAAAAATGGTCAATGTGGCATCGATAATAATAAATTACCTTTGATGTGTGTACTCTAGGCCCTTGTGTGTAGCCAAGTAAATGCATGTTTCACAAGCTGTCTGAATGCATGGCTAGTGGAGGTCTTGCATGGCAATTACAGGGTATGGATATCACAAATGTAAGGATGGTAAAAAGGCACTGTGATCTCAACCACTGAGCCTCTTGGGTTTGTTGGTTGTAAAGTTGGCAGTTCAAATTTGCACGATGGGGTGAACTCCCACTGCTTTGTCCCAGCTTCTGCCAACTTAGCAGTTCAAAAACACACCAGTGTGGGTAGATAAATAGGCACTGCTGCATTAGGAAGCTAAATGACATTTACATGTGCTCTTGCACTTGTCACGGTCCTCCGTGTGCCAGTAGCAGTTTAGTCAAGTTGGCCACATGACCCAAAAAGCTGTCTGTGAACAAACGCTGACTCCCTTGGCCTGAAAGCGGAGGTGAGCGTCACAGTCCATAGTTAAGCTTGACGGGACTTAACCTTCCAGGGGTCCTTTACTTTCTTAGCTTAGTAAGAATGGAATAATTTATCAATTTCATTCCTCTCAGTTTCTCATATTTCCAATCTTAAATTCACATTTCTGCAACAATTTGTATTTTGTTTGTTTTTAAATTCTCCTGACACTCTTCCATGCACATTTCTTCACATCTGTGGGTGTAACTAACTGCTTAGGATATTGTTACTGAAAATATTGTTAGGAGTTTATAGGTGCCAGGCATCTATAATCCCTAGATCCAGTAAATGTTAGAATTTAACCAAGCCTTCTGAACTCCTGGATCCAGCAAGTGTTAAAATATCAGCAAGGCTAGCTCCCTCATGAAGTAACTGTCTGGGTTACTTACTGCCAATAAGAGAGAAAAGGAGAGGAGACCCTGTACCAGAAAACAAATGGGCCAGAAAACTATCTATCTCTTATAGTTAGAAGGCCAGAAGCCAGAGTTTAGAGGTGAAACTGTGTGTTACGTGACCTAGAAGAAAAGCGGCAGGCTCGGAAGCTAGAGAGGCAGCGCACAGGGTTTGATTTCTGCTTGTATCCAAGGGGTAGCTATCAGGGGTGTAGCAAGGGGGGCGTAGGGGGCAGTCCGACCCATGTTCCATAATGGAGGGGGTTACAAATTATCAAGGAACAATTACTGCCGTAC
Organism: Lacerta agilis; assembly: GCF_009819535.1. Taxonomy (NCBI): domain Eukaryota; kingdom Metazoa; phylum Chordata; class Lepidosauria; order Squamata; family Lacertidae; genus Lacerta; species Lacerta agilis. The sequence continues at coordinate 59,264,994 of NC_046322.1, forward strand.
TAGGGCGGTTCATAAAAAAACCTTTTTTTTAAAAAAAAAATGCCTGCTCCAAAGGTCTTATCTTACTATACTAGGGGTTATATAGCTATATATGAAATTTCATGCATATTGGTTAATATCTTGACCCTCCTCCACCAAAATAGCTGTTTCCTTGGCTGTTTTCCTATGTCATGAAGGCTGAAATTTCAGTTCAGTGGAGCACTTACTGTTCCCAACCCTAACCCTGTGGAAAGCCATCTAATTAGACTTTAATTTGATTTTGAGATGTTTTTAGGAGGTAATTTAATTATTGTTTGATTTTATACCAATGTTATGGATCTGATGTTAGCCACCCTGAGCCCAACTTCGGCCAGGGAGGGCGGGATATAAATAAAAGTTTTTTATTATTATTACTTGTTATTATTTGTTTGTAAGAAAATATGAAATAACGTAAAACCATTTTTGCGGGGGGGATCAATGGGGGGGACAAGAAATTTTCTGCACCTGGTACCACCTGACCTTCCTACGCCTCTGGTGGCTATGGTAGAAACAAGACCCTCTTGGGGTGTTAATGCTGTGAACCCCTCCATCGTAGGCTTAGGTTATATATATGAGTAAATAGGCCATATATCATAAAGACAACACAGTCTCTGCTGTACCTCATTCCAAAAGGAAACATGAACCCTGGGAAGGGTTCTGGAAGCCCTGGAATCAACGCCACTTGGAGATTGGGGTGACATGCCAAAATATAGTCTGTATCTGTCTTGTTGCCTCCTCCTTATCTGACCGGAACATGTGTAAAAAAAATGTTCTGCTTTTGAGCTACAAAAAGGAGGTTGATATAATTGCATGATCTCATGACATTTTGAAATGCACCCTCATGGAACAGATTGACTTACATGCGCCAGCTCTGCTTTGTGCATATTGTAACTACTTCACAATTGTGCAGACTTGCATCTATATAAATTGTTTCCTTGAACAAGACTTTTCAGTTTTAATTATTTAGATTTTAACTTCCATGTCATAAATAAATCACAACAGTCCCTCGCTACCGCCGCCCAACCTGCCAGTTCTGTAAAAGCCAACGCTCTAATGTTATTTTGGTATTGAATGGTTACCTTGGTCTCCTAAAAATCCCTGACAATTGCTTGTTTATAGATGCAGCTTCCCTGATGTTAGAAGTGATAGCAATCTCTGGAATTGTGGAGTATTTCTTGGATCAAAACAAATAATAAGTCATTGTGTTGAATCTGACATCACACTAAAGAAGCCTCACATCAGTTGAAGGAATTCCACTGGTGCAGTCGGACTCCACTCTCTCCTTTCCTGTACCCCCCCAATCTGTTATGAGCCCCCCCCCCAACCCTCCAGACTAGAGTGGGGCTTTGCGTGTCTGATATGGTCTGAAGCTCAACATCAAAAAAACTAAGATCATGGCCACTGGTCCCATCACCTCTTGGCAAATAGAAGGGGAAGAAATGGAGGCAGTGAGAGATTTCACTTTCTTGAGTTCCATGATCACTGCAGATGGTGACAGCAGTCACGAAATTAGAAGACGCCTGCTTCTTGGGAGAAAAGCAATGAAAAACCTAGACAGCATCTTAAAAAGCAAAGACATCACCCTGCCGACAAAGGTCCGTATAGTTAAAGCTATGGTCTTCCCAGTAGTAATGTACGGAAGTGAGAGCTGGACCATCAAGAAGGCTGATCGCCGAAGAATTGATGCTTTTGAATTATGGTGCTGGAGGAGACTCTTGAGAGTCCCATGGACTGCAAGAAGATCAAACCTATCCATTCTCAAAGAAATCAGCCCTGAGTGCTCACTAGAAGGACAGATCCTGAAGTTGAGGCTCCAGTACTTTGGCCACCTCATGAGAAGAGAAGACTCCCTGGAAAAGACCCTGATGTTGGGAAAGATGGAGGGCACAAGGAGAAGGGGACGACAGAGGATGAGATGGTTGGACAGTGTTCTTGAAGCTACTAACATGAGTTTGGCCAAACTGCGAGAGGCAGTGAAGGATAGGCGTGCCTGGCGTGCTCTGGTCCATGGGGTCACGAAGAGTCGGACACGACTGAACGACTGAACAACAACAACAACAATTTGGAGTCCGAAGGTGTGTTGCCTGCATTGACTGACAGTGGCTCCCCAGGGTTTCATACAGGGAGTCTCTCCCAGCACTGCCTGGAGTTGGGCCCTTCTACATGCAAGGCAGGTGCTCTCCCTCTGAGCTGTGCCCCATCCATACTGTCTACATAGGGGAAGTGCAATCCGTAGTGTAATAATCAGGCTGTGAGATTTAAGAAGCTTGAATTCTGAAAACCACTTCATGAAAATTTTATTTCTTTCATTTTTAATTTTTATGTTCTGGGAAAGCCACTGGCACGTGAGCTCTCTCTGTCTTTCCCTTTCTATTGTCAAACATCAATCCCCTTCCCGTCTCGTGTGTGTTTTAAACAAGGGCTCAAACACCACCCAGTTACAAAAGCATACTCTGTAACAAAGGCAGGGAACTTAGAAATGCACTGAAGATATACAAGTCAAAAAGAATGCAGCCTGAAATAAAGTCATTTCTCATAACACAAAATTGCCAGCCCCGCCACCCTCTCTCAGATGCTTTTGAATTTACAGGTTCTGGATAATAAAAGCAAGATGAGATGGAGGGGGAGGAGGAAAGGGAACTATGTTATGGGGTTGTGAAATCATCAAGTTTAGCTTCTGCTAAAAGGAATTAGCGGGCAAAATCAATAAGGTATCAAGGTGCCTCGTAAGTGGGACATTGGTGAGACTGTGGTCCAGATCAATCACACACAAGCTTGCACCTCTCTAATGAGGCTCAGAATGCAGGGAGTGTATTGCACACAGGATCTCATAGCACGAGCTGCAGGTTGTATGATTTCCCTGTAGCAAAATGGACCAACCCCACCTCACCCCAAAACCCTGCCAGTCCAAATACACTTTGAGATCTGGACTGAACCACTTTGTGATTCTGAAGCATATTTCTGATTAGCTCATGGCTACCAGCTACATCGGGATGTGGGTGGTGCCGTGAGTTAAACCACAAAGCCTAGGGCTTGCTGATCAGAAGGTCGGCGGTTCGAGTCCCCGTCAGTGAGCTCCCATTATTCGGTCCCTGCTCCTGCCCACCTAGCAGTTCGAAAGGACCTCAAAGTGCAAGTGCAAATAGGTGCCACTCCAGCGGGAAGGTACCGGTAAACGGCGTTTCCATGCACTGCTCTGGTTCGCCAGAAGCGGCTTTGTCATGCTGGCCACATGACCCGGAAGCTGTACGCCGGCTCCCTTGGCCAATAAAGTGAGATGAGCGCCGCAACCCCAGAATTGTCCATGACTGGACCTAATGGTCAGGGGTCCCTTTACATTTACCTTTACCAGCTACATCAGCCAGAAGGTTGACCAAAAAGCTTAGTGTTGCTTAAGGGACAAAAGGAAATTCCGAGCAGTCATCAGCAGAATTCCTGCGACAACATAGTCAGTGATCCCACTAGGTATAAAGTCTGAAACAGGAGACAGCAAAGGAGCACAGAATGCTTAATGAGGCAGCTTGTGATCTCTTAAGAGGGTGAAAATTGCTCAGTTTCCTGTGATGAAATCACAATTAGCCCTGGAGTCCGGGACAGCTTACCTTTTGGATTCCTTGGAGGAGGAAGCAAGTGGGGGAGAGAGAGAGAGAGAAAGAGAATGTTTTAAATCAGACCATTTAATTGCATGAACATTTAAAAAAATGTACCATTTTGCAATTCTCAAGTACAGAGCAAGACACTGGGTGCCCATACTATCATTTACAACACAGCAATATATTTTACAATTTGTAATGACAGAATCAGTTTCTTTCTTTAATCAATAGGCATTAGTAGTGTTCTAACCAAACTTGAAATTGTACATCCACTGTGCACATCCAAGGACTTCCATGCATACACCAGGATTTCACTCCTTCCTCTTCTAACTGTATGTATCTACACTGAATCAGGGACTGTCCCAGAGGTTCTCTCTGACTTTGAATAAAGGCTTTTTTACGCAGTGTGACATCTTCAGGGCTTTTTTTTAACTGGAACTCAGTTCCGGCACCTCTCAGGTGGGCTCCATTGTCATTACTGACAAGGGAGGCTCTTCGGGTGAGTTCCAGCACCTCTTTTTCTAGAAAAATAGGAGAGGCCTGAGAAGTATTTGTGTGCACTTAGACTCTTCCTAGGGACCCTTTAGATCACAGCCACTTGTCTTTAAAATTCATGTAGGATTCTTTCTATGCAATTAGGGACCAAAGAGAAGAATCCACAACGATGTGTGTAGGGTTACATGTGCATTCAAATGTTTATCACTAGGCTTCACTCCAAACTTCAATACCACACACATATGTTGATGGTGGGGACAACACACAATCCCACTCTCCTTCTATGCACATTGAAATAATAGCTGGAACAGGCTGTTGCAGAAATTCCTCAAACACCTCATTTGTGATGAAATATAACTGTGTTCAGAAATATATACTTAATATTTAAGCACAGATATAAATCCATTTTCTGGGTCATACCAGAGTAAATACCAGTTGTTAAGCTTTGATTTTGTTAAGGTGGATCTACCAAATTTGCACTTTCTGAAACAATATTTGAAGTGGAAACAGCTGCCCTTCGGAATTCACCGTTATCTGAATTTTGCAGTACACTTCTCCATCCAAACAATGTTAACAAAAATGTGTATGTTAAGACATTAGGAAGAGAAGGGGGAAAGAGGTGGGTGGGATGGGGAGATGGGTGGGATGAGGTGGCGATGTTTTTTATTGTAAAAATGTTACATTGAAAAAATACGAGAGAGACATTGCACACACCTTTGTAAATCAAGAAAAACTTTAATAAAAATGTGTATGTTAGTGAATATAATATAAAAAATGGCATTGTTATGCAATATTGATTACAAAATGTGTACATTAGTCAAAACTGCATTAAAAATGTGTTTATTAGGAGAAATTTACAATGAAATGCTGATGACTTTCCATAAGTATTTTTGTGCTGTTGTTTTTTAATGCAAATTGCCGCAGAAATGTGGAGAACTGAATTGCAGATTGGAAAAACAAGAAACCAATGAATCATAATCTACACATCCTTCTATTCCTACCTTGGAGTGAGCCCTGTTGAATTCAGTAGGACTTAGTTCTGAGTAGACATGGTTGTGCAGAAAGACAGTTCCTTTTGATACCACACACACACACACACACACGTACATGAAGCCATGGAGGAAATTGCTGTAATCATGTGCAATTTTGTGCTCTATGAGGAAATATACAACTGAAGCAGAACCACCAGATAGGGATTACCAGTTTCCCGGATCAGGTCCATATTGAATGTTTCATGTGGAATTTTCTGTGCATGGACATTTCATTCATTTCTTCCCTAGACTGTGCCAGTGAGGTTATTTTCTCTTAAACATACTTTAGGGAAGACTATGCTGTATCTCTAGACAGCATTTTAAAAAGCAGAGACATCACCTTGCTGACAAAGGTCCATATAGTGAAAGTTATGGTTTTCCCAGTAGTAATGTATGGAAGTGAGAGCTGGACCATAAAGAAGACTGATCACCAAAAATTGATGCTTTTGAATTGTGGTGCTGGAAGAGACTCTTGAGAGTCCCATGGACTGCAGAAAGATCAAACTTATCCATCCTTAAAGAAATCAGCCCTGAGTGCTCACTGGAAGGACAGATCCTGAAGCTGAGGCTCCAGTACTTTGGGCACCTCATGAGAAGAGAAGACTCCCTAGAAAAGACCCTGATGTTGGGAAAGATGGAGGGCACAAGGAGAAGGGGACAACAGAGGATGAGATGGTTGGACAGTGTTCTCTAAGCGACTGGCATGAATTTGGCCAAACTGCGGGAGGCAGTGGAGGATAGGGGTGCCTGGCGTGCTCTGGTCCATGGGGTCATGAAGAGTCGGACACGACTGAACGACTGAACGACTGAACAACAACAATGCTGTATCTCTTGAATAAAATAAAATAAAAGTTTTAATTCACACAACACTGCATCATACCATTGGTTAACTCCACCTCACAACTTCATCACATGAAAAGAACCAAGGCTTGATTGTATACTTGCCAGTCTGAGAAAAGCACAATCTTCGTATTGCACACAATCCTTTTGCATTCATGACCAAAGCACTCTGTTCCTTCACTTGCCAGTTCATTAACCCACAAACCTGAATTGCTTACAAGGTTTTCTATAAAACAAAAGCATCCCTGGGGCACCACTGCATTTTTAAAACGAGGTACTTCTTATTTGACTATTGACAGCACATTGTGTAGCTCCCAAATAAACCATGTCAGGTGTTTTTATTTGAGTTTTGTTTCATAGCTACACTACCTGTCAAAACTCTTGTCTAAGTTTACATTTCTTTCGTTCTTTTTAATTTCTTCGTACATCTTTGCTACTAAGATCTGTCCTGTCCCTTGTGGTTAGGCAGTATGACACTTGCCCTAATCTGGATGACATCTTTTGACAAGTAACACTGGCAGCTGGTTTTTGATCTCAGCCCAAAATACTTCATAGAGAATGTTCAGTGCTCTCTGTATTGACTTCTAGGTATTGAATCGCATGGCTATATTGTGCTCATTTCCCATATTTGGGAATGGTTACTGGTAGTACTACTAGTAATTTCTGCTTTGTGTATTTTTGTTTAGTTTAGTTTTGGTTTTTGCATATCATGCATATGCCTCTCAGTTAAAACCAAAACCACATTACAAATAAAATCAAGCAGAATAACTAAAGAAACAGAAATACAAAAAAGATAATCTGACACTGCTGTGAAAACAATAACTTATTTTCATAAGAAGGATTGCTGGAATAGCAAAGTTTTAAGTTGATGATTCTAATTTTATTTCAGTAGATAGAGAGTTCCATAACCCTGGTACCACCACAGTTTCTTGTTGAGGACAGCACAACACTGTGGGCACTGTCAGATGTGCCTCCGTGGCAGATTACAGGTCAGGCAGGGCTATAAATGTAAGGTACCGGTAAGTACATTGGCTCTAAGTTGTTTATATACTAATATACTAAGAGTTGGCAGCACAGTGGCATCCAGTGTAGCTCCCTCAACACAGGTCCTGTATGCTGTCAGTAGCTAACACCAAATAACAAAACCAGGCTGCCAAATTCTACACCAGCCACAGTTTCTATACCAGCCTCAGGGTTGAGCACATTATGATAGTCTGTCATCAAGGCTATCAGTGCTTGAACCTCCATAGACCAACTATCCTAATCCAAGAATGGTCACAGTTGATGTAATCCAAGAATCCTACACACCGATGTAACCTGAGTCTCAAGCAACCAATCCAGGAGTGCCTACAAGCCACCTAACTTCTACTTCAGGTGGAGTGCAACCTCATTCAGAACAGGACCTGGACATGGAAGCTATTCACCCAAAGTGCTTCCATAATTACAAATCTTGTTATACTTTGACAGATGAATGAGCCCATGCTAAAGCTGTTTTCAGATCAACTAATTGAATACCCCTTGGAGACTTGTCATTTGGTAGAATAGACCTATGATGAATGAAACACCTTACATCAATGACTGATAAACTACAACCGCAGTGAATTCACAGGGAAGCTTGCCTCACTATATCCATATCTATATCTATCTATATCTATTTATACAGTGTTTTTTTCTTAAAAATGTTTAGGAGTACTCTCATTTTGGCTGCTTCCCCCCAACCCCCAGATGAGGGACTCAAGGTGGTGGCAGTGCTGAGAGGACGGGAAGGCCCCCAGCGATGATGGCGGCGGGGTCAGCTTGAGTGAGGAGGGGCGAGCAGTGCCGTCGTCTCCACCGCAGCCGCCCCAGACTCCCCTTCCCGGGCACTGGCGGGGAGAATGATGGAGCTCCAGTCTGCATTGCTACTACAGAGACAGCTGGCATGTTGGTCCGTCAGTTGGTCAGTTGGTCGGGGCAACACAAAATGTTTAGGGATACACATACCAGAAAAAACCACTGTATTTAACCTCAGTGAACATTTTGTGATTATTATGTTTTGTTAGTGAAGCACCCGCTGATTCAGAACTTGAAGAGTTTCATTTTAGTTTTAGTCACTGTGAGCACAGCTTTGCCATTTGCTTTCAAAAATTCATTTAAGAACAAACACATTTATAGGAAAATAAAAAAATAAAAAAAATTCCTTCCAGTAGCACCTTAGAGACCAATTAAGTTTGTTCTTGGTATGAGCTTTCGTGTGCATGCACACTTCTTCAGATACACTGAAACAGAAGTCACCAGACCCTTACATATAGTGAGAGAGTGAGGAGGGGTATTACTCAGAAGGGTGGTGGGAATGGGTGATTGGCTGATGGGTGTGGAAAACCTGTTGACTCTCTCACTATATATAAGGGTCTGGTGACTTCTGTTTCAGTGTATCTGAAGAAGTGTGCATGCACACAAAAGCTCATACCAAAAACAAACTTAGTTGGTCTCTAAGGTGCTACTGGAAGGTTTTTTTTTTTTTTAATGTTTTGACTATGGCAGACCAACACGGCTACCTACCTGTAACATTTACAGGAAATTCATCTTAGAGCTAACGACCTATTCAGGCTGCAAATAGCATACCATGTGACTTATTGCTAGAGGAAAGCTGCACGTGTAAGAACCTCTGCCGCTTGGTAGACAATACCTTTATGTGGGAAGTCTTGTTCTGTGATCGCAAGCACAAATGGATGCTGTGACGATAACATGAAGGTGCTGGAGGTGAAATAGTTAAACCAGGTACCAGCCAGAACCCAGAGGGGGTGGAGTCAGAGTGACAGTTAGTGGGCAGTGGAGATAGAGAGTCAGTTGGTTGTGGGAGTGGGTTGGAATTGGGAGGTTGGTTGGAGTGGGAGTGAGTTAGGAAAGAGTGTGCGTAGGTGAAGTCAATGTAACAGGGAAACTAAGTCAAGACCAGTTAGGAGAATAGAAGCCAAGTAAATAGCCGAGAAGTGGTTAAGTGAGGGAGAGCTAGTAGAGGGAGTTATAGGTCTGGGAAGACACCCATGTTTGACATTGTTTGCAATCGTTTATGAAACCACATGCTTGTTATTCTGTAATAAATAAACATAGGTTTGATTTTACAATTTAACCCTGACTGGACTCAATAGATTTACCAGGTAGGGCCTGGTTGGTGGCAGCGAGAGAGGAGAGCGTGGTGGCACAGGGATCAATCGACCGTGAAACGTCCGGGGACCCTGTGTGTGATCGCCACAGAAAAGTGGTGGCAGCGACGGGATTCGATAAGTCCAATAGCCTGTGAGGGGAAGCAATACACCTGGAAAGGGAAAGGGTAAATCTGCAGAGGGATTACCTGGCCCTAGGGTGTGATTGAGGTAAACCCCAGGTTGCTGCAAGGCCAAGATCAAAATAAGAGAACGATATCTCAAGAGACTGTTCTGGCAGTGGGTAGACGCAGGGTCAGTGGAAGGAAGCTTGAGAGGTTTGAGGCAAAAACCTAAAGCTATATTTTGGGGACCAAGGTCTTGAAAGCCCAGCCAGGTAGAACAGAAGGGAGATTAAAAGCCTCTTATTTAATTAAAGAGTACCAGTCCTAACTCACATAATGCCACCCAAGAAAACCAAACACTCCGTGAGAGAAACCTCATACGAAAGCTCTGGTGAAGAGAATGGGAATCCTCAGGGGGAGGAAACTAGAGTAGAAGAAATGACTACAACCCCAACCGAGGTAGAGGTTCCACAGTTCTCAGAGGATTTTGAAAAGTGGAAATTAGTGCAAGAATATAACTTCAAATTAGAGCTTGAAAAAAGTAGAGCTGAGCAGGAAAAAGAAAAATTAAGATCTGAGCAAGAATTGAGAGAAAAGGAAATGCAATTTCAGTTAGAGATGAGACGGTTGGAATTAGCAAGTTTGGAAAATAGGAATAATAGTAATAACACTAATGGGCAGAATCATATTAAAATAGATTTAAAACACTTTCCTGAATTCAGAGAGAAGGATAGTCCTGAAGCATTTTTGGTATCCTTCGAGAGAGCTTGTCATGATTTCAAAGTGGGGGAGGAAGATAAAATGATGATTTTAAGAGCGAGGATAAGTGGCCCTCTAGCCGAAATATACGCACAAATGACGGATGAACAATCCCGAAATTTTGAAATGTACAAACAATTAATTTACACTCGCTTTGGAATAACTGCAGAGCAGTTGAGGAAAAAGTTTAGAAGGGTGACCAAGGTGAAAGAGGAAACCTATGCACAGCTTGGCGCAAAAGTAAAAACTTACCTCATGAAATGGTTAGAACAAGAGAATGCTGACACTGTATCAAAAATTACGGAAGTGATAGCATTGGAGCAATTTTACGAAACAATAAATGGCCAATTGAAGTATTTGGTAAAAGAAAGGAATCCCAAGACAATAGAGGAAGCAGCTGGTTTAGCCGATAAAATAAATGAAATCAGAGACCACGTATTTGATGGGCCAAAAGTTAGTGGGAGGTATTGGGAGACAAATAAGAATAAGTTTCAGCAAGCTAAAGGGAAATTTACCTCCGAAACTGATAAGAGGAGTAGTCCCTCATTTAAAAGTCCAAATGAGAAGCCACACGCGCAGGCAGAGATTACTGAGGGAAAAGTTAATAAACCAAGTTATGCAGGACCCAGAGACCTTTCCTGCTGGAATTGTGGGAAAAGTGGTCATAAAAGCTGGGAATGTAAAACAGGAAAGGGAATGTCTGTTAGTAGCACCACACCAAGACAGACATATTGTATCCAGCCTGTGGAGCAAGGCCAGACTAGTCAGGTTGTCAAGGAGACTGACAAGACGGCTAGGCCCGAGCCTGTGGAGACAGTAGAAGCCAAAGTTCTACACTGTTATGCGATTCAACACGATAATCCTTTGTTACAAAATGCTGGGGAATTTATTTGGATAAATGGGAAAAGATATCTGGGGCTAAAGGACACGGGATCTCAAGTCACAATAGTCCACCCTGAGATAATTGAGGCAGAAGCCATCATTCCAGGAAAAGTAATCAAAGTAAAAGGAATCTCAAAACACGCAGAGATCCTCCAGATGGCAGAAGTACATGTCAGGTTCAAAAACTGGGCAGGGAAGTGGCAGGTAGCTCTTTCAGAAGAAATCCCCACCCCTGTGCTCATTGGTTGGGACATTTTAGAACATGTACAGAGTACATTTATAGTGACTAGGGCAAAGGAGAGTTTACAGTCACCTAATCCTGAGGGAATAGATACAGTATCAGAGGCAGATAGTGCGGAACAACAGCAAGGGGATACTTTGTGTGAGGAAAGAAAAGACACCTTTTTATTTCCTTTGATTAAAAGTCAAACCCCAAGTTTTGCCAAGAAGCAAAAGGAAGATATTGAATTACAAAAGTACTTTGAGGCAGCCAAGTTGGAGAGGCAATTAACTCCTGAGTGTCCAGAACGTTTTTGTTTGAGCAAGGACCTTTTATATAGAGAAGTCCTTACATCACCATCCCGAGAGGGTGAAGAACTGATAAGACAGTTAGTAGTACCATATGAATACAGGATCAAAATCCTGCAGCACGCTCACAATAGTGTATGTGGAGCGCATATGGGGGTTACCCGAACAAAACGGAGAGTGACTCAAAATTTTTACTGGCCAGGCATGGGGAGGCAAATAAAACAATACTGTCAAGCCTGTGATATATGCCAACGAAGAGGCACCGGGCAAGACAAAACAAAAGCCAAATTGTGCCCCTTACCTATTATATCAACCCCTTTTCAACGATTAGGATTGGGTCTGATAGGACCATTGCCTAAAGCCAGGCTAAGGTCATTTGCACCGGAAAGTGAAGTATTGCTGTTGAGACCAGTTAAAGGGAACAAACTACAATTAGCTTGGGAAGGACCATATAAAATAATAGCTAAGATGAACGATGTCAATTATATTATACAGCAAGGAGAGGAAGGCAGGAAAGTGGTGCATGTAAATATGATCAAACCGTATGTTAGAACAGAAAATTGGTCACTGTATGCCCTATGGGAGGAGCCAGATGAACCAGAGATACCATGTTGGGGTGACAAGAGAGAGTCCCCAAGTAGTTTAACGGATATAAAATTGGCTCAGAATTTAACTCTTATGCAACAAGAGGAAATAAAACAGATCTTGAAGGAATATGAAAATTTATTCAGTAATATTCCAGGAGTGGCCAAGGGTGTGAAACATCGGATAGACACAGGGGACGCCAAACCCATTGCCGTGAACCCTTACCGAATAACAGGCAGTTATGTGGATAAGGTTAGCAAGGAGGTGAGGGAAATGTTAAGGGCGGGAATAATAACACCTTCAGAAAGCCCTTGGGCAGCCCCTATAGTGCTTTTGGATAAGCCAGATGGATCTGTACGCTTTTGTCTGGATTTCAGAAAACTAAACCATGTGACCAAAGCAGATGCGTATCCCATGCCACGATTAGATGATCTGATTGAGACCATTGGGCGATGTCATTACATCACATGCTTAGATTTAACCAAAGGGTATTATCAGGTCAAAATGAATCCTAGAGACCAAGAGAAAACAGCATTTAAAAGTCCCTTAGGCCTCTATGAGTTCAAGGTAATGGCATTTGGATTGGAAAACGCACCTGCCACATTTCAAAGGCTAGTAGACAAAATCCTAAGGGGATTGAACGGATGCACAGTCGCCTATTTGGATGACATTGCAGTATACAGTGAGACCTGGGAGCAGCATAAAGTGCATTTAAGGCTAGTCTTACAGCGACTTAAAGAAGCAGGACTAACTATCAAGGCGAGCAAGTGTCAGATAGGAGGTACAACTATACAGTACTTAGGACATATGGTTGGAGGAGGGGTAATTAAACCAATAGAGACAAAGGTTGAGGCAATTGCAACATGGCCTACCCCTACGTCCAAAAGGAAGGTGCGTGCATTTTTAGGATTAGCAGGGTATTATAGGAAGTTCATTCCAAATTTCAGTGAGCTAGCAGCTCCGTTATCAGACCTCACGCGCAAGAAGGAGCCAGACCAACTTCAGTGGACGTCAGCCTGCCAGCAGTCCTTTGACGCATTAAAAAGAGCATTGATGTCAAGACCCGTGCTTGCAGCACCCGACTACAATCAAGAATTCACCGTGTACACAGACGCTTCCAACGCTGGAATCGGGGCTGTGTTATGCCAGCCAGGACCAGAGGGAGATCTGCATCCAATCGCGTACATCAGTAAGAAGTTAATGCCAAGAGAAAAGCACCTCTCAACCATTGAGAAGGAATGTTTAGCAATTGTGTGGGCCCTTCAAAGATTAAAGCCATACATCTGGGGACGAAACTTTGTGTTATGTACAGACCACTCACCCCTGATATGGCTGCGGTCAATGAAAAGTAATAGTAAATTGTTGCGGTGGGCTTTACTATTACAAGACTTCTCGTTTACCATCAAAAACGTGAAGGGATCCATGAACATTGTGGCGGATGCTTTATCGCGACAACCCGAGGATGAAGTATAATCAGAGACATTCAACAATTTACTTGTTATGTATGTATATATAGATAGAAAACAAACAAACTCACACAGTTTGATCAGGAGTGTAACTTTAAGAAGTTAACCCTCCTGAATCAAAACTTCTTAAGGGGGAGGTATGTGACGATAACATGAAGGTGCTGGAGGTGAAATAGTTAAACCAGGTACCAGCCAGAACCCAGAGGGGGTGGAGTCAGAGTGACAGTTAGTGGGCAGTGGAGATAGAGAGTCAGTTGGTTGTGGGAGTGGGTTGGAATTGGGAGGTTGGTTGGAGTGGGAGTGAGTTAGGAAAGAGTGTGCGTAGGTGAAGTCAATGTAACAGGGAAACTAAGTCAAGACCAGTTAGGAGAATAGAAGCCAAGTAAATAGCCGAGAAGTGGTTAAGTGAGGGAGAGCTAGTAGAGGGAGTTATAGGTCTGGGAAGACACCCATGTTTGACATTGTTTGCAATCGTTTATGAAACCACATGCTTGTTATTCTGTAATAAATAAACATAGGTTTGATTTTACAATTTAACCCTGACTGGACTCAATAGATTTACCAGGTAGGGCCTGGTTGGTGGCAGCGAGAGAGGAGAGCGTGGTGGCACAGGGATCAATCGACCGTGAAACGTCCGGGGACCCTGTGTGTGATCGCCACAGATGCATTGAACATGTTCTGTGATAATGGCCCACTAGCAGTTGGCTCTTGCTTCTCTTGATGGAGGATACAGAGAACTTTTCAAGGGTGTATAGCAGTGTTCAAAATTTCCCAGGCACCAGGAACATTTTGTTCCTGCCACAGGTCTAATTGCAACTACGTGGAAATTTCTGGGTGCCAGGTTGGCAACCACAGTTTATAAACCTCTGCCTGTGATGGCCTGGAACTTGGGCTCGGACTCAGAACCGGAGGAGGCTCAGTCCGCGTCGGATCCTCTGCCGCAGGCATCAGCTGAACCTAGTCTGGGGCCTGATCCTGAAGAGCCTCAGTCTGCTCAGGTTCCCCTGCAACAAGCACCAAGTCGGGGGCCTGAGCCTGGCCTGGCTTCAGGTGCTGAGGATGCCTCATTGCAGTCAGCTGGGCCATCAGAGGCTGAGGCGGCCCCTGGGTCTAGTAACCCTCTGGCGTCTCCTGAGCTGCAGAGACTAAGGGCTGAGAGAAGGAGGGACCTGAGTACTCACAGGAGGAGTGCTCGCCTTCAGGCGAGGCAGGGTGGTGAGTCATCGGGGGATCGGGACTGGCCGATAAAAGGGCGGTCAGATCCCACCCCAGGTTGTGGGAGCAACATTGCTGCTTCCCATATCCTGCCAGTGTTCCTGTGCCTGCCCTCGTCTAGTTTCCTGCCCTGAACCCTGCCTCTGCTTCATCGGACTGGCCCCTCGTTGACTACTTAGACTTTGGACCGGACCTAGATCTTGCCTCTTGGATTACCCTTGGACCAGCACACTGCCTTAGTCCATAATTAATTCCATTTGACGGTGTGTGTTTCTCCTTCTTGCATACTGGGACAAGTGAAGAGCAAGCTAGAGTCAAGGAATGTAGTTGAGATCATTGAATCATAGAACTGTAGCATTGGAAGGGAATGTTCATTGGATGCCTGTGGTGCAGTAAGCGTTTCACAGATGAGTTGTGTATCAAAATGTGTTTATGCTGCAAGCAGAGCCTGCCATCATGATGCCACTCTTTGCCCTGTGCCACTGAATGCATGGAGCAAGTCCCAGCAGCACTTCAGAAACAGGTTGTGGTTACCTTAAATATGTGAGCAGCATTTTGAAACACACACACACACACACACACACACACCAGCTGCTCATTTGCAAGGTGAGAGGGCATTGTGCATGGCTGCAGTAATAACCATAGAATTGGGACTTCTAAAAAAAGTAGATATAACATTCTATAATTACTGAGCTAAGAAATCATTCATTATCTCCCTGTTCTATTACTTTGCTTCGACGAGGACAAAGTGCCACATTACTGCATTCCCATGAGTGCACAGGCTACAGCTAATTCACATTTTAGTAACATACTGTGGATTGTTACAAACTTCCTCTTGTCATTTGCCCCTTCGAACTGTGACTTTTAAAACAGAGCTATGGTCCTTCAAATGTTCCTGGACTCCAAATCCCAGCAGTATGGTCAGGGGGACTGATGGGAGTTGTACTTCAACATTATCTGGAGGGCCACACAATCCACCACCCTGAGTGGGTATCTGTCAGGGCTGAAGTCAGGCGAAGGTCAGCAGCAAAAACAATCACTCAAGGCCAGTGAAGTTAACTCTTTATTCAAGGAAACAAACCACAGCTCAGCAACTCTTTCCAGGAGGTCTTGCCCCATTGAAGCAGTTGTGAGGACTGAAGGTCCCAGCCTTCCCTGTGCCCACTAGGACTACTCCTCTCCAGCGTCTTTCCCACACAGTCTCAGGCTGCCTCTTCACACAACCTCCCTCCGCTCTGCCTGTTTTATTTCTCTGCAAGTTCTGGATGACCCGTGGGGAGAGGAGCTGGTCGCAGCAGGAGGGGGAGACTCCCTGGATTCTTCGGCAGCCTGTCTCCACTCTGCCTCTTGGCCACCATCCTCTCCAGCCTCTGCTGCAGTCTCAGAGTCAGAGTCTGCGGAGTTGCTGCAGTCTCTCTGCCACAGCCTCTTCCTCTTCACTAAACCCTGTAGGTAGCTGAGTCCTATGAATGATGCTGTCATCAATACCGGTATAGTTTATAGTTGAGTACACGGTAGCCTACAAACACAACCATTTATTTTTATCTAACAAAAACCAATGAGACTGCTGCCATTGACTACAGCTGCATGAAGATTACACACAAGGACAACATTTTCTTGGCTCCAAAACTGAAGCTATGGAGAACATTTCTTACTTTGTGTGAACAGACGGAGTCCCCCAAACCCCAGGTTACCCCTGAGCGGAATAATGACACAAGACAACGTACTATGGGATTCAAATTGGCCACAGCTTTACTAAGATTCAGATGTAGGGAGACCTTGGCTCAGGCATTGGGCTTATCCTTCCCAATCCCCAGCCGGGGATCTGGGAGACTTCAGGGTTATCCAGAATGTGTGGGGATTGGGCTGGCTCTGGAGAACATATGTTCAGGGAGAGAGCCCACTCCCCGTTCACCGTCACTGGTAGGGGAGAGCAATGGCAACCTCTCAGTGTATGGCCAATGCCTCCCACCAAGACCCCTTTAACGGGGAACCCTGGTATCGCCGTCACAATGGGGGTATGGAGTCACCACCCCACGCCCCCCCCATTTAGGAAGATGGCTAAAGGATTCTACCCAAGGCCTGAAACAACCAAAGTTGTGACGTTTTGCTATGGGAAAGGCAAAACCTGCCAATGCAGGGAAATTCCTTTCCGGCCCTTCAACAGCAGCCTTGACATAGTAGTGCCTGCGTACCTGTGGAGAAGAGGTTAACCTGCAAAATTAAGTGTTAATTGAGGGAGTGGAGGGTGGGAGAAGCTCTGGAGCCCCGACTGCCATTTCCCCAGGTAGGCTAAACCTTCTATTGTGTGGGCTGGGTGTTCCCTCCCCTTTACCTGGCCAACCCCCTGGCAATGCCTCCCCAGACGGGATTGGATGGTTAACTGGGGTAGGCGGAGACCCCAGGTATCCCTGCCTGGGGGAGGGCGACGCCAGCCTGAACTACCAGGAGTCGCACTGGAGTCCAGGGGGCTGCACGCGACCACGCAAACGTCATCCCCCATTTGATGTGGGGAACATTCATTATCAAAATGTCCATTACTATCAAAATCTCTCTTGGAATTCCATTTTAAATCCCATGGCATTTCTTTGTGTGCAAAAGAGGTACCTTTCCACATAGGCCTACCTTGTCACATAAGAACATTGCACTGCTAGTTTCTGTTGAATTTCTCTTTACGGAAATATTTCTGATGAAATATAAGCTGTCAGTTAATACTGCCAAACAAACATATGCTATGATTTTATTAATTTGGTTCAATCTTGAATTCTGAATGAACCCTCCAGGTTCTTCTTAGGGCAGATCCACACTATACATTTAACACTTAATTCAACACAAATTTTAAGCACATGATTTTAGTTCCCCCGAATCCTGGGAACTGTAGTTTCCCACTCACAGAGCTACAATTATCTGCACTTTTAACAAGCTGCACTTCTCTGAATTCTTCGGGGGAAGCCATGTGCTTTAAATGTGCATTGAATAAGTTTTAAGTGTATCATGTGGCTCTGGCCTTAATGTTTCTTGTTAGGGAAAAAACACATTATCAAGTTAAATGATTTATCAGTTGGTTAATGGACAACTGGTTTAAAACTTAGATTTTTAGTGGAATCAGACACAGCAGTGCTAGCCTAAGTCATTTTGCTGCCTTCTGCCTATTGAGGGACACATTATTGTGAGGCAATCTGTTGGGCGAAAAGGGGTGTATCGCTCTTGCAGGCCAGCCCACCCATGGGGCAAGGCAAGGTGACTGCCTCAGGCGGCAGGATCCACAGGGGCAGCAGAGGCCTGAACTGATAGTTTGCAGCAGGATTTCAAGATTTGATTTAGGACCATATAATAAAGCCTGAGGGCCACAGGTTCCCCATCCCTTCTCTGTGCTAACCCCAAATCGGTGCTTTAGCACCTTCACACAGCACTGCTGAAAAACTGAACAATCGCTCACTGATGCTCTCATTTCAAAACACTGCAGAAAAATTCATCATGCCTGCCTCTTCTATATTTTTCTTTAAAACGTATATTGATCCCTCAAGTGCACCTCAGTTGTACTTCTCTGTCACAAGAATGTGTCTCAGTCCCCCTGAGAAAAGCAGCCACAACACCCTTCCAAACGGTTCCCCCTCAACCCACGGCCACCTATTGCCAATGGAAGAGCAACTGTGCAAATGGTGCTATTATCTCTAGTTAACTTTTTGCACTGAGCACTGGCCGACATCTCAAACTCAAGGTTAAATCTGAATTACAAAGGTCTGCCAAGGCAAAAAGCCATCTTTTACTTGAGGGTCCCAGGAGTTTCTTTTCTTGTGGAAGCCCAGGGAGCTAAACGCTGGGAAGTAAAACTTGCTGCAGGAAGGAGGTAGAGGCCACGGCGCCACTTTTCTAAGTCCACAGTCATAAAATAAACTTATGTGAGGAAGTATCATCATCACCAGCCGACTCCACTCTGAATAATAACAGCTAAAAAGGCCTAGGTAACTTGGACAGATGGCTGCATGCCAGGGGCCATGGACCTGAAGCTCTTCAAAGGCATATTGAGCTAAATTTGGTCCGAGGTAACCTTTCTGTTGCCTCAAGAGGTTGCCTCATGACCTTGGAGTTACAGAAGTTGGTTTGTAAGGAACTGCATTGTATAGTTCTTATTCAGAGGCTCCCCAATTTCTACATCAAATTGTCCCAGTTTGCCAGGGGAATAAAAAGTGTTCTCTTTGGATTGTGAGGTCACTTATTGTCACAAGAAGTTTGCAAAGTAATTCAGAGACCCTTAGTTGCACCTTTTATTTAATTTATTTAATAATGTGATTATTGAAACTTTAAAAAAAATATCACATACAAACACCCTTCCAGGGAAGTTTACAAAACATCATTTTCCATGGCATTGTTTTCAGAGGATGTTTTTTTTTTCATAGCACCCAAGAAGAGTAGCTGAACACAATGGGGACGTTCAACTGTCTGAGCACCTAATCTGGGTAAAAGGACATCTATTTACTGTGATGGTGCATAGAATAGGCAGATCTCAGCTGGATCTACAAATCCCCAGGATGACTTATATGTTTCACATTTAGGGGGACAAAATCTATTATTTACTTGCAATCTGTACAAATCTCTTATGGAAATCATTGCAACTCAATAAATTTGGAGCCATATGCTGCCACTTTCACAATGCCACTAAAAGATTGTTTTGGATTGTTAGATGGAAATAACCTATTTGTTTCTCAGTAGTCCAAAATGCGTAACACTGCCTTTTGCTGCCACAAAATCATAAAACACTTATTTTGCTGTGTTATGAGCTATGTTTTGTTATTGTTTGTAAAAAAAATTGTTTGTATGTTTTTGATTGCATGATACTGTGTGCTAATTAGTTTAATGTTCAAATAACATTGACTAAAAATACTTGGGGTTTATGGTGACTTTGAGTGGATCCTGAATCCTGAGTCAAAGCAAGATGCCTCTGAAAGATTATTTGTCTGAGGTGAAGTGGGATCTGTACGAGGCATCCCAAGTCAAAGTGGAGATTATTTAAAAGAAGAGAAAAAGAGCCTATTATATAAGGAAAATGCCGGGATGTGAAGAGAGGGGAGTGAGGGAGGGAGCAGCTTTTCAAAATAAAAATGATGCCTCTAGTTTAGGGGAAATTCCAGGATCAGTCCGGAGGAAGAGAAACTCCTTCATGACTTGCATATCTAGCTTGCAATCACAGGTACAGTGGTACCTCGGTTTAAGAACAGCCCTGTTTAAGAACCATTCAGTTTACAAACTCCACAAAACCAGAAGTAGTGTCCCAGTTTTCGAACTTTACCTCAGTCTAAGAATGGAATCCGAATGGTGGAAGGGCACTGGCGGCGGGAGGCTTCATTAGGGAAAGCGCGCCTTGGTTTAAGAATGGTTTCGGTTTAAGAACCAACTTCCGGAACGGATTAAACCAAGGTACCACTGTACTGATTTTACCATGTTCTCTCCAGTCCCAGTGCTTTGCAGGAGGAGAAGGAGCATGGCAAGAGCAAAATGCATGACTCTAAAGTTAAATAAGGCACTAGGGTGGCGTGAAAGAGGGAGAGCTCCTTTGTAACTGACAGGTATGCCTTGTGATCACAAGGAGTGGTTTTGCCAGGACTCTCCAATCTCTGTGCAATGGGGGAGGAATTAATACGATCCTGAAGATTATATGCTTTCTCTTCATTTATTCTTGCTCTTTCAGAAATTGTTTTCTGCTGAGTAGCAAATGTTAGCTGTCGGAATACGTTTCACGGATCCGCCATGGATTCATAATTAATTGGTTATTTTATGGGTTTTTCAAGGTCTACTTTTGGTATAATTGCGCGCAAAAGTGAAAGTGAAAGCATGAATGAATAGTGTGATTCACTTACAAGATTAATCCGCCTTTATTTTGTAGATCCGGTCATGTTCAAAGTTGTTAATGAGCGTTAAACTTGCTTCCCGCCCTTTTGGAGGGCAGCAACAGTGATTTTATTGGTTAAAGTACTAATGATGATGTCACGTTTGTTCCCTAATAAAAGGCAGAGGCACCCCGCTTAGGCAGGGAGGAGTAGCACGAGACCGCACGTTCTTCTTATGTTCTTTTAGTTGGGTTTTAGTTGAAGTCAAGTTTAGTTTAAGGGGCTAGGAGCGGGCTGGACGGGTTGGATGGGTTTTTCTTTAGTTAGAGTTAGATCGCGGAAGATCATTCGGTTTAGCCTTAGTTAGGTTTTCTTTAGGTTTAGCCTAGGGCTAGAATTGCGGAAGATATTTCGGTTTTAGTTTATTTAGTTAGCCTCGCGGAAGATTGGGCGCGCAGGGTCTTTAAGCTTAGGGGAACTTAGCTTAGGGGACGAGCCTACGCGGGTTCTGCCGAAGCCACTAAAGATACAACCGGTGTCTGTCTTCCTTTGGGGTTAAAGGGGGGAGTAAAGTAAAATTTTTATTTTCTGTAAATTGGTCCGTCTATTCAGAGTCAGGGTATATATTTTATTTCACGAGGCAACTGTTCATTAAAGAAGGCAATTAGGAACTCACACTTCATCGGAGTCGTCAATTGGCTTACTCATCATCCTTCAGACTGTGAGGCTTGGCCGGCGACCGTGCTCAAAAGCACGCGGAACGCTGGCCACTTTCCCCGCAACTGGTACCTCGTGCATAACCAATCCAAGGCCGTGCACGAGGAGCTCCAGCACCCAAACCCCGACAAGTGGTGCCCCGTGTGAGGCAAAGCGTAGTCAAAAATCGCTTCCACGAAGACTCCGGTTAAAGGCAACATATCGGAAGTGGCTCGGAAACAGACATTGAGAGGTGAGGTATAACGGCCCGGTTTATCCAGGATTTCGCTGCAGTAGCGCGAATCCACCGCTTGCCCAAAGTAGTGTAAATAGAAGTCGCGCGCGTATATTTTGCCCCAAGGGGTCCCCGGGTAGAGCGGCAAGGAGTTTAGTGTAAGCCTACGGGCAGAGTAAGGTCTTCCCTAAAGCCTACGGGTGGGAAGGGTTCTGGCAAAAGCCTACGGGTGCCAGGGTCTGGCAAAAGCCTACGGGTGCCAGGGTTTTCGGTCAAAGCCTACGGGTAGGGCCGGTGTCTCCCGAAAAAGCCTACGGGTGGGAGGGAAAGGTTTTCTGGCTAAAGCCTACGGGTGCCAGGTTTTTCGGTCAAAGCCTACGGGTAGGGCCGGTAGCCCCTAGTAGAAGCCCACGGGTGGGGGCGGAGGTTTTCTGGCTAAAGCCTACGGGTGCCAGGTTTTTCGGTTAAAGCCTACGGGTAGAACCGGTGTCCCCTAGTAGAAGCCTACGGGTGGGGGAGGAAAAGTTTTGGAAAAGTGTTTAAAAAATGGGCTCCTCACTCTCAACTGCTCAAGTAAAATTTTGTGAAGATTTATTGTACCTTTTGAAAAGAAATGGTCACCCTGTCTCTGAATCAGAAGTAGAGCTTTTAGTTAAAACCATTGGGGAAATTTGTCCCTGGGTCCCTAAGGAGGGAACGAAAGATTTAGCCTCATGGGAAAGGATCGGGTTAGAATTTATGGCCAACCCGAAAATCGGAATTCCTGTACAATTAGTATGGAGCAAAGTAAGAAACTGCTTTCAACAAATCGCTCCAAGAAATGTTTTGCTTAATGGAACAGTGAATTTAGGAAATACTGCTTTTAATAGTGCCCCTGTGCTGCCGCTTGCGGTTGTGCCATTTTCGGCCCCCTCGCAGCAGCCAGTTCAGGCCCCGTTGTCGTACACGCACTCGCCCTTGTCCAATTTGTCATTGCCAGATTCATTGCCGCCTGTGCCGGTGCAGCAGACGCCGTCGGCCTTTCAAGCCCCGCCGCGGACTGCCCCACCGCCAGTCGCTCAGCAGTCATCGCAGGCCTTTTACCAGCCAGCGATTTCAAGTCAGCAGCAGCCGCGGACCTCGCTCCAAGCAACGGTCCCGCTTCCTCCATCGCAAGCCGCGCTTTTGCCAGCGATCCAGCAGCAGCAGCAGCAAGCAGCCTTTTTGCCAGCAAACCCTGCTGCCCTGCAGGCCGCGCTCAAGCCAGCAGCTCCAGTTTTGCAGCAAGCTGATTTCCAATCAACAGCAATCCAAGCTTCAATGCAAGCAGCACAACAGCAATTTACCAACCCTTCAGCACCTCCAATGCCAATGCAGATTCCAAGACAAGAGCAAAGCCAAACAATGATGATCCAGATGCCAGGACTTGCAGTACAGAGCCAACAACCTTATGCTCCAACTTCAAGTCAGCCATCTTGTCTTCATCCAACTTCAATTCAGCCATCTTGTCTTCATCCAACTTCAAGTCAGCCATCTTGTCTTCATAGTCAGCCATCTTCAAGGCATCCAGATGTCAAAGACTCTTTAGCACCATCTAGTGGCTCATCATTTGGAAAGCATCAAGAAGATTTAAACTCACTGATGCCACCTACAGATCCAACAGCAATGCAGCCCATCTGCAGAACCCAAGCTTTGGAAGCAGCTTTGGGACAAATAGACTTTAGTGCTGATCCAATGCACATCTTTCCAGTGATTCGTGCTAATGGAGGACAACCTGCAAGATATCAAGCCATTCCTTTTGAAACACTACGTGAACTGCGAAAAGCCATACGCGAAAATGGACTTCAAGCTCCTTATACTAGAAGTTTACTTGAAGGATTGTCCACTAGTAGACTTCTGCCATCTGATTGGAAGTTGATTCTTCGCACCTTCCTGTCGCCTACAGATGCTCTTCTGTGCCTGCAAGAGTGGAAAGAAGTAGCAGCCAGACGTGCAACGCCACTTGCCACAGAAGATATGCTCACAGGATCAGGACATTACTCCAATCTCAATCAACAGCTAGCCATACCTGATGCTGCACTTGTCACCATAGCAGACATTGTAGTCAAAGCTTGGCGCAGACTACCCAATCGCACAGATGCTAGCTCAGTATCAGGATTCGCTGCAGTTAGGCAAGGTCCAAAAGAACCTTATGGGGACTTCGTGGATCGCCTGATTGTTGCAGTGGAACGCCAGATAGAAGATCGTCATGCCAGAAACATGCTGACAAAACAACTTGCCTTTGAAAATGCCAATGATGACTGCAAGAATGCCCTAACAGCAGTTGCAGCTCGTCCAGATGCCACATTGACTGAGATGCTACGCGTCTGCCAGAATGTCGGTACCCACTCCTACAAAGCACAGCTCTTGGCAGCTGCGGTACAGATGCCACGTCAAGACAGCTCTACGCCAGTCAAGAAGTGCTATGGGTGTGGAGGCGATGGGCATTTCCGGTCGCAGTGCACAACAACGCCAAGGCCTTCTGCCAAGCCGCCAGAGAGATGTCCCATCTGTCAGAAAGGATTTCATTGGGCGAATGATTGTCGCTTGAATCCACAAAACACATCACCTACCTCATCTCCAGTTCAGGGAAACGGTTCTGCGGGCCGCGCCCCGGCCCCGGTAAAACAATAGGGTGCAAGTTCAAGAACATCATGAAGGTCAACCATCCCAGAAAGGTGAACAACGCTACTCCTTATCCAGGTCATCAGGAAAAAAGAGTGATCCAGAGAGATATCCACTCTTCAGATGTCCAGAGAAAAGATGTGACCTCATCAAGCATTCAGGTTCCAGAGGTTTCATCATCTGCCTTACCTATTCAAAGGGTTCCAGTAGAGAACACAGCATTCAGTTCACCTTCTGCTGACCGCCCTTCAGTTCCTGCTGATGTTGATCCTGCTTCACAGCAAGCAATCACAGTCAAGCCTCTGATCGCAGAATTGCCTTCAACGTTGAGAAGACATCCTACTGAGATCAATCTCGCAACTCCTGAGCTTTATTCATCTTCAAATCAAGGTCAATCTGTCATTGAAGGACATTTGCCCTTGATGAAACAGCAGTGTTCAAGTTGCAACCCAGCTGATGATCACTTTCCATGTGGCCAAAGAATGCAAGTGAGTGAGCCAGCTCCCTCTTGTGGAAGCTTAAGCATCACTCCAGTTAACAATGTCCACACCTTTGTGTCACCTCCAGCTTTTAAGCTCAACCCGCCACAACCAAACAACTATCAGGAACAACAACTTCTACTGCCTCGTGTCAAAGAAGAAGTTCCATCCTGCCAGTTTGATGCACAACTGACTGAATGCCAGCAAGTTCAACAGCATCAGCAACTTTTACCAACAGAGGAACCTCAAGTTTGCCAACTCAACGCCAAGCAGCTTCAGAGTTGCCAACTTCAGCAGTGCAAAAAACCCGAAGCCAAAAAGATATCTTCAAACACTGCCAACGAAGAACAAGAAGAATCTTCTGTCCCAGGTATACCACTCTTCTTAACAGAGGACTGTTACTTTTCAAATCCATGGTTTGCTCAGCAATTGCCAACATCCATTCGTGGTCCATTCCCAGACACCTCAATTTGCCTTATCCTGCCTAGGATGGATCGCCTCCCTGCCACAGTCACACTGACTGCAGGCCTAGTTCGAATCACAGATTCATCGCAGTTGCTGATTCCAGGATTTTCAACTGTTCCTTGTGTCCTAACAAAAGGTTTGGAAATTGCCAGACTCTATTTGCTTACTTCTACGCCTACAGCTCCTGTAGACTCTTTGCCTCCTCAGACAGCAATGGCGCTAATCAAGATTACAGAAGAACGCCCTCATCTCGTCTTAGAAATGGGTGGACGAAAGATCAAGGGTCTTCTTGATACAGGCGCAGATGTCACAGTGATCGCCAGAAAGGATTGGCCTGACCAGTGGGCAACGACTGTCACCCAGGAAGTCTTCGGAGTCGGAGGTTTCGAACCCGCCCACCAGAGCGTGCATCCGATTACCTTCCAGTCAGACTCAGGCTCCATGGTGCAGCTCCGTCCACTTGTTATGGATGTGCCTATCACCCTTTGGGGTAGAGACTTGTTGTCTAAAGCAAGAACTGTTGTCCACACTCATTTTTGATGTGGGCCTCTGCATCAGCGCCAGTTCATGCACTTCCACTCACATGGAAGGAAGGACCCCCTGTATGGGTCGACCAATGGCCGCTGACATCCGAGAAGCTCGTCGCAGCAGAGGCCCTAATTAAAGAGCTCATTCTCTCTACAAGCCCCTGGCAAGCACTGTTACAAAAGTGCATTGTTCTTTTCTGCATTGCTCACATCTATCCACTTTTCCTTTATTCAATGATCCAATCGCCAGCCATGGAACATTCCTTGTTATGTTCTGTGCTGACTTTGGCAGTGGTTGATTGAAAAACTATAACTCCCGGCGGAACTTTTGGTTCTTTGGCTAGATTCCTGTTTCTTTATTATCCTCTATATACCCAGCATGCTGAGAATATCCAACTCGTTGTCTGAACACACCAGTTTCTCAAAGCAAGGGACTTGTTTCTGTTCCTTAAGAGGAAGTTTCTAAAATTTGGCCCGGCCATGGAGAACTACGGTTTCCAGCTGCCCGCCTTCGTTTGTGTGTTCAACCTCTACTCTTCAACAAGACGTTTCTACAGTTTGTCCAGTTAGGGAGAACTACGGTTCCCGGCAATTTTTGCCCAACGCCTTGTCAAATGCAGTAATTCTTCAAAAGTGCTCAACTAACAGCACCAGTTGAGTTCTGGGCAGTTTGCCTTACCCTCCTACTGCCTAGGCCTTTTGTTTGCCTCTGGGCGGCCTCTGGTTCCTGGCTGCCTAGATTTGTTCCAGTTATTCCCATACCTGCACTCACTAGCAGATCACCTTGATTTGCTTGCTTAACCTCCTTTCTTCTACAGGTATCGTTGTTTCTTCAGAACTCGATGTTTCAGTACTTTCCTGAGCTCCATGAACTTTTCCTGAGTTCCAGGACTATTTCTTCTACATGGTCATGTGTAGTCGGAGAAGAAGACGACCGGCAACTCATTCATCGTCTTCATCCTCCTCTCCAACACCATTTTGCAGTTCTAAACCTGTCTTGTACTTTATATTGTACTTGTAAAAATTGCATATTTGCCTTTGTATGCTTCTTGAAATATCCGCCTCGCATATTACATGTGTTTTCCATATAGCTTGGTAATTAATGATATGGATGTTTATATATGCAAAGCTTTTCTGAAATGGTTTCCATTTAGAGCGTCACAACTTTGATGATATGGAAATGTTTATGTAAGGTTAAAAACATCATCTTTGTGCAGTTCTAGTCATAGACATATTTATACATATATGTTTTATTTCAATAATCCTAAATCTCCACGTTGTGCTTGCAAAAGTTGTAGTTCAAAATGTGGTAACACTTATATGCCTTATTTGAAATATTTCCTTTGGTCAAAGAATTGGTCATTCTCGGATTTGTTCAAGATATATGTGTCAAGTCTGGTGGCGTCCTACCCTTTTGGTACCCCTATTTTCTTTGAAGAATACCCCTCTATATGCTACCTTTTGGCAGTAAACCAGGTTCCCAGCTTTTCCCTTCACTCTGTTTCCTGCTGTTGATGGGAGACCTTTATGTAGTTGGTTTAATTCCCATCTCGTTTCGCTGGAAACCCTTGCGTAGATGGTTTAAATCCTCATCCTGGCTGGGACACCTTTATATAGGTAGCTTAAATCTCCTCTTGTGGCGAAAACCACTTGTACATAGGTGGCTTAAATCCCCTCTCTGGAATCGGACCCTAGTTCCCCGTTACCTGTGGTCGCTGTGGTAAGTCCAGAATCTAAAGTTCCCTCGATTCTGTAGCCTCAGAGCCACAACCCTTTTATGTTTCCTTATCCATTTTCCTTAGTTTCCAAATAAAAAATTTAAAAAAAATGGGGGAGGGGTCTGGGTAGGCCATGTAGCCCCAGCTCTAGTTATACTTTAATTTTGGGTCCCGGATCGGGACCTCTCTTATGTTTGGGCAGTCGTTATCCGTTATTCTTAATTTTGGACCTGTATCAGGTCCTCTCTTGTGTTTGGGGAGTAATTTGTTGTTTTACGCTGCACGCGAAAGTATACATGTTTATGAGGTGATTTGTTGTGTTATACTACATATTGAAGTATTTATATATGCCTAGAAGGTTTACAGTGTATCGGATCGATCATTTTTTATGTTCGGCTAGTGGTTTGTTATTTTCATGACTTTATTGCTACATTATTGTACAAGTATTTCCTCCTATGAAAAGGATGGATGTTGATGGTATTGCTAGTGTTTATATCTCAGTCTTGATGTAGACTTTGGCGTGGACACTGTCGGCATTGTCGACGTTTGCCTTTTCATGTCGAGGTTTATATCAAAACAAATGGTAATGTTTGTGTCAGATAAATGCTTATGATATCTCTAACCTTCTTTTTTTATATAACTAAATCAAAATTAATTTAATTTAAAACAAAAAAAGAAAGATGATATGTCGGAATACGTTTCACGGATCCGCCATGGATTCATAATTAATTGGTTATTTTATGGGTTTTTCAAGGTCTACTTTTGGTATAATTGCGCGCAAAAGTGAAAGTGAAAGCATGAATGAATAGTGTGATTCACTTACAAGATTAATCCGCCTTTATTTTGTAGATCCGGTCATGTTCAAAGTTGTTAATGAGCGTTAAACTTGCTTCCCGCCCTTTTGGAGGGCAGCAACAGTGATTTTATTGGTTAAAGTACTAATGATGATGTCACGTTTGTTCCCTAATAAAAGGCAGAGGCACCCCGCTTAGGCAGGGAGGAGTAGCACGAGACCGCACGTTCTTCTTATGTTCTTTTAGTTGGGTTTTAGTTG
Source organism: Lacerta agilis (assembly GCF_009819535.1). Classification (NCBI taxonomy): domain Eukaryota; kingdom Metazoa; phylum Chordata; class Lepidosauria; order Squamata; family Lacertidae; genus Lacerta; species Lacerta agilis. The sequence goes on from NC_046322.1 coordinate 59,293,301, forward strand.
AAGTCAAGTTTAGTTTAAGGGGCTAGGAGCGGGCTGGACGGGTTGGATGGGTTTTTCTTTAGTTAGAGTTAGATCGCGGAAGATCATTCGGTTTAGCCTTAGTTAGGTTTTCTTTAGGTTTAGCCTAGGGCTAGAATTGCGGAAGATATTTCGGTTTTAGTTTATTTAGTTAGCCTCGCGGAAGATTGGGCGCGCAGGGTCTTTAAGCTTAGGGGAACTTAGCTTAGGGGACGAGCCTACGCGGGTTCTGCCGAAGCCACTAAAGATACAACCGGTGTCTGTCTTCCTTTGGGGTTAAAGGGGGGAGTAAAGTAAAATTTTTATTTTCTGTAAATTGGTCCGTCTATTCAGAGTCAGGGTATATATTTTATTTCATGAGGCAACTGTTCATTAAAGAAGGCAATTAGGAACTCACACTTCATCGGAGTCGTCAATTGGCTTACTCATCATCCTTCAGACTGTGAGGCTTGGCCGGCGACCGTGCTCAAAAGCACGCGGAACGCTGGCCACTTTCCCCGCAACTGGTACCTCGTGCATAACCAATCCAAGGCCGTGCACGAGGAGCTCCAGCACCCAAACCCCGACAGTTAGCACAAGTTATGGTGGGATCTAAAGGCACACCAACCATTTTCCAGTTACTGTCCAACTTACTTCTTTAGGCCCTTTATTGCATTTGACTATATACACTTTCAGTAGATTTGCGAGCGGTGGGGGCAGGGGGAAGAGGCATGAGAGAGGCAACACCTTGTTTTTCTGAAGCAGACACAGACCCTAAGCCGCACTGTTTTCTGAAGCACCAGGTAGTCAGCCTAACTGAATATTGTGGTCAATACATATCCAAAAAAATTGGTCCAATATAAATATTTCACATGAGATTTGAACTCAAGGGTATTCAGATGCTCAGTGGTGAATTTGCTTATTTATTCTTTTGGAAACACAAATCAGTGACAGGGCTTAAAAAAATTAAGGGAAGTGAGATACTGTACATAGACAGGATACTGTTTTGCTGCCACTAAGGTAGCTGCAGAGGCCCAAGCTGGACAGTTGGTGCATGTTCTATAATAGTTTCAAAAGGAGAAATGTTTTATGGTACAGAAATACCTGGATATTTTTCCTGGAAATCTCATTAGCACATTTTAAAAAAAAATACACATTGATATATGAAATCCCATGTAGCCTTATGAGATTACAGAAAAGGCACAAGGCAAATCCAGAATTTATTTGTGACATTTCAGAGACTTTATCCTAGCCTCCATCTTGGAAAGCAACCTACACTGAAGAATTCTCAGTCTTCTTTATGATAAACAACTCAGCCTTTCAGCCAGCAGGTGGTTAAAATGTTCATTAATGCCCTGAACTTTATATCTTGCATTAATAAAGGATACTTGTCTTTTACCTTAGATGCCAGTTAGCCAAAGCAGGGCATAGATGTTTTAGATTTAGATCTCAAAATGTGAATGCTGGCCCAGGAACAATGCAATACAAGTAGACTGTCCAAACCTGATGAAGTAGACTCTTCAAATGAGGTCTGTGTGGATCAGAGAAGCAATGAAAATCTAGTAGGTCATATGTGCAGCCAATATGAACCACATAGGGCAAGGCTGGAACCAGGACAGAACCTGGAGTTTACTAGCTTTTCAGTTTTCAACACTAGTTATCTGACACTGCACAGTTTAACTGACTCTGAATGTTTCATAATTTCTGCCACAAAGGGACTATGGACACACGATATATCATAGAATCATAGAGTTAGAAGAGACCACAAGGGCCATCCAGTCCAACCCCCTGCCAAGCAGGAAACACCATCAAAGCATTCCTGACAGATGACTGTCAAGCCTCCGCTTAAAGACCTCCAAAGAAGGAGACTCCACCACACTCCTTGGCAGCCAATTCCACTGTCGAATAGCTCTTACTGTCAGGAAGCTCTTCCTAATGTTTAGGTGGAATCTTCTTTCTTGTAGTTTGAATCCATTGTCCCGTGTCCGCTTCTCTGGAGCAGCAGAAAACAACCTTTCTCCCTCCTCTATATGACATCCTTTGATATATTTGAACATGGCTATCATATCACCCTTTAACCTTCTCTTCTCCAGGCTAAACATACCCAGCTCCCTAAGCTGTTCCTCATAAGGCATCGTTTCCAGGCCTTTGACCATTTTGGTTGCCCTCCTCTGGACACGTTCCAGCTTGTCAGTATCCTTCTTGAACTGTGGTGCCCAGAACTGGACACAGTATTCCAGGTGAGGTCTGACCAGAGCGGAATACAGTGGTACTATTACTTCCCTTGATCTAGATGCTATACGATTGATGCAGCCCAGAATTGCATTGGCTTTTTTAGCTGCTGCATCACACTGTTGACTCATGTCAAGTTTATGGTCTACAAAAGGCACAAAGGACGCTAATCATATTCCTTAGAGTCCAATGGACCTGTCATGGTTTTGTCAAACATGAAGTAGCTAGTTGCACTGCTTTCTTGCTAGTGCAGACATTTAAAAATAGCTCCTTAATTTACCTGGTCCACACATGACAAGCAAAGGTATCCTGCAACTCAGAAAATGAGAAAGTGGTCTGTGATTTTACATAATAGCTCTTTCCTATAACTTTCACCCTATGACTTTAAGCATATGCTCTTTTTGAAAATAGTCATTAACCTTTCACATGATGTATAACTAGCTTTATCACTCTGGAAAAAGAAAATCCCACTCTGAGTTCTGAAAAGACGACCCATTGGGAAACACACAAATGGTAAACTATACCAAAGGACACAAAAAGGCCCATAAAACATCAGTAGGGTTATAAAGGTCTATGGATTTTAATTGCTGTGTGCCATTGGGCCTTTACAAAGCAATCAAGCAGGCAATCTCCAAAGACAGCCCTGCCATAATACATTTAACAATAGAGTTCTCACCCCATCAGCAGAGTAGGGTTTATGAAGGTCCCAATAGCAATTAATGACCTTGTACGCTGAGAGAAAAAGGCAAAATTACTTAAATTGGCTGCCCTTTCTTGATGCACAATGTAAGCGAAAGATGCATAAATTCAGGGGAAGCAATGCAAAAGTTTTGATAGTGGAGAGAAAGGGGCATTCAGAGCAGTGATTTTAAGTGTTCAGCCAGTGCAGATTTGCAAATGGTCCAAAAATCCATTTTTCTCTGCAAGCAACAAGATGAACTTAATATAGTGCTTGGTTATCTAAAACGGTGCTTTACTAGCATCTGTGGGAGGAGGGGGGGAGGTCTTAGCTATTGTGTTGCAATAATGTGATATTTCAACTTGAGAACTTTATTTCGCTTGATTGCCAGTCTGAGCATTCCATCTTAATGATGTTGAGGTCAATTTGAAGCAGCAAGCATAATCAACAACAGCCGAAGTATAGTTAAGTGGACAGTCTTGTTAATTCTGTTGAATCATAGTGAGAAAGTTTGCCTTGCTTATATGAGTTTTCCTTCTGATTGCATTTACATGTAGAATTGTGCTGATAACCTTATAGAGGGACACAAACTGAGCACCAGAACTCACATAGCTCTAAAAATACTTGGTTGTAGGAAAGCCCATAAAACAATAATGAGCACCTAGAGGTATCCGCTGTGCTCTGAGGATGAGCAAGAGATGTAATTAAAGCAGGACAATAGCTGAAGTTAGGAAATTCCAAATGAAAGTGTAAGATCTTGGGATGGTTGTCTTTTATAATGCTTAAGCTTAAGAATTCTCCCAGTGACAAGCTAATTTTGCACATTTCTTTAGAGTGCAGTGCAATTTCTTTGTGTTACTTTTTTTTACTTAAGTTAAGGCACTGATTTTCAAACTGTGTTCAAGTGCATTAAAGGCTGTCTTGGTGAATGATATGGTCAAAGACAGCCTAGGAATCATGTTCAGATGAAGCCTGGACAGGTTAGGGGGTTGAAGAGCTGCTTGAAGATCAGCTGATGTTGGATTCTGGGCCACACAGACGAGACAAAGCAAGGTAGCCAGTGTGGGTCACTTGGTGGTCTGACTTCTGACTAAGGAGTCTTAGCAGGAAAGGTTTGTAAGGGATAGAAAATGTGAAAACCAGTGAGGGTATTGTTTACTTACAAATAATTAAAAGCTACCTACTCAAAAAGGGTTAAGACCCAACCTGTAAATGTTATGAGTGCTGATGTCAGTAGTATCCTAGACACCGGCATTAGCTATGACAGGAGTAGGAATGGGTAACAGGATAGCCATCTTCCAATATCTGAAGGGCTGTCACATGGAAGGTGGAGCAAGCTTGTTTTCTGCAGCTCCAGGGGGTAGGACCCAAATCACTGGTTTCAAGTTACAAGAAAGGAGATTCTGACTAAAGGAAGCAATTTCTGACAGTAAAGAGCTATTTGACTCTGGAGCATACTATGTCAGAAGGTGGCAGACTCTCCTTCACTGGAGGTTTTTAAACCAAGTTTGGGTGGTCATTCGTCTGGGATTTTTTTAGCTGTGACCCCTGCGTTAGAGGGGGTTAGACTAGATGACCTTTGGGGGACCTTCCAACACTAAAATTCTATGTTTCCATCATCTTTCCTTCTTGCATATCCCATAATTTTGGATAGATGGGGAAGTTAGTTTACTTAAGGAAAGGTCTCTCGTCTATCTGGCATTTGATCATATCTTCACATTCCTTTTTAGCCATGAAGATCAGCAGCTGAACGGCCTCAAGTAATCCTCCCTCCCTCCCTCCCTCCCTCTATATCTCTGACCTACTTCACAGAGTCATTGTGAAAAAAGGTGTTGTAAAAACCGAGAAGGATTTTGTATCCTTAACTGTGATGTGGATGGAAATAATAAATGTGATATTAATTAATTAATTAACCACTTACATGCCAAAATGGCTTCTAAGCAGTTTACAGCCATATAATCAACTTTTAATTAAAATAAACAGGAATCAATAATAGGGATGTCATTTTTTATCTAATTCTCACAACAGAGTTTGATGGAACTTAAATTTGAACGTTGTGATATAGCTAGTTCACAATGACTAACTGGGCTTAGAAGAGTTTCAGACGGGGTTATAAAGGAAAATACATTTGGTGAAACCTGGTCTCCCTTTTTTCATACATAAGGGGGAAAGAAAGTAAAGCTCTTCCACCAGCCTCACAAACCTGTGAAGAACCTGCATGGACTGCTAAGTTTTAAGACCATGTAAACTTATATTTGAATGGATGTATTTGAGAGATGGTTTTAAAAAAATGAATGTGATCTGTTTCTGTGGGGGGGGGAGCTGTTTCATTTTGGAAGGTGGATTATGCCATCTGGACTTGGCCATGTGCCTCAGATCCTATTCTCCTTTTGCATTAACATAGTTGAAAGGGGAGGAATCCCACACGTCTACATGGGAAGTTTACTTCTGCTAAGTTCTCTGGCTTTGCAGGAGTCCATTATTTCTCCCCAGGCAACTAAAGTCTTTTACACGCACACATACATACATAGTACTCACCACTCCTTTTTACATACTCTGATATTTCCCCGTTATATTTCCCTGTATCTCCAGGCTGTGATTTCTTTCCCTAACAATTTTTGTTCCACAAGCTTTTAGATTTCTACTTTAAGCCAGGAACTTCTAGGTCCAGGTCTGAATAATGCACTTATCTCAGATCCCAGATTCATACCCTGGGCTGTTTATTGATGGATTTACCAACTTTCAAAATAGTAAAAGCATATTTTTGAACCCAAGAGTAATATAGGAAGCTTGAGGAAATCATTCTGAGATAGGTTCTTTTCTTTAGTTCACATGACTGTAAAATTACTCAACTTGACTCCGTTTAAGCTTGGGAAGACATACTAGCCCTAGCTGGCAATGCACAATGTGGATTTTGGAAATATGTAGCACATGAATTTAACACATGAAGCTGAGCTAAACAGATCCACAAAGCACCTTTAAAAATAAATATCCATTAATTTCCTATCCCATTGTGTTTTGAAAACTATTTTGTGCGTAATGGAAATTTAAAAAAAAAAATTGCAGAGATGTCTTGGTGATCTTCTGTAGAATTGTATTCATGAATGCCTAATTTAAAATCCTCTGCTTACCATGTAAGTATTTCAGTTCTACATTTAAGACACCAAGTGTGACAATGAGGGACAAGTTAGTCTTGGTTAAATGATTCCCCCCCCCCAAAAAAAAACACTCTGTAGTGCATGTAGAAACAGACCTTGTAACTAAATAAATTGATTTATACAGATTCAGCTGGTGCTGCCCCACATGGCACGGTCCAACACAGGGCAGATGCTGTAGGGGGTTCCCAGCCAACGTGCAGTCAAATGGGCGTCTGCGCCAGCTGTGAAGTTGGATTCAAGGCACAGGGCTGTCTTTAGCAGATGCGGCACTGGGGTGCAAATATCTGCCCCGCCCCCCAAATTATCATGGATAGTTGGGGGGGGAGCGAAGCTGCGCCATGGGGGGTGCAACTCTTCCCCCACGCCGCTGCGGGAGAGCAATCCCCGCGGAGGCTTGGGAGGGAAGCTGCACGCCTGCCAGCCATATGGTTGGCGGGGCACAGCTGGTGGGCGTGCAGGGAAAGGGGAGGCCACCGGCAAAGCTGCACAACTCCCCCACTTGCTGGGGTGCCCCTGAGAAGCCGGCGCTCTGGCGCAATGCACCATTAAGCCCTATGGGAAAGATGGCTCTGTCGAGGCATGCTTGTGGGATGTAAAAAGGACAGGAGCAGTCAAACACAACTTTTTCTAGAGTAGACATAAAGGTTGTCTCCGTCCTCCAGCCGGACCTTCCTGGACTGAGACAAAACTTCCTTGTATGTAACTTGAGATGGGTGCGGCCTCTCCTTGAAGAACCACAGGCCGGGCCTCCATTTTGTCTCTTCAGTCTTCTCTCTCTCATTGCCATCTTAACAGCAGCATTACTAAGATGCACCCTTGGCTCTAGGCCAAGAGTAGAAAAGGGGGACTTTCTCCCATAAGGAGATAGTCACCACATGTATACTGTTTAGTAACTTTTAAGTCTGCCTCTGGGATCCTTTGTGTGAACGGATGATTTCTTGTGAGTAAACGTTTTATACTTTACTGAAGACTGTGTAGTGTCTTATTAAAAGAGGGATTAAAAGGGGAAGACACCAGGATAATATTTCTAATGACTCTAGCGAGTCTGTGCAAGCTATCCGCTGTGTGTGTGTGTGCTAAAAAGGGAATGTTAACTCTGCAGATATTATAAAACTTGTAAACACAAGTTGGGACAGGCTATCTTAAACAATATATCCTCCCCCACACCCCTTAACATTCCCACAATGCTTTTGTCTGGACACCCAGGTGGGGGCTAGGGCCTTAGCACTCCTGAAGATGGCGATCCCGTGGGAACGTTCCTATGTGATGTAAGTCATAGGACCTCCTCATCTCAGGGCTGACCCCAGAAGTTATACTTCCAGCAGGTGGGCTGGGTGTTATTTGTTATACCCAATGCCTATGCCAAACCTCTTTCAATAAAGTTGTGACCTTATTTGACACAAAGTATTGTGTTGTGTCTGATTCTTCTCCACAAAGTTGGGATGGCGAGGGGCAGCGGCACCAGGGCCCACAAGATCAGGGCTGCATGAGGATACTGGTAGAGCCAACCTGTCTCTTCTGCAGGCGCACTCATAATTTTGCTACCCCTTTGGATATACAACAGTGATACTGCTGCTGGGAGCCTATTGCTGCAGCTCCCCAGGACTCCTGATCGCTACTGTTAAAGGCTTTTGGGTGGTCGTTGAACAACTCCAGGTACACCTGGAGGATGCAGACCACTTGGATCCCTTCCAATCGGGATTGAGGCCTCATCATGGGACTGAAACTTCCCTGGTTGCGCTGGTCAATTTAACCCCGGCGGGCTAGGGACAAAGGGGAAAGCTGTTCCCTGGTTCTGCTGGATCTCTCAGCGACCTTTGATACCATTGACCATAACATCCTTCTGGACCATCTAGAGGAGCTGGGAGCTGGGGGCACGGTTATATAGTGGTTCCGCTCCTTCCTCCTGAGCCATGTCCAGAAAGTGGTGGGGGGGGATGAGTGTTCAGACCCTTGGGCTCTCACTTGTGGGGTGCTCAGGGTTCTGTCCTCTCCCCCATGCTTTTCAATATCTACATGCAGCCACTGGGAGAGATCATCGGGGGGTTTGGGCTGGGTGTTCATCAGTATGCGGATGATACCCAGCTCTACCTCTCTTTCAAATTAGAACCAGTGAAGGCGATGAAGGTCCTATTTGAGTGTCTGGAGGCAGTTGGAGGATGGATGGAGGCTAACATATTGAGGTTGAATCCTGAGAAGACAGAAGTACTGTGTTGGGAACAGAGGGCAGGCGGGTGTGGAGGACTCCCTGGTCCCGAATGGGGTGACTGTGCCTCTGAAGGACCAGGTGCGCAGCCTGGGAGTCATTTTGGACTCACAGCTGTCCATGGAGGCAGAGGTCAATTCTGTGTGTAGCTCCAAATGGTACACTGGCTGAGACCTTACCTGCCCGTGGACTGTCTTGCCAGAGTGGTACATGCTCTGGTTATCTCCTGCTTGGACTAATGAAATGCACTCTATGTGGGGTTACCTTTGAAGGTGACTCGGAAATGCAGCAGCTAGACTGGTGACTGGGAGTGGCTGCTGGGACCATATAACACCAGTCCAAAAGGATCTTCATTGGCTCACAATGTGTTTCCGAGGACAATTCAAAGTGTTGGTGCTGACCTTTAAAGCCCTAAATGGTCTTGGCCCAGTATACCTGAAGGAGCGTCTCCACCCCCATCGTTCATCCCAGACACTGAGGTCTTCCTCTGAGGGTCTTCTGCTGATTCCCTTACTGCGAGAAGCAAAGCTACAGAAAACCAGGCAGAGGGCCTTCTCAATAGTGACCCCTTCCTGTGGAACACCATCCCTTCAGATGTCAAGGAAATAAACAACTATCTGACTTTTAGAATACATCTGAAGGCAGCCCTGTATCAGGAAGTTTTAAATGTTTGATGTTTTAGTATGTTCTGATTTATGCTGTGAGCTGCCAAGGGCGGCTGAGGAAACCCAGCCAGATGGGCGGAGTATAAATAATAAAATTATTATTATTATTATTATTATTATTATTATTATTATTATTATTATTATTATTACCACTTGTTTGCAGTAGTGTACTGAAATAATATAGGAAACTCAGTTAATATAGTCATTTGTACTGAAGAATAGGAGAAAACTTTACACCAAATGCAATACGTCATGTTGACATAACAAATGTGGACATTAATTAAAGAGCAGCAGCATCCAGCAGAGAAGTTTGCCCTCCATCTGCTTGACCTCAGGTAATAACCATATTCCTTTAACCGGAAGTGACAGATTTTCTTGTATTTCCTTGGACTTGCTAAAGTTACCACCCTTGGTATAAAAGGCCATATGTGTGACATCACAGAATACAGGCAGGCCATCCTTTTCTTATTTTATTTATTTTATTTCACTTTATCCATTTTGAAAACAAATTACTATACAGTGGTACCTCTGGTTACGTACTCAATTTGTTCCGGAGGTCTGTTCTTAACCTGAAACTGTTCTTAACCTGAAGCACCACTTTAGCTAATGGGACCTCCTGCTGCCGCTGCGCCGCCAGAGCACGATTTCTGTTCTTATCCTGAAGCAAAGTTCTTAACCTGAAGTGTTATTTCTGCGCTAGCAGAGTTTGCAACCTGAAGTGTCTGTAACCCGAGGTACCACTGTATAATGCATTACTTTCCCATACATCTCTCAGGCACACAGCAATAATAATCTAGATCCTGATCCAAGTAGGGCAGAGTTCGGCAACCTGCGGCCCTCCCAATGTTGTCTTCCAACTCCTGTCAGTGCCGGCCCACATGCTCAATGGGATAACAGGAGCTGTAGTCCAGCAACATCTGGAGTGGCTCCTCACAATGGCTCCTCACCTCTGCCATTATTCCTTCCAACAATTGACTGGATGCACTACAAAGTGTCTGGTAATAACCACAAGTGGAGGTCACACCAACATTTTCCATAAATCATCATGCAGCACCCCCAGTCCGCACTGCTTCCTTCATAATGTATTCTATCTTATCAATAAGAAATTGGGGGGGGGGGGCTTTAGGTGTCCTCTCCTATACTCTCTGTGAGATGTGTACATGGGAAGGAATAAATTGTGCTCTGTATTCACCACCAGTTTGGCTATTCAGGCAATAACATTCATTTCCAAGTTCAGAGGATAAATGTCATCCCTTTTCTGAAATGAGTTTTGCCTCTACTCAATATTTTGTCTCTGTGCAGGTGTGCACTGTTACTTAAGGATGGATGACACTTTCCATTTTGCTATGTCCCAGGTTTTATTTTTCTGCTCTAAAGTTCAGATCTCCATATTACTGCATCAGTTTATTTATTTTTAATGTCCTCATTAAATTATCAGCATTTTAATGTGATTTTTTCCTAATATGCACACACAGAGTATTCAATTTCCCCTAATATACACATTTTCGCAAATATACACACTTTCTCCTAATATAAGGCATTTTGTATGTTGTTGATATACATCTGTCTCGCAAGACAACGGAGTGCGCCTCTGGGATGAAGCCAAACTGCTACATTAGCAGGAGGGAAGTAACCTGGGGTGCAAGCCTGGACAGTGTGTCTGGAGGTCCTGGGCTGCCCAGGTGCCACTCCCCCCCCCCCCCCAGCCTCACTGCTACTAACTAACTTCCAGCATTGCCAGGCCAAACCTCAAGGCCACAGAGGAAGTAGTCCCTGTGAAGAGGAAGGCACAATCGTGCACCCACTCTCCTTTGCAATTCCACTTAAAGAGGAGCAATTGGGTTGCACCCTAGGGGCTTTTGAAAGATCCTTACATTGGGGGAAAGTAAAGTGAAACATATAGTGGCTTTTGCTATGTCAGATGGAATTAACAACAATATTCTAATTGCTAAAGGCTTAGTCACAAGTGGCGCTTTTGATGCCAAGAATTGTCTTCAGAACTTTATGGCCAAAAAACCCCTCTAATTCTTGTGATAATAACTCTGTTCACTATACTGGAGCAAAGACAGATGCATTGCAAATCAAAGTTACTCCAGTAGAATATATAGTCCAACAACCTTCTGCACAAGTAAAAAAAGCACAAAATTGGCTCTTTAATTTATTTAGCAATATCATCTAAATAATAAATTCTCACATTAAAAAAAATCAACAATACATGAGTCCTTTCATGTTTGTTTGTTTGTTTGTTTGTTTGTTTGTCTGTCTGTCTGTCTGTCTGTCTGTTTTCTGTTTTTTCCCCCCTGATTGGACTCAAGGCAGTTTACAGATTAAATGGTGGCAATATACCCCTCTTTTCTGCACCTCCTCCTTTCAATGTATGCTATATCCATATCATTCGGATGTCTCAGAAAAATGCTTCTGCTTGACAAAGCCCATGCAACATTCATATTACTGACACCACCACCAAGCATGGTGCCACAGTACCCTCACCCACACTCCCTCATAGAAGCCTTCACATGTGCAGTCTGCTTGTAGAATGAGGTGTGCCACTGGCTAGGACCTAAGTTCCACGGATTCCCCTGCCACATCCCTGTAAAGACCTCTAGGCTTTCCTGAAAAGTGTAGGCCCAAACACATAGTCTTCCCTGCTCAGGAATTCTCGCCTAACATATGGGTGTCGTGGGTGGGGATTATGGCAATGGCCAGGCCAAAGATACATCATGACTGCCTCTTTCTATGAGCAGAGCCGCATTTTGTGTTTTTATATTGTGATTTTATCTTGTAAACAGTCCTGAGACCTGTGGGTATAGGGTGGTATACAAACTTTAACAACAACAACAGAACTTGACTAAATACATTGTTACCCGACAAATTTCATCCAACACCTGTGCCCCTTATAACTTAGCAAGATGATGCACACAACCAAGTTACCCCAAGATCAAAGGTCCTTCCTGAATAGTTTGGCTGTCTGTATAGGTTCAAAGTAAAGGATTTCCAAAATGCCTGCTTCCTAGTTGTTGTGAAATGGAAGCAGTCTTAGGTGGCTTCAGTGAAGAAACTGAAACTGTTATGTATTGAAGTTCTCACCCTAGGCCACTAGGGGTGTGTGTATATAGTTCATTCTGCTGCAGTTTTCACTCAGGTCCGCATATGCAAATGAAGGATTGTAAACTGACGTTCAGGGATTGGGTAACTACAGAAAATTGTTACTGTTGCTTTGTAGCTGAGTTCTATATAAGCAGGGGTCGCTGAGCCCTTCAGCTCACTTCTGTTCCAGCCTGAGAATAACAAGAGCTGTTTGGAAATCACTGTGTCGTCTGCTGTGTCCACCCACAACTTAACAGAAACATTTATTTAGTCACTAGGAACGAAAACAACCTGCTTATGGGGCAGGCTAGTGAGGACTTCTTGAAAAGGAAAGTTCTTGAAGAGGAAACTCTAGGACCTCAGTGGAAGCCTCCTGGAACCAGCTTTGCTCCATTCTCTTCAAGAATAACTCTTTCTGTTCTGCCAGCCCTTTCAAGGAGCCTTCCTTTCTTTAAATTAGAATCAAGGATCCTATTCAAGAGCTATGAGCACTGCTTTTAGGGAGAAGAAAGCTACATTTTATGACTTGACTGCATTTTGTATGTTCTGTGTGCACTCATAGATTTGGCCCCCAGGTGAGTGTGTACAGCAAAAGACCCCTCTCTCCTCACTCAATGATGTGTAAAGAGTTGTGGGAGGCAAGGCTGGCCCATTCATGAAGTCAGGTGAGGCAACCACCTCAGGCAGCAGGGGGCACAGGGGCAGCAGATCCGGCCTCCAAGAAATGCATTGCTGCTGCTGCCGCCGCCATGGTAACAAAAACGGCTGTGGCCCCCTCCTGGGGGCTGGATCTCCTGCCTCCTAGCAGCCTCCCCTCAGTGCCTCTTCTCCTGCAGCCTCTTTGTGAATAGGAGGCCCTGCTGATCTCCTCCCACTCCCAAGAAGGAAAAGGACATGGCTGCCCTCGGGAGTCTCCTGGGCTCTGCACCTGCCTGGCATGATTCAGAGTAGGCTACTTCCCTGCTCTGTGACGACCTTTGATTCCCAACGTAGATCCTCACTCCCCTTCTTCCCTGCAGGGGCTCCATTTTGGTAGCTCACTTCAAGTGCCAAAATGTATTGGGCCGCCCTGGTGGGAAGCAGGGATCAGATTCTTTAAAGAAAATACTATACTAATATTACTAATAATAAATGACTTAACATTGCTCACAGATGGGCTTCAAAACCTGAAGTGGTTCAGAGAAATGTGCCTCTGAAAGAGTAATGTGGTGGTAAACTCAGAAGTGCCAGGTCCCTTCATGATAGTCACAGTCACACTCGTATCAACAGCTGTGCCCCTTTCTAATAATAATAATAATAATAATAATAATAATAATAATAATAATAATAATAATAATAATGGATGCATTGAACAATCAATGAAGAACTCCATGTGTTGTGTATCAGCTAGGTCTATCATTTTCTGCACACATACTTGCGAAATGATATCTTCTTTTGGAGTGACTTAATTTGTGCTTTGCCTGAAGTCTCATCATTTATAACAGACACCATTCTCTTGAAAGTGAAGCATCTTGTGTTTTCAGCTTGGCTTTGGAGCACACAGTGGCTCAAAAGCTCCTGTTTCACACTGATTGGGTGGTTCTATAATGCTGGAGACAGGGACCCTGTTGCAGAAATAGTAACAGGTCTTTGACCCCCCCCTCCCCCCCAAAAGCCCTGGACTATCACTATGGGGAACTAAATACCAGACATATTGGGGAGTCCACCCACATGCCAGGCCTTTTTAAACCAGCCTCCAGCCCCCCAATACCTTTATAAATGATATATGTGACTACACATATGTGTGTTTATGGCATTTAAAGAGATCAGCATTCAGTCAGAAACAGCTTGCTCCTCTGGTGAAACAAACATCAAATGAAACACACTAGACATACAAATTCCCCGGAGGCTCTTTGTTTTGTCACAGTAAAGTATGCAAAGCTCCTCTGATCAGAGTCAAATCCCTTGGTATGACTTGTTTGCTTTTGTTTCTCCTTGGAATGGTAGCATCTCCGAAATAAATAGTGTTTTTTCTAATGATCTGAGTGCCTTTAGTTGACCCACATGAGCAAAGAAAGACCTGAAGTTCATGGCTATAAATAAAAATATTATAAACACTGAGGAGAATTAATGAGAAAGAAGTGAACTCCTGCCACTTTCCTCCCGAAGCAGAGAGATGGCGTAGTGGCTTGAAAGAGGACCCTTTCTTTCTTCTTTCTTTCTTTCTTTTTTCTTTCTTTCTTCTTTCTTTCTTTCTTCTCTCTTTCTCAATTTACTTCTTCCTCTGCCAAAAGTTATTTTGTAGTGTTTGGATAAATTACTTTGCAGCGCTACAGATCTCTCAGCTTGTGGCAAAAACATGAAGAACACTGCAGATGTGGCTGATCTTCTAGCATGGCTGTGACATTTAACAGGGAAGGGAAGCCAAAGTCTTAATAGGCCAACAATTAAGACATCTAGATTCAGGTAAGTAGCCGTGTTGGTCTGACGCAGTCGAAATAAATTTAAAAAATAAAAAATTGTCCAGTAGCACCTTAGAGACCAACTAAGTTTGTTCTGGGTATAAGCTTTGTGCAGGCACACTTATACCCAGAACAAGCTTATACCCAGAACAAACTTAGTTGGCCTCTAAAGTGCTACTGGACAATTTTTTAATTTATTTCAATTAAGACATCTGCAACTGATGCAGATTTAGGGTTGGTCTTGTGGACTTTGCAGCAGTGTAGGAAGATGGACCATGCTGCCTCTTAACTTCAGGTAGTAGAAGGGCTTTGACAGGGTGGAAGATGGAACAGAGGCAGTGTGAACAACTGGTCAGTTCCAAAAACCAGGGGTGCCTCAGGCAAAATGGATGCACTAGAACCACTTGGGCGCTTTGCAGCTTGTTTTCCATCAGCATGTGTGCTAAAAGTGGAGGTGGGAGAAAGGCAAACAGTAGGCATTTGAGCAACTGAGCTGTGAGGCAGAAATAACCTGCGAGAAGGGTATTATGGCAGGCAAATCTTGTAACCTTTGGATATAACTTGTGGCACCCATCCATCTTTGGTCATGGCTTACCACCTGGTGGCAGTGGGAAGGAGTCGGAATGGTTGCTATCTGCCGTGATGAGGTTGGTTGCCTCAAGAGGGATGCCTGCACTGAGATCTTCGCTGCATCAGCAAGAGGGATGGCTGCCACACACAGTTTGAGGATCTTGAGCTGTGAAATGAATTGAAGAGGACAAAAGAGTGCCAGGAGAAATGTCAATCATCTCCTTACTGCGATGGCATAATGCCTGCAAAGGGAATGGAGGCAGCCCTGCATGCAAGGAAGCCTCTGAGTTCCTGTGCATCAGCCAAAGATTTATGTGGGTAACCACCCTGGTTGTAATGGCATGCTATTTAGTATGCTCTGCTGCCAAAGAATCAACAGTTCAAGGGGTTCAGAAGGAATGGGAAACTGTCTGGGAAAGTGTTGGTCCCCTAGGGTGCCCCTTTGTGGCCACTTGCAGAACATTCATTCCTAGTGAAAATATCTAACTGTATTTAAAGTCATAAATAACATCAACACACTTTATCTATTCCCTGCTCATTGCCACTGATAGCTGCACGGTGGTAGGATGGGGTGGTGGTTTGCTTTGAAAGGGCAACTGCACACTTTTCAGTGGCTCTAGTTTACACTGTAATGCAGTTCCTCGCAGCTTCCAAAAGTTCATTACAAGATCTATGCATCTTCCAATCCTCGACCTCATGCAGTATAAATTATGAAATCTTTCTGGAAGCAAAAGAGATATGAGATCCCATATCTCAATGTGAGGTTTCCCCACCCCCACCCCCACCCCTCCTACGACAATACATAGGAAATTAAAACATTCTTTTTGTTGCTGGAATTGGCACAGGAACAGAGAGCATTTTTCTTGGTCTGGAACAAGGATGTCAATACCATTTAAAATATTCTCTCTCTCTCTCTCTCTCTCTCTCTCTCTCTCTCTCTCCCCATCGCTGCTGCTTCTGCCTGTCTCCTTATAAAGATTATGCTTATGCTTAGTAAATGAAGAAAGGAATTAGTGATGCTCCTCTCATTTCCTGTCTTCCCACAGATGGTGATAAATTCAAATTCAGACTCCATTAAACCTGAGTAGAGAAACCCAGCAGGTGGCTTCGCTAATGGAAAATCCTGGCTTTGGAATAATGGGAATTACAACCGACAGCTCTTCTACACCACAAAAAAGATGATGTATTCCTATTGACAGTGCTGCTTTTGAGTCCAGAAGGCTGATCTGATAGTTCAAGGCTGGCACGAGGGAGGCTAAAAGGCCCGTGGGTATTTGCCTTGGCCACACCACTATAATTTTTGTCATCGGAACCTTCTATTATAATTCATCGTACAAATCTCATAGAAGTTGGAGTGAGGGGGTAAAAACTCCCTTCGTTTGGCCTTCAGGCATACATTTGTTCTTTTATTTTTTCTTGGTTTAAAGGACAAATAAAGGTTGACACACAACAGCATTTCCAGCCACTGCTGTATTTTTAATGCTGACATTCCTAGCCCAAGTGCTTTTACTGTTTCCAGACAAGCCCATCTGAGAGAGTTTGTGTTAAAAAGATGCATGGGTTGCCCTGGAGGTGCAATGCCTGATGGTTGTGCTGTGATTTGCCAGAATATTGCATTTGTGTGAATGTTTGTACCTATGGATTTTCAAAAGGTACAGTATTCATAGCCTGATCACTCTAGAATATAAATTATAATTGGATCTTTTCAATACAGTCTTCCTCACTTTACTGTTGCAATCGCTTAGCTTAAAAAAGTTAATAAATAATTATGCACTATTCACATTCCACAGCCTCATCTGTTCTTATAGTTTTATTCTAAAAGAGTATTTTGAGTGTGTCACTTGGTAATCTGGCAGAATTATAAGACATAAAAAACTTAAAGCCCGCCGTGACAGACAAAAATGTAAATGTCCAGTAAAATGTTCAAACTATTAAGCAATGTGGTGTCAAGACATAGGTATTAGCCTTATAATGAGATTCTAAAATAAATTCTATAACATGTCATGATCATTGTGGTTCATATGTTTTTCTTATTTCAAAGCAGTTTCTGGTCAAGTGATTCAAGTACAAAAATGATTCAGAGATAATTTCCTGATACTGTACAGCATGAATATGGAGTGGTTGTATGATTATTACTAAAAACTAGTACAAAATTGGCAGAATATAGTGGACTATTTTAAAAAATATTTTTAATTCAGACTGTGTTTCGTGATTACCCATCATAAATCTGATGGGTATGGTTACATTTATAACATTTGAATGAAATGTCAAATATATATATAAACAAGTGTCTCAGTTTTAATATATAGCTGATGACTTTGCAATGAACTTTAAGACTTTACATTTTTTCTTTTGCTTTTTGAGGGGAAAAATACACATCTTTTAAATCATAAAGCCAACAAGTTAATATTTATTTTTAATACTCAGCACGTTGGCTTTCATTTTATTTGGCACAGTGTTCGTTATTTCCATCATAGTTTATTGTTAATCTCAGTATTTTTTCTGGTACCTGCAACTGAATTTGTAAAATTGTTTTATGTGGCAAACTGGCTAAAAAAAAAATTCAAGTGGAAGATGTTAATCTTGCTGTTTTTGCAACTTCCCTCTTTTCTACTGAAATACTTACCTCTGACTTCTAATATTAAAAAAGGCTAGGGCAGTCAGCCACCATTCTAGGTAAGAAAATACGACCAGGGGTGAGTGAATCTGAGCATGGGCAGAGTTCTCTGACAGAATGTTTCAGTCACTCGACAGTACAAGAAAAGGGAGCCAGCTATGGTGCCTAATGAAACAAAAATCTTTAATTTCATTCCCCGAACCTTTCCCCAAAAGTGATCTGCAATGTCTGTGATGAGTCTGTGTGGACCCCCCCCCCCATTCTCTTGGCACCATTAGCATGACTGAATCTTGATCCTGAAAAGTCAAAGTGTATGCAGAAATAGATATGTGCCTTCATTTCAATAGATGAGCGCACAAAAAGTAGCACTAATAGCCAATGAGACAATCTATGATATTTTGTTATGGTGCTATAGGAGGTGCCAAGCAGGTAAGGGGAGACAAACAGTCCCCCCCCCCAACCTCCTGGAGCTTTGTGGTGAGTAAGGATGGTGAATCTGGCCATTTCAGTTTCTCCCCGTTTTTCATTTTTCAAATATTTCTCTGCTTTTCCTTCTCAGTTTGTGAACAGAGTATTTTACACCAGTATTTTACATTGAATTTCTCCTAATATACACATTTTTGTATACAATTTTGCCTAATACAGTGGTACCTCAATTCGTTCTGGAGGTCTGTTCTTAACCTGAAACTGTTCTTAACCTGAAGCACCACTTTAGCTAATGGGACCTCCTGCTGCCGTTGTGCCGCCAGAGCACAATTTCTGTTCTTATCCTGAAGCAAAGTTCTTAACCTGAAGCGTTATTTCTGGGTTAGCGGAGTCTGTAACCTGAAGCTTATGTAACCTGAGGTACCACTGTATACATGTTTTTGCAAGCAATTCCCCATAATTATTATTATTTTGGGTATTTTCATCTTGGGTATTTTCATATTATACATTGTTTTAAGTGTTCTCATTTTAGTTGTTTTTCACTATAGTATTTTATCTTGTTAAGTCGCATTGAGACTTTTTTTTGTAAAAAGCAGCTAACAAATATAATATTTATTTTCACAAATATATGAATTTTTATGCACACTTTACTTGGACTGCATTACAAAATTCGGAAATGGCATATTAGGGTCAGTTCACCTTTAAATGTGAACCGTAGCAAGATTCTCCCTTATCCTTGCTGAATCTCAAGGTAAGATGTTCCCCATGTAAACTATTACTTAATCATAAAGTAGAATTTATAATAGGGCTTGAAAGTTAATGCTATCAAAATTAATTTGACTCATTTCAGAGGCAAAATGTTTACACGTGAGCATTGATTTGAAATTTGCCAATATGTCACTTTCAGAACTATAATATGGGACAAGCTCCTCCACTGCCCACCCCCCCAAAAAAAATGTATTCTGCCTCCTCCAATATGTATATTTCTCTCTCTCTCCATCATGCACAAACACACAGAAGAGTATGCTGCTTTATTATAGTTAATGGGCCAGATTCAACTATCTGGTCTGACAAGCAGAAGCCTGTGTGCAAAGACTTTTGCTAGCACAATGGGACTTCTCAACGAGGGGGAAAGCAGGTAGAACCCCAGGTGTGGGCTTCTTAAATGGGCAAGGAGCGGACCCGGGGGGTGCCTTCCCCGTCCGTCAGCTCCCCCCCCCCCCGCCCAAAACACGTCCAGACCTGCATCTCCATTCGCCAAAACTGGGATGCAGGCCAGAATCCGGCTTCTGATAGGCAGTGTGGACTTACGCCCACACCACCAAACAGGAAGGGGCTCTGATGCAGGATTTCCTCGTCGGGGCCCAAGGGAAGCCTCTGCCACCCCACAATGCCACCCACTGAAAAGGGGTGAGTGGACTTGTGCTGAGGGAATGTTTGTAATAGTGTGACACTGAATTCCTAGCGAAGAGTTTTTAAAAACTATTAATTCATTCTGTCAAAGACTTTGAGTGGTACTCAACTAAGTTTTATTCAGAGCAGACCCAATGAAATTAATGTGACTAAGCTGGTTCATTAATTCCAATGGGTCTACCCTGAGTAAAACTTAATTGGATCCCACCCATATTCATGAAGCTTCCTCTCTTGACAGAGTAAGTATTTCAGAATGTGCTACACACACACCCCTTTGTTATTTGTCTAAAAGGATTCCTCAGACTGCAAGATAAGTGAGCACATTTTAAACTGCAAAAAGCATCTCCATTCTGCAGCAATCCCATACATTCCTGCAAGGGACTGCCTTTAAAAATGATTCTTAAAGAAATGTCTGACCATGCAGAAGCTCAGCCAAATGGTGGTGTTTGCATTCCGCATTGAAAGTCTATATCAAAGTAGCATTCATTCATATTCCCATATTAGTGATATATCCTATTATGATGGCTGACTTTATCTTGGCTTAGACAAAGTGTTGTCTGATAAACAGACTTAATGCATAAAATGTCTGCAGGCAGCAGCAAAATGTGGACAGATGTTTGGCTCTCTTTGGAGCTCATCACCAGCACAGTTCAGCCGCTTTATCTGTCAGATAGGGGTATCCCCAAGACCAGACTCAAGGAAGCTCAATGCAATGTGATGGCGGGGGTGGGGGATACAGTAAGCTGAGTAAATTATTTGCAAGAAATAATCCTTTCAGAAAACTTTGCTCTTGTTTTCTACACACACAGGAGCTACTAATAGTTATGGCATGCCCAGCTGAGGTTAGGACTATGGTAATGGTGTGTGTTTTAAACATACTTGAATCACACTGAATAATGAAATACCTGATACTAGTACTATGTCATAATCATTGTTGAATGGGTTCACAAGGCAACTGCTTACAGCGTTTGGTGCATAAAATTTTAATCCTGTATTTACAGCCAAACAGAAGGGGGTGGTAAGGGATGAGCCAAGCGTAGAACCAAATAATTTGAATACGTTTTCTTACTGCCTCTACCTGTTAACAGCATTTCAAAGCTGCTCCCCAACCTCTCATACAAAATTTGGGAAAGAATTCAGTTTCCTCACATTACTTCCTTCATGTAAACTTTCCTTGATCAGATTTTGAACAAGTAACACAGGTGGCGTATCAACAGCACTGGGATATCACAGCACTGGAAACATTTCCTCTCCTAAGGAAACCTGGGAATTCTACTTGTGCGGCCAGGCGGGGTCCCCCAAACCCCAGGCAGCCCCTGAGGGAAATAACGACACGTGACAACGTTCTATGGGATTAAATTGGCCACAGTTTTATTAATATTCAGATGTAGGAAGACCTTGGCTCAGGCATTGGGCGTTTATCCTTCCCAGCCCCCCAGCCGGGGTTCTGGGTAACTTCAGGGTTATCCAGCATGAGTGGGGAGTGGGCTAGTCTGGAGAACATATGTTCAGCCCCCCCCCATGTTTGCCGCCGCTGGAGGGGGAGGGCAGTGACGACCCTGGGCGTATGGTGAATGCCTCCCCCTGAGACCCCTTTAACGGGAACCCTGTTATGGCCACCGCAATGGGGGCGGGGGTCACCGTCCCACGCCCCACCCAATCTTGTAGATGACTAAAGGATTCCGCCCAAGGCCTGCAACCGCCAAAGTTGTGACGAATTGCTACGGGAAAGGCGAAACCTGCCAATGCAGGGAAAGTCCTTTCCGGCCCTTCAACAGCGACCTTCTCATAGCAGCGCCTGTGTGCCTGCGTGGCTGTGGAGAAAAGGTGGTTAAACCTGCAAAATAAGCGTCAATTGAGGGAGTGGAGGGTGGGGAAGCTCTGAATCCAACAGCCACTTCCCAGGTATGACTCAACTTCTATTGTGTGTACTGAATAATCCCTCCTTCTACCTGGCCAATCCCCCTGGCAACACCTCCCCAACTGGGATTGGGCATCTGCTAGAGTAGGTGGAGTCCACAGGTATCCAACCTGGGAAGGCGGTGCCAGGACCAACTGCCGGGAGCTGCACCGTGATCCAATGGGGCTACTCGCGACCACACAAAAGGCGCACCCCATTTGATGTGGGGAAACACTCATTCTGAGAGGTATACCAAGGATCTTAAAGAAAAATTCTGAGCGCCTTCACCAAACCCCAGCATCCCTTTGTGGAAGCCATGGCAATCATAACATGATAAAGCAGACTTACTTCACATAAGGTAATATTTCTTTTGGTTAAGTGGCCCAAAGGCAGCTAGCCACTACAAACACCTTCACTTAGAAGCAGCTCAGCCAGGTGGGGGGCAGAGCCACTAGGCTGGCCTCCCCTGCAGGTGGGTTACTGGTGCTTACCAGGTGGAAGAGGAGGGGGCAGGGAGGTTGGCGTGGTACAAAAGCACCACGGAGGGGAATCCAGTGATCCTGGGATAATAGTGCTTCAAATGTACAGTGCAGATATGGCGAGCTGTGTTGCCAGCCTGACCGCCATCTGACATCTTCCACAGGACAAAGCATCATTTGGGGACGTTGTTTGGCATAGGGGGAATGGTGGCCATCACAGAAAAACGATGGGGGGGATTTCAAGGACATTCTGCAAAACAAACTTGGATTTTTTTAGGTGATGAATTGGAAAATATCAGATTTTTTTTCCATCCAGGAAAGAAAATGCCTTCCAGGGAAAAACCAAGCTCAGCTCTAGATGGAGTATTTGGCAAAACGTTCCATTCACACTCGCCCTCAAGCATAGAGTTTCAGCATAATATATAGGATTTTTAATAAATAAATAAATAAATCACATAATTAATCACTGAGTAAGTGTGAAAGAAGTTCTCAGTTATATAAAAGGAAAGATCTAGATTGCGCAAGCAAAAAAGAGAGAGAAAGGAATAAAAGAACCGAGGCCTGCTTCTTCTTACCAGCTACTGTACTTTGGACACTAAAGGCCCTCTCTCCAGTGTTTTTCCCTGCGGTGCTTAAATCTTTAATACTAGCAACTTAAATATAGTGCTTATGAACTGATAGTATTGGAGCTCTTTGAGCTTTATCGATTCAGAATATCTCTCCACAGCAGTTGCAAATACCCTTTCAGTTCACATTCATATATTTGAAGACGGAGCTATCTTTTAGTAATAACACAAAAAATGTTTAAAGGGGAGGGGGAGAAGCAAGATGAATGACTGTCTTAATGCAACATTCAGAGCAATTAAATGAAGCCTCTGTAACAGCATGGTCGCTTTCTTTCTTTTTTCACTTTCTCTATCACCTCAGCAGCCTTAAGGTTCCGTTAAAAAATAAAAAAAATAAAAGGGGTCTTTCAAAAATGCTGTGTTGTTTTTTGTTAAAAAAAAGATTTAATATATGTTCTTTTTACACGTCTGCTGCTGCTGCATGCTTTTGAGCTGGCTAACAACTATGGATTTGGCAAATGAGAGAGAGGGCAAACTTGTCTCATTTCCTGTGAAGAGGTGACTACCTGAAGTGCAGCTATGAAAGGGAAACTCAGGATTTTCTGAAAGGGTTTACTACAGAGAATAAGGGGCTGAGACCTTCATCTAACCCTGCATGCACATTATTCTTAATAATGCATAGCCACACTTTCTTTTCTCCCCCGCCCCCCGCTCCTTTTTTTTTGCAAAAGGAAAGTAGAGAGCTTACTCAAATTGACAATATTTTACAGAAAGGGGGGGGGTCATGTTTCCTGTATCTTTCACAGTTCTTTAATTTGTGCCATATCACTTTTATCTCTCCTTGCTTTAACACCAGATTTGGTTTAATTAAATTTATGTCAAATGAACACATGAAACGAGAAAGAAATCAGAAAGCCTGCAGTTGCCCATTAGTGAGTCACTGACTGCACAGTGAAAAAAGGCTTTTGAAGCCTGGCTCTCTGCCAGAACAAGCTTCCAGTGATGCTCAGAGACACCCATGATGCTTTGAAGGCAGGGACTTGAGTTGACCTGAACCAGCTCATCAGAATCAGTCCAAATCCTCATAGGCTAGATATAAAATCTATAATAAGTCTTCTGTCTTCAACAATTTACCTGTCAAGTGAGAGCAGCAGGGGGTGGGGAAATGGCAAGTAAGGTACATAATTAATTAGACCAGATCCCCTTAATTTCATTTATTTTATTGATAAAAGGCACATGGTCTCTAAATATTTCATCCCTATTAGGAAATACAACGATACGTTATAATTATACATCGAGCTTTTTCATCTGCAAATCTTGATCTCGCCAGGAGGCCCAAACCTAGGTCTCTGAAGTCTACACGAAACCGTAGCGAGAATCAACTGCACACCCAGCTTGCACTGTCCTGGGTGATCCCCCTGAGTTCAGTGCAGCTACATGAAACTTTAAAGCACTTTGCAAAGGTTTGAACAGTTTGCTTTCCCATTCTGGAGACGATGAAACTAAGGGGGAAAGACATGATTACTCCAATTTAATTTGGCTGCAAGATCCTTGTGTTGTTGTTGTTGTTAACATAATTCTTAGCTCCTGCGCAAAACAGCATGGCAGGGTATAACCTCAGAATTAAATTTTGGCACCAAGGCTACCACGCATGAAGAAGTGCTAAAGACAAGGGTGTCTCTAAAGACATCTGGACTCTTTGGTTTGCCACTGGCTCTGCCTTAGACACCCCCCAACACCCTACATCCCCCTCATCTTGAATTAAAAGCAAGCAATGGTCCTCCAGAAGTTGTTGGAGTCGAATTCCCATCATCCCCAGCCAGCATACCAATGGTGAGGGAAGACCTGAGCTGCAATCCAACATCTGGAGGGCCAATCTCGCACCACATATTCAGGAATGTGGCATTCAGAGTCCTAAACTGACAGGACTGAACTTCTCATTTTACATAGCACTTTCCTATGTATTTAGTTATAATTTCCACTGTTGTAAATTCCAGTTCAGTTGTAAATTCTATTGTGCCCAGTAGGCCTTGCTCCTTAGTCAGTGTATATTGGATTGCAGCCTGTGTACTGTAGCTGATGCAACATGTTGGGATGCTATTATAAATGTCCCGCCTTACCTCTCTTCTTCGGCCATTTTAGTGCAGAATCAGAGAGGTGTTTCCACATAGCACAGAACCATGGGAAGAATAGGTCGGTCTACCAGTGCCACGTTGGTGACTAAAATGGATTGATACCAAAATGCGTTCCAAACGCTGCCCTGCGTCTGGAAGCAGGTTTACAAAGGATGGAAGCCAAAGTATGGGTAAGAACCCTATTCACTTGGCTAAGGATAAACAAATCGCCAACTGCATTGCTTCCCTTGTTGCTACTTGACAAATTTCAATCTAGTTGGCGTAAGGGCATTCCCAGAAAATTGGCCATATATGGTCTCTCCCCAGAGTATCTACTAAGCCTAGACATGGGAAGGGCCAAAAACATAATTAAAGAAAGATTCAGGGATATTGAAGTCCAAAATGACTTCAATCAACTTTCGATAATGTATAAATCCCTGTATAACTCTCAAAGGCCCCATCTAGCAAATTATTTCAAAATACTAGACAACGCCAAACACCGATGGGCTTTCTCCAGGGCTCGCTTTAACGCTCTCCCATCAGCCCACCTAGAGGGACGATACAACAAGATTGCGATCGAACAAAGATTGTGTCCCTGTAATAGCAACGAGATAGAAACTATTGGGCATGTTATTTTACATTGCCCATTTTATCGAGATTCAAGAAAAGAGCTGATTGAACCGATTCTGAGGAAACTGCCTGGTAGCATAGATGATACCTATACCAGACTTCTCCTAGCAGATAAAGACCCCGAAATTACCAGGGCTGTGGCAAAGTACTGTTACATCGCGACTAGAATCAGACGAGTAGTGATGTCAACAACAGACTTCGAACTTTAACCCCGATGGAACGATAATAGTTAGCAGAGACCAATGAATTTAAATTTTAAACACTAAAAGGCTGAAATTCGGCTTGGGTGTGGGCGTCGGTTTTATGAATTGGCCCGCATTCCTGTTTTTGTTTGTGGCATAACACAACTTACACCAATATGTGGTTTTATAAATTGCTTTCTGGTCCTTGACCGTAATAAAGATTTTACTAAAATGGATTGATAGTTTGACTGGGTTGGTATCTGCAAACAACAATGCGAACAAACCAATAATGTCTACAGTTAAACAGAGTTTCTAGAAGTGAAGCTTTCTTCTATACAGCTAGTTGGCTTTGGGTGGTAATCTTGTTGGCAAATATAGGAAGAGTGAACCCTTCAGTTGACTCCCAAATCTGGAGGTGAAGCAGCCTTCTTGGGAGGGATTTAGGCCACCTTTGAAGCAAAATGATTATTTTCTAAAGCGGTCTGAACTGAAACAGGCAATGTCCCAAAGGCTTTGGACCAATGTCAGAGACAGTTTCTTATGAGTTTCAGTTTGTAAACCTAATCTGACATATTTTTGAACCTTCCTCCAGTGTGCTGTAAATGGAAAACACTGGGGAATGGGGGAGGGATAGAAGGGATGTGTGATTTTGTGACTGACAGCTCTAGCTTCCAATCAGGGGTTGAGTGACTTTGCCTCGGCCCTCGAACCACTGTGCTTTTGGGAGAGGCACTGGAGCAATTTATCTGAAGCTAATCTGTGTTCTCCCTTAGGGTCTAATTTGTATTGGGGCTGTCTGGCTTTCTCCGTCAGCATTCTTTGTTTCCTGTGTTACACACACACACACACACACACACACACACACAAGCATTGCCGGGTATAATTTCATATCTGAATAATAGCAATGCTTGGGTTTCCTCCAAGACAGTTTTTGAGAGGTAGAAGCAGCACATAGATTGTGATACGTCTTGTTCCCTGTCCAAAGGCCTCATGGTGTTTTTCATTCATCGTAACTCCACAACCCTGCACATTTCCTTAAATTTTACAGGGAACTTATTAGAGACATCTCTGTGTGGTACGCCATGCTCATGCAACTTGACCACAAAACCATGGGGGAATTTAGTACATTACTTAAAAAACAAAAACAAAAAAACACACACACCCTGCAGACTTTTAAGACTCTTTTTTCAACTCTTATAATGTCTTATGCACTTTTGCAAGAACAACAGTAAAGCTAAAGGTACCCCTGACCATTAGGTCCAGTCGTGTCCAACTCTGGGGTTGCGGCGCTCATCTCGCGTTACTGGCCGAGGGAGCCGGTGTACAGCTTCCGGGTCATGTGGCCAGCATGACAAAGCCGCTTCTGGCAAACCACGGAAACGCCATTTACCTTCCCACCAGAGTGGTCCCTATTTATCTACTTGCACTTTGACGTGCTTTCGAACTGCTAGGTGGGCAGGAGCTGGGACCGAGCAACAGGAGCTCACTCTGTTGCGGGGATTCGAACCGCTGACCTTCTGATCAGCAAGCCCTAGGCTCTGTGGTTTAACCCACAGTGCCACCCGTGTCCCAATATAGAGAGAGGTGTTTAGTGCTTGTTTTTTTTATAAAAAAAAATGTACGCATGCGCTCACCAAACCGTAAAGTACCTGGCAGTAATCGTGAAAGAATCACATTCCCAATATGTCGGAATACGTTGCACGGATCTGCCATAGGATCCACATTTATTTAATTGTTTAATGAGGTTTTCGGGAACTACTTTTGGTATTACTACGCGAAAAAGCGAAAGCGAAAGTAAGAATGAATAGTTTGGTTCACCAATGAGATTAATCCGCCTTTATTTTATAGTTCCGGTCATGTTCAAAGTTATTAATGAGCGTTAAACTTGCTTCCTGCCTTTTTGGAGGGCAGCAACAGTGATTTTATTGGTTGAGGCATTGATCATGATGTCACGTTTGTTCCTAAATAAAAGGCTGAGGCTCCCCGCTTAGGCACGTTCAGTTTGGGTTAGTCGACGTTCTTTCCGTTCTGCTTTAGTTGGGTTTTAGTTGAAGTCAAGTTTAGTTTAAGGGTATTGGGAGCGGGCTGGATGGGTTGGATGGGTTTTTCCTTTAGTTAGAGTTAGATCGCGGAAGATCATTCGGTTTAGCTTTAGTTTAGGTTTCTTTTAGGTTTAGCCTAGGGCTAGGCTTGCGGAAGATATTTCGGTTTTAGTATTATTTAGTTAGCCTCGCGGAAGATTGGGCGCGCAGGGACTTTGAGCTTAGGAGAATTTAGCTTAGGGGGCGAGCCTACGCGGGTTCTGCCAAAGCCACTAAAGATATAACCGGTGTCTGTCTTTCTTTGGGGTAAAAAGGGGAGTAAAAGGTTTAAGGTAAAAATTTTAATTTCCTTGAGTTGATCTATCTATTCAGAGTCAGGGTATCTTCTATTTCTCGAGGCAATATTTTATTTAGAAGGCAATTAAGAACTCATACACCTTCGGAGTCATCACCCGGCTTACTCAGCTTCCTTCGGATTGTGAGACTTGGCCGGCGCCCGTGCTCACAAGCACGTGGAACGCTGGCCGCTTTCCCCGCTACTGGTACCTCATGCATGGGCAGTCCAAGTTTGTGCACGAGGAGCTCCAGCACCCAAACCCCGACACCAATATTAGTGCGTATTAGTGCCATCTAAAGACTCTCCCACAGCTCAACCATATACCTATTTCTTTAGACTCGGTGTCTCCTGATTGCAGGTATGAGTATATGCTTACTTGACGGTAAATCCTACTCTATGCAACAGTGCTTGCTCACAGGCAATTCTGTATAGGAGTGTCATCTTAAGCAGCACTCACCTGGGCTTAGCAGCTGGGATGCATACCAGGAGGAGATGTGTACCCATCCTCCCAACCGTGGGGTCACTGCTGCTTATCTGGACCAGCTGGGATGGGCAGGGCAGCAGCAAAACTGATGCTGAGTGGGAGCACAGGATTGGCTCAGCCCCAACCACACCACTGTGCTGCCCTACCGCCATCCAGATAAGCAGCCGCAACAGGTGCTGGGAGAGCGGCTGGGTGGTTCTGCCTCACTCTGCGCATCTCTTCTGGGGTTTCAGCTCTATTGAATGTATTGGAACTTCCTTCTGCATAAATGCATAGGATTGCACTGGCATCGTCCTTTAATATTAGAGCTTGTATCATTTTCTCTGTGCTTTTTCAGCTGTTTCGTGTCTGGGAGGGAGAATCTTATTATAGGCATATCCCTTATTCACTTTTTCCACATTAAAGTGTGTGCAAGAGAGAGAGAGAGAGAAATTAAATGTGTACACATTAAAATGTGTAAATGCGAGTAGAGAGAGAATCTTCACTGCTTTATTCCTACACATAAGCTCTCCCAAAATAACACATTGAATTGGGTTCCCAGATTATCAAATATTTTGGCATCTTCAATCTTAAACAAGGCTATTTTAACTTTGCTTTGTAATGGAATCCATGGTTTTATGATGCTCAAAACTGTATAATCACATAATTTAACTCATTATTTTAAATAACTTGCATTTTGACAGTGGCATTTTTTTAATCAAAAAAGACATACTTAATGCCGTTAAATGTTATACTCACCAGAATATGTATTATAATAATTTTTATAATATTATATCCCTTGCTGGCGATCCTTTCTCAGAAAGCTGGACTTGTTTACAGATTATATAATTCAGTTTGTTGACTTCGTTGTATACAAGGACAGAGGCATCAAGCTGCTTAAACCAGACCCTATTAAAATCTGCCTCAGATCATTTTCAGATCATTATTGTATTCTTATTTCTGAACTCTGCTTACTTCTGCATATCTAACATGATAACACTAATATGTGTTGTTTGTTAATATGCTATAATTTCCTTTATTACTGATGTTAAGACTGCTGTAGCATATGTAGCCAAATGGCACAAGGGTCATTCAATATCAATATCCATTAGTACACTTGTTGATCAAGATTTTTAATTTTTTATCTCATCCCGTTTGTGAGTTATGAGGGCTTGAAATATCAAAAAAAATGACAATTTTGGCCTTGCCGGGATGAGATAAAAAGTTAAAAATTTAGGTTTAAACTTAGTTTTGATCATTCAACAAGTGTACAAAATATTAAGAAAATTGGATGACAAGTGGTAAAAAAAGCTGGATCACGTGATATGGAATGACCCACAAGACGAAGGTACCAGAAGAGCACAGTTAGACTATGAAACTTCCTTCCATGGGAAGCAGTGATGCCCACTGTAATGGATGGGTCCTAGGTTAAGGGCTTTGGAGTATCCCCAGGGAGTTAAGAGTTCAGTTGCACTCCGTTTGAGTGACAGTTCACTGTTGGGAGGCGGGACATTCCACACTTTAAAAGGAGGGAGCAGTCGTAGAGAGAGGAGAAGAGGGCGGAGAGAGAGTGGTGACTGGAAGGAGGTGTGGGGGCCAGGATAGTGGTGGTTAGGTTTGAAATAATGATGTTCAACTGAAGGAAGATATGCTCTATCGTAACTAAGCTTGTAAACAAAAGAAATAGTAAGACTGTTATGTTTGGTGAAAAATAAAGCCTTGTTCTTGTTGTGCCAAGACATATCGTCGATTATTTGATCCAGCAAGTTAGGAGGGCTCAAAAGTGGGTGAACTCGGAGAAGTGGACCAAAAGACTTACAGGGTGATAAGTCAGGTCCTGGAGTTACACCAAGGAGAGGTGCAGGGACTAAAAGCCTAGAAGTGCCACATAGTTGCCCTGTGAGCTGAGGTAACAGTAGCAGGGAGGGTTCATACATGAGTGAATCCCTGGACTATAGGCCAAAAGGACTTTGCATCCCAGTAGCCCAGAGCCAAGCCTAAAACCGGCCACAGTAGCTGGATTGGAGTACCCTTGTTACTATAGGACCCCGAGTGGAGGGGGGGGAATGTTGGCAGTTTAGACGGACCTCAAAGTGCAGGTGGGGGTGGGCGTGTAAGAGAAATAAATAGTAACAGGGAGAATTTGAGAGGGGTTCCGTCGCACCCACCAACATGGATGGCTTTGCAAGAGGACTAGACAAATCACGGAAGACAGAGGGCTATCAATGGCTACTCGCTATGATGGCTATGCTCTGCCCCACAGTTGGGGGCAGCAATTGCTTCTGGTTTCTGGAAACCACAGGAGGGGAAGAGTGATCTTGTGTTCAAATCCTGCTTGCTGGTTTATCCCAGGCATCTGGTTGGTCCCTGTGAGGACAGGATGCTGGGCTAGAGGGGTCATTGGCCTGACCCAGCAGATGTTCTTCCTATGTTCTTGAAATGGATATCCCAAGGTTTGCATATAAGCATAGATATATTGCAGGGGTCATTCATGCATTGTAGAGGGCAGGACAGAAGAAGGAGGAGGAGGAGGAGGAGGAGGAGGAGGAGGAGGAGGAGGAGGAGGAGGAGGAGGAGACTGGGTTGCCCCAGCCACTTTGGGTGGCTTCCAACACATATAAAAACACGATAAAACATCAAACATTAATAGTTGTAATCTGATCCAATATAAAAAGTCACGATAACTTTAAAATAAACAACTTATATCAAATAAAGCAATATTCAATAATCATTTAGAAACTAATAGTAAATTAAACACCAGCAAATAATAATTAAACAGTTTACACTTATCAGTTACAATAAATAATTACTAATCTATAATCCCCAACACTACTTTCTGGACATATCCCAGGAGGAAGTAGTGGAACCACTGCAAAGCAGTGCTCCCAACCCCCAAAGATGGTCCAGAAGGATACAATGGTCAATGGTATCAAAAGCTGCTGAGAGATCCAGCAGAACCAGGAAACAGCTTTCGCTTCTGTCCCTAGAAAACCCTTGGGGTCCTTTTCAACCTTGCAATTCTTTCTATTTATTTATTTATTTATTTATTTATTTATTTATTTATTTATCCATCCATCCTGAGGGATGGAGTACCCAAAACAACCCAACCAGGTCAGAGCATACTCAGTGGCCATAGAAAACTAAGTGAGTTGCTTGGGAGGGGCAGGCAGACTGAGTGCAGCAAAAAGTGAATAGAATGGAGTGGCTGGAATCCTGAACCATAGAATCGTAGAGTTGGAAGGGACCCCAAGGGTCATCTAGTCTAACCCCCTGCAATACAGGAATCCTGCTAACAGCCATCCCTGGGTGGACTCGAAACAGCAACCTTTTGGTTATCAGCCAGAGACACTGTCCCATTGCACCATCTGAGGGAAGATTAACTGGGAGTGCTCCACCCTGCAGCTTTTTCTTGCTTTTCAGCAGTGCCAAAATCAAACAGAACTAAACTCAAAAATCTGAGTTCTCCATGCAGGTAGCAGTAATAGGATTATTGCTGACTGGGAGCCGAATTTCAGCTTTAGGTTCCCTGCTCTTTTTTTACTGCTCCAGTTGAGGAGCAACATGGGACACTGTTTGTGGATAGGCTTGTCCTTGGGTTAGAAATGGGGGGACGTGACATGAGCCACCTTGGCACCTTCTGAGACGGCTTAGTCCCTTGTCCAGATAGGTTGGATCTTGGTATTCTGATCTATGCTTCTATAACTGCCAGTACTGTAACATGTTCTATGTGGGGGTTTCATTTTTATGTCCCTTAAAAGAGTCAGTTGCATCAAAATGCAGCTGCATATATTCCATCTCAGGCTGGCAGGTGTGTGCAGATTGAACCTGTTCTGCACCAAACTACCTTTGCAACATATTTGCTTCCAGGCTGGGTCCAGTTTAAGTTGCTTAAACTTTTAAAGCTAAAATAAAGAGCACAGGATGCACATACCTCTCCCTACAGGCGAGGTGTGGGCTGTTTTGCTTGCTTTGGTGGTTGTGGGTGTTATTTTGAAGCTTGATTTGTTTTTAGTTGATAGCGTTTGTCTTAATTGCTTTTTAAAAATTATTGATTTGTTTGCTACAAACACTTTGAGGCTGCAGAAAAAGGGGACTAAAATTAACACATTCCTGAAACTTTTGCTCCGATAGTAACAAACTGATCCTTCATCATGTAAGATCATAGCTGCCCAGGAAAATCTCTTTCCACATGAGTAGGAAAGAACGCCAACTCAGCTTAAAGCTAAACAGAAGACTGCTATAGCCATAACCTACATTATTTCCAGTGTTGCTATATTTTTGTTTAGCTTAGCAATGACAGAGGTGAATTTTTCCCTTTGATATTAAAATTTGCCCTTAATATTTAGAAGCACCAACATCTTACTCATGAAATTGCTCTTGTGTCCCTGCATCTAAATTTATATTTTAGCAACGTGAAGCAAACAAATTGACAAGGGGACTCTGATGGGGCCATTTGCTTTGCCCGTGCTAATTTTCCTTGGAAGAGCTTGTGCTTTTGAACCAGCTGTTTTCTTAACTGAATGATCCCACTGACAGTTTGGGACAGAACCCTGAATTTATTTCTTTTTCAGGAAGGAACATCTCCTTGAAAATAACAAATGTGACACAACCATCACTTTACAATGTGTGACTTGATTCTGTTTATTCAAATTATTTAAATTCTGCTAAGATAGTGGCAAAAACAGAGACATTATCCTATGTAAGAAAAAGATTGATTTCTGTTCAAGAGACAAATCAAGCACCAACCAATCATAAGGAAGGCATGGTACTCTAAATTTTTGTTTCATTAGATTGTTTCTTTCCTTTGCTTGCAAAATCCAGTCAATACAAATATTGTTCAATACAAACAAAACCCACAAGAATAAAGTGCCTCAAACACAGTATGCTTTAATTGGGGAGGGGACGGACGGACTGGCAGTGATCCAAACACCTTTCATTTTTTATGAATATTCCAAAATTATATTAAAGGGACTAATGTGGTTTAGTAGACTTTGTGTTTACACTGGACATTTGTACATTATATCAAGGAATTTAACAATAGAATCAGCTATTCCAGCAACGAAATCGCTTTCAGTTACATCAGTTACAAAGAGCATGTGTGTTTGGGAATCCTGTCTACGCAAATCCCCTAGTTCCTTAAACATGTTACACTTATGAATTACAAACAAAAACAGCTTTTCCATATTTTTAAAGTTCTAGTCAACTTGTGACCTGATGAGTTTCCCAACTTGCTTGGTCCATGTACTTCATAGCTAGACTGCTGCAATCCATGATGTTACATAAGAACCCTGAGGCTTAATTTAGTGAGAAATAAAAAGAGAAAATCCACCCTACCCACATATTTAGGAAGCATGTCCTTTGGTTTGTGAGAATTGCATACCATGTATACTTTTGCAGACACTTCTTAGCGTACGAGTTATGAAGAAATCACTGAGGCTTTGAAAACACGGTTACCGTGTAGAAGCCTACATGGGTATGAGGATTAAAGAGTAATGATGACTTTGTATGCTGGTATTAAATGTAGATGCTTCTGAAATTCTTTTTACCTGAATTTCTTACAGTTTCCTCAGCCCCATTCCAAATTATTTTGAATGGAATCCATCTGGAAAGTCTTTTAATGCAGTGGAGCTATTTGCTAATGGAAGGAGAAGGGAGGCAATTTTTGCCAATCTCTCTTTCCTTTGCATAGCACCCACCAAAAATTCATTCTAGTCATGGCACCTTCCAGGACAGGGTGGAAAATGTCATGGAAGGGGTTCCACTCTTAGCCTTGTTTCCAAAGTGCAAATAATTCATTGTGAATTCTGCATTCATGAATCCTCATTGCATTATCTTAATTGTTAGATGCAGATTTTGCTGAGTGATTTTATTGCACTGAACCTAACTGGAGTCTTGTCTATGAGCTAATAAAGCTTTGAGAATTGAGAACTGAAATTGAATTCCGCATTACCTATATTTTATTTCCAAATTTTGGGTGGAGCCTAGTGGACCTTTGTTTTGTTACAGCTTTCAGATCCTTTAGTTCAGTCATGTCTTTTACCTCTGCCTTCTACATAATCAATGAATGTGAAAAAAATACTTCAAAAACAGGAATAAGCAGAAAAGCAGAGACAAACTGCACAAGATCAGTTTCAGAAATACTCATATTTAAGCGGAAATTTGGCAGGAACAGGATGCACAGCAGACCAAACTGGAGAAACAATAGAGCAACAGGGGAAGCGTGGGGGGTTTTCTCATCCCCAATTAAACAGCAGAGGTGCTATTTGGGTTTTTTAGTTGCTGTTGGTTTTTGGTACTTTTATTTTAAATTTTGTCGTGATTTATGTGGAAATTGTTCAGTTTGGTTTTCTTTCTTCTTTTTTAATTGTTGTAGTTATGTGTTTTTGCATGTTGTAAGCCTCCTTGAGCATGGTTTGAACTGTGGAAAGGCCAATGAATTATGTATTTGTAATATGTATGTATGTATGTATGTATGTATGTATGTAAATTGAACTGGGTAGCTGCTGTTGCATAATTAGCAGCTCAAACTGAGCAGGTTCTCATGCATCATTGCAATTCATCTTTGGAACAAAATAAAAAATAAAAATTTCAGGCCTAGCTCACTTCATGAAACCCTGCTTTAATCTTGCTGTTTGTTAACGGGTTGTTCCAAACCAGTATTCTGAAATGCATTTAGTTTATGATGTGTGAGCCTTAACATTTCAGCCATCTCCTGCAGAGGCTCCCATCGTACCATATGCTTCTGTTTTTCTTCATTGTGTGATGTGATCTCTTTTGACTGTTACATGCACGTGAAAGGACAGTGGGCTTTTCGGGGAAGAGAAGCCATGCTTTAAGAGAGTACACGTCAGTTGGTCTTCAGCCATTTGGAGCTGATTGGAGCTGACAAGTGTTGTAGCTACTCATCGTAATGGATGTCTCTGCTCCAGCAAAGAAGAGGTGAAAAGGATGTAATTCCCAGTGAAAGAAGGCAACATGAACTATTATTTAATTACTAGCTAATAATAAACCCTCTCCCAAGGAATCTCTTGTTGCTCTGCCTACTTTAAGAATGAGCTGGCCTCTTCCACAGCCAGCTATGCCTCTTCCTGAAATGTTTATTACCAAATAAGATAACACACAGCTATTCTCTCTTTTGCAAAGCACCCCAAATGTCTGTGTACATAGATGGGCTTAACCAATGGTCTCTGATTCAAAATAAAATAAAATAAATTCAATCCTTCTTAAAGGATTAGGACTCTTAATACATAGTCTGCAGTAATAATTCCACATGGGGTGGCAACTTTCTTTTGATGCGAGGTATGGTTTTAGGATTTGAAAGTTTGACTGGGGGGAGGGCAAAAGGAGTTTATCTTGTCTACTTCTGCCCGTTTGATCATTTACAATCTTGATATATTATTGGCCCTTTCATACATAAATATATTTCCAAACCAGTCTGGCATATTTCTAGCAGACATATTGTGTTGCTGTTGTTGTTGTTGTTGTTGTTGCCACTGTTGCAGGAGAGCTGGAGCTTAACCTTTGCTTTAATCTAGTAATGCACTTACCATGTGTGTGGGGGGGGGGATTCTCCACAGGGATATGTCTAGCTTAAAAATGTAAAATATTAAGTGAGTGCTCTTGAATAATACAATAATATAAACATTGCGCTTAGATACTAAATGGGCAAGGTGTGCTTCAGAGTGTTGAGCTACTTCAAAGTGTGGCCTTTAAACTAGCCCTTTTGATCACTCACTTTTAAATTGTGACTATTTGATACTGGCTGCAGTCAGACATCATGATAAGTCATGGTTTATTGTGATGGGAATGAGTCACAGTGAGCCACAGGCTCGCACACTTCCCCTCCTGTGGCGCAGTTGATACACATGAGACCAATGAATATCAATTCTATATAAGGGATCTGTTTGTTTATTCTGAACAAATTCCATTTGATAAACTCAGTTTGAACAGGCATTGCAAGTGCACATGATTAGAACTGCAGCCTTAATCAGATTAGTCACTTCTTCAGGTCCCTTTAACTACCCATCAGACTGATAATCAGGGTGTTTTTTTGGGGGGGTGGTGGTGGTTACCCTTTCTCTAGATCCTTCATGTATTATGAACATAGAAAGGGGGTGGGGTGTCTGCAAAGGGTGCATGTGTGGAATGTAACGGGTGATCTTATGTGCTTGGTATAACAAAATAAAAAGTAGAAACACACCAATAAACCCAGATGTCCTGAACTCACTCTTCTTCCACCAGTGAAATTACAGCTTTGAAAAAACCTAACCCATAACTTGGAAGATCATGTTGTTGTTGTTCAGTCGTTCAGTCGTGTCCGACTCTTTGTGACCCCATGGACCAGAGCACGCCAGGCACCCCTATCCTTCACTGCCTCTCGCAGTTTGGCCAAACTCATGTTAGTAGCTTCGAGAACACTGTCCAACCATCTCATCCTCTGTCGTCCCCTTCTCCTTGTGCCCTCCATCTTTCCCAACATCAGGATCTTTTCCAGGGAGTCTTCTCTTCTCATGAGGTGGCCAAAGTACTGGAGCCTCAACTTCAGGACCTGTCCTTCCAGTGAGCACTCAGGGCTGATTTCTTTAAGGATGGATGAGTTTGATCTTTTTGCAGTCCATGGGACTCTCAAGAGTCTCCTCCAGCACCATAATTCAAAAGCATCAATTCTTTGGCGATCAGTCTTCTTTATGGTCCAGCTCTCACTTCCATACTTTACTACTGGGAAAACCATAGCTTTAACTATATGGACCTTTGTCGGCAAGGTGATGTCTCTGCTTTTTAAGATGCTGTCTAGGTTTGTCACTGCTTTCCTCCCAAGACACACAGTCAAATGGTCGACACAGTCAAATGCTTTTGCGTAGTCAATGAAGCAGAGGTAGATGTTTTTCTGGAACTCTCTAGCTTTCTCCATAATCCAGCGCATGTTCACAATTTGATCTCTGGTTCCGCTGCCCCTTCGAAATCCAGCTTGCACTTCTGGGAGTTCTCGGTCCACATACTGCTTAAGCCTGCCTTGTAGAATTTTAAGCATAACCTTGCTAGTGTGTGAAATGAGTGCAATTGTGCGATAGTTGGAGCATTCTTTGGCACTGCCCTTCTTTGGGATTGGGATGTTGACTGATCTTCTCCAGTCCTCTGGCCACTGGTGTGTTTTCCAAACTTGTTGGCATATTGAGTGTAGCACCTTAACAGCATCATCCTTTAAAATTTTAAATAATTCAGCTGGAATATCATCACTTCCACTGGCCTTGTTATTAGCAGTGTTTTCAAAGGCCCATTTGACTTCACTCGCCAGGATGTCTGGCTCAAGGAAGATCATAAGCATGCATATTTCCCATACTTAAGCTTGGAAAACAGAAATATTTGTGTTTGGATAGGGTACATGTGGACACCTTTGCTTTTTGCCGTCCTCAATTGTTTATCTTAACGTTTTAATTCCAAAAAACAAAGCCAGGCAGGGTACTCATTATCCAATGCTGGACAAGTGGAATTTTGCAAGTATTTCACCCCAGACTGTGATCCAGAGGGCTGTTGATGAGATTTTGCAAAGGGCAGACTGCCAGTGATTAGGACTTCTTCGTGCAAGACAACACCAAGAGCTAAAGATCCCACTCCAGCAATTGTCTGGGTCCTACTGTGGTTTTAATAGTCTACCACTTTGGAGCTTCACCCCTTTTGAGGGAAGTTGTGCCAGTTTGTAGGGCCTAAGCAATTTTGCCCTAGGAGTTGGCTCAAGGGGGACTAGGGAGCTTCCTGATATTTGATTTTTTTCACAGCATTTTTAATATGTGTGTAGGTTCTACCTAAGTGCAAACCAAATATCTAGTTAAACTGCTGGGTACTGATTTCTAAACTAAAACTGAAACCATATACTGTACCTATTTGCTCCGAATAAATGCTAATTGTCTTCAATGGGACTTATTGCTCTAGTGAGGCCATGTTTATTACCATACATTTAAAGTACTATGATACCATTTCAAGTAGTCTTGGTTTCCCTCAAGGAATTCTGGGAACTGTAGTTTATTAAGGGTGCTGAGAATTGTTAGGAGTATCAAAGAGCTACAGTTATCACAGTTCCCTGTGAAGAGGGATTGATCATTAAACCACTCTGAGAATGGTACCATAGTACCTTAAATATATGGTGCAAATATGGCCTAAGAGTGTTCAAGAGTCACATACAATCAGTTTCACATACAATCACCCATATATTCATTTTGTTCCTTTTCTGCATTCATCTGAAAATTGTAAAATAAAAAACCCACTTGCAGTTTGCATTTAAAAAAATCTTTAAATATATATTTTGAAATGAATTTTCTCTCAATGTATGTATTTCTAGACATATTTTCTGTAAAATTCCATTTTGACACTCTTTTTTAGAATTAAAATTGAACATTCAGGAAGAGTGAAACACAAGTTTCAATCCATTCAGTTCATAATGGTGCAATCACTGAATTTCTTAATTAGCTCTATGAGTTAATATCTGTGTGCTTTTTTTAAGGGAGAGAAAGGGGCGTATGCGCTGTTGTTGTTTGATGCAAATGTGAGCAAAATGTTTTGATTAAAGGATTTGTAAGCTCCATTATTTACACCGGGAAAGCGCTGCAATGAGATCTACAGTTTGCTTTATTATAGCATTTTTGCAAGTTCAAAAACTGAATTGGGAAGGAATGACTTATTGCCAGAAACATTGCTGCTACTAGATCAGGGATGCAGAGCCTGTGCTCCTCAGGAGGTTGCTGACATGGGCAATGTTCAAGGATGATGTAATCCAATAACCTCAGGAGTGTCACGGGTTTCCCATCCCTGAAGTCAATGTTCATTAATTATTGCCATCATCTCTGATTTTTCTTTTCTATTAAGAAACTAGAGCCAGTGAAAATCTTAGGACACAACCTATAGGTAAAAAGGTAAAGGACCCCTGGGGATTCGAACCGCCAACCTTCCGATCAGCAAGCCCAAGAGTGGTTTAGACCATAGCGCCACCCGCATCCTCTAAACAACCTATATGAGTACAAGAATGGCTGGTTCAGTGCTCCTCGTGTGACATTGCTAACATTATGTCTCTTGGGGGCAAGCCAAAGTCCCATCAGCAGCTACAGCACAGAAAATACTGTGCACATAAATTGGCTGATAAGACATTTGTTGTGGGCAGGAACAAAGATTAGGCCTTTCAGCCTGTACCAGCCTGTGAAAGCAACCCTTCACTCTTGATACATCAAGCAATTTTACTTTGGCCACAGGGTTGGTTGACACTTGCACTGCGAACATATTTTAATCTCTTCATGGTGCTTCCATGTACTGTATTTATTCATTTCCCATACGGGAATCACAAAATAAAGCAAAACCACTGGCAAATATTAACAGATGGAAAATTATGTCAATATATGTAATAGGCTGTGTTCTGATCTTTGATTCATCTGACATTGTGTACAGATTTGAACTTATCTGGCAAATCATATTTATGAAGGAAACAGAACTAACTAGTGAAATCTGTTAGAGAATAAAAGTAGTTGAAAAGAATCACCGGATGATTACAGTCATTGTCACTGAGGGCACAGTCATAATTTCCAAGTAACTCACCATACCCACAAAAACCCTTGGCACTTCAAAACTTACTGATTTTGTACCATCACCCCCCCCCAAGCAGACAGAAAAACAAGAGTATCGAATCCTGAATGGGCCTCCACCATACATGGTGGGTCATAATATTCAGGACTGCAACTGACCTGTGAGAGAGTCTGTAGATGGCACTCATAAGCACTAATATTGGAAATGTGATTCTTTCGTGATTGCTGCCAGGTAGGCTACTTTGCAGCCATTCTATAGAATATGTTGGTGAAACTGATTTTTAAAAAGTTATCCAACATAAGAGGTGTGGAGCAAAGTAAGGGAGCAAAAACAACCCCAAGACCTACTTGATGATACCTTATAGAGAGTTTGAAATGCAGTTGCAGCATTTATACAGTATAGCACTTTTCCTAGGTGCTCAAAGCATCTTCTCTACCATCAGCTGCAATCAGCATTGCAAGAGTAACTAGATGGAAGAAAACAAAAGAAAATATGATCACCTGTACTGCATTTGGGATGTCTCTATGTCTTTCCACACTGCTGCTCTCCATCAAGGAAGGTGAGCACAAGTAGTCTGGAATAGGTGGGATAGGGAGTAGCTGGCAGGAGGAAGGGAATTGCAGCTGAGCCGCTGTGTTTCTATGGAACCCTCTTGGGGACACCCATTGTGGTGAGTCCTCTATGTTGAATCCTCTGTATAACAAAGTGAGAATAAAACACTGTTGTCGTCTGTTTATGTTTGGATGCTGGCACAGAGTCCATTAGAAGTGCTCACTCAGATTTCCCTCAGCATCTTTTTCAATCTCCTGGACCGTAGGCAACAGTGAGTGGATGTGCCAAGAGAAGACTGGATGAGTGGGTGCCTGTCTTTGGGGATAATGGGGGATATTTGTTAGAGCACAGGAAAAAAGAGAAATGCAGAATAACCCCCCTTCATTGTATTCGACAAAAGGATGATCCCCCACAATGTCTAAAGACTTTAATTTAAGGCCTGATTCCAAATCCAAAAGAAAACCTCTGAGGTTTATCAACCACTTTTCTTAATCGTGAAGCAGGGGGTCTTTTCTTCATTTGTGGGTCCACCAACACTCCAAACAAATCTGAAGCCATTACAACACATGGCAGTTGGTCGATAGTGTGGAAAAACCTCATTTACTGACTGGCCAGACAGTTTTAAAACCTTCAGATTTTTCTAAGTCTAGGTTATTAACTGTCTGACTGTAATCACATCTTCACCATAGGGAGCTTCAAAAGCTTTTCATTTGCATTGAACCAGTTGCCTTCCTCCCTGTCTTTCCCCCCTGGAAATAAGCTTAAATAATTCAACAAACTGCACACATGGCTAGTGATTATTGAACCATTCTGAAGCACTCGAGGCAAATGGACCATTATGTGGTGGGAATTAAAACTTTCCTTTCCGTTGTACATTATGATTTCTCACTGTAAAGAGATTCACAGAAATCTCCCCATGTCCTCCTGCATTGGGTGTCTCTGTCCATCTCTCTGAATTCACACTGCATTCTACGCAGTCATTGTGGGCAAGCTGCAGAAATATTGTGCCATCCTCCACATGAATGCTGACAGACTGTAGTTTGTTTAATCTATTGACGTATAATAATGAACATATGTTCCATGTTGTGAAAGTAATCCAGAATTTTCACTCCTGGTCTTCAGAGTTTGCCGTCTTTCTGCTGTCTGTCTTGCATGGGACTGATGGGCTAGGGACGGGTCCCAATAACTACGGGCTTTCTCCTGTTTTCAAAGGCACAGCGGCCATACCGACTTCGTCCAGGCCTGCTTTGGTACAACTGCTCCAAAGCAGTTTTCATCGGGCACAGCTGTCTCATTTAAGCTGGTCGTCAGAGTTTTCTGAACTTTAAAACTCACACATTGCTTCCACAATTGCCTTTACAAGCAACATGTTCAATTCCTGAAAGGTCTAGTTTGACCATAATTCAATGCTGTAATTGGGAGTTTTTAAATTGCTTTTTAGCTGATGTCATTTTCAGTTGTTTATTTTTACTCTTTTAATAATGTGTGCATTATTTGTGATGCACCTTAGACACTCCTAGAAGAAAGGTGTAATGGAAGCATTTGGAATGAATAACTTGAGAATGATATTCGGCCTATGGGTATTAATATGCATCATGTTTTTCTATTTCCTATTTGGGATGAAATAGAATATCTACATTCTAGTTCACTCAAAAAGCTGTATGAAATCTTTTATAATGTCAATGTGCCCCCCCCCAGTCATGAAGCGGGAGTCTACCTTAGGCTGTAGTGTCTGAGATTCCCACCCTACCCCCACCCCCAAAACTAAGCATTAATGGAAAGTGCTAATCTCAACTCATTCTGTTACAAAGTTCATATTGTGCAAGTCCACATGCCTTGCTGCACTCAGCAGTTTCACCCCACTATTGTAACAGGCGCTAATATGAAAGGTTGAAATTTCTGTCTGGTTTATACTAAAATATATAAAGTGCTTTTATGAACAACATAAAACTGCTCACAAATACGTTCAGTTAATTATCCAGTTGAAAATTGGCAATTCAGCATCCAGTTAAAAAGCATACTCCATAACTGGACACAATCCAGAATTTAAATACCCCCTACATTTTCAATTTTGCCATTCAGAACGTACTAAACTTTGGAGTGTAATCACAACAAAACGGAACAAACTCCTAATGCTAGAAGTTCAGTAGTAATATTCAACCACAGTTCAGACATGGCAATGCTCAAGAATATATTTGCAGCATGTGTTGTAGCACACACAACTACCAACAGATTGAACTGAAGACTCCTTTGTCTGTTTATGTGGCTTGTGAATTTTGGGTAGTAGAGGTGCTGGCCTGCATGCACTTTCTTTGTGCACTGTTTAGGTATTGACCTAAGGGTTGGTAAGGTGGGTTTGTTGTACAATGCTTTCAGTTTCAATGTCCATAGAAGATTACAGTGCCAAGTTAGTGTGGTGGTACGTTGGTGTCATGACTGCATGGATTATGAGGGGACAGTTTAGTTTCAGCTGCTAGTAGTTGCAACTTTGCTGCATTTCATGTTTTGTAATATTTTGTTGCACCAAGAGGTTTTGTCCTACAGGAATCCACACCATCATGGAGGCCTCTCTTGCAGGTTCATGTGATTTACCTGCTAAGTTGGAAGCAGCACATACCGGTAGATCTCTCGTGTGTTGTGCTTGGCCTGGGATGCAGCAAAGAGTCACTCACTGCTCCTGGTGTGAAAGGAAGCCCTGTACAATGTAGCCATGCTTTTGAGCAGGACAGCATTTCTGTCTGTATGAAAGGAGAGCATTCCTCCAGAAGCTTCTACACTCTCGCATCATTTTCTACTAATAGGAAAGAACGGGGCCGCATAAACTAGTGTTCTTGGCCAAAAACTCACCTCACTTTTTTTTTCATGTTCCATATTTAAATATTATTCCAAAGTTTGTCTACTGTAGTTCCATAAAAGGAAGGTTTAATCAGATTAAGTGTGAGGCCCAGTTGATTAATTACTCTGTTATTGAAGCAGGGTTGGGCAGTTTTTAATTCTTAAGAATCAGCTTCCTATTCCACCTCCCATCATCATCTGTCAGATTATGCTCCATTACAAGCCCATTCATTTCAGCGATAATGTGGCTCCCTGCTCAAATGAGGTATTAAAGAGAGGGGGAGAAACCCCCAACCCTTAACCTTTCATTTTCACTGTAGAAACCAAAGTTTAATAAAAGTCAATCACTCTCTGGGCACTAAAGTCCAGGCACTGAGCAGCCCATATTCATAGCCCTTGTTTAACAGCAGTGTTTTAGAAACTGTGTGGGAGGAATGTGATGTTTGAATAATCTGAAATCTGATAACACATTAAGTTGGGCAAGGGGAGGAGAAGGAGAAGGCCAGGGTTTGCAGAATCCTTCCACTCTTCCTCTGTACAATATGTCTGGAGAATCTCTTAATGTGACTGATATTTTGTTTGGGTGCTTCCCTTT
Organism: Lacerta agilis; assembly: GCF_009819535.1. NCBI lineage: Eukaryota > Metazoa > Chordata > Lepidosauria > Squamata > Lacertidae > Lacerta > Lacerta agilis. The sequence continues at coordinate 59,337,055 of NC_046322.1, forward strand.
CCAGAAATGCAGACTGATTAATTTTTCATCCCTGGAAGGATTAGAATAATATCAAACTCTAGATTGTCAAATAAATCATGCCCCCACCTGGCGGGAAGGAAGAAAATCAAGCAGGAGAAAGTGTGGGGGGAGGGGGGTTGAGATCTGGCAGATTCTCCTTCAAAACACAGGCTGGCTTGTTGTGCTATAAATCTAACCTTCGCTGTTGATACTGAGTTTTCATAGCGTGTGCTGAAAAGCTGTTCCATGATTTTTCTTAGGAATGTTTTCTAACAGTGCAATCTGAGACATGCCTACTCAGAAATAAGCCCCACTGGCATCAATGGGACTGAATCCCATTGATTTAATGTGGGAATACACTTTGTGGATTCTTTGAAATCCGCGGTTATTTGTTTGTATTAATGTTTATTTAAGCACTACTTTTCGTATCCTTCCATTAAAAGTGAAAGTAAAAGTAAAACTCAGTGGGCACTTTGCCTCTGAGATCACTCCGCCTAAAATTGTAGTTCCAGAGGTTTTCAAAGTTATCAATGGACGTTTATTCTGCTTCCCGCCTTTTTTGGGGGCAGCAACAGTGGTTTTATTGGTAAATATATGGATCGTGATGTCATACTTGGTTCTCAATAAAAGGCTGAGGCTCCCCGCTCTAGGCATCTTAGTTATCTCAGTATTAGTTAGAGGTCAGTTCCTTTAGGAGGTTAGTTACGTTCTTTTGCTTTTGGGTTTAGTTCAGTTAATTTAGTTTAAGGGTTTTTTGGGCTGAGGGTTGGCTGGGTTGGTTGGGTTGGAAGCGTGTGCGGGTGGTAGTTAGGGTTTAGCTCGCGGAAGACTTGGCGGTAAAGGTTAGATAGCCTTTAGACCTATCATAGGTTTAGATCGCGGAAGATTTCTCGGTTTAGTTTTATTTAGCCTTAGCATTGCGGAAGATTTGGCGGTGTAGGGACTGAAAGCTTAGGGAGAATCTTAGAATAGGGCTAGGAACAGTAAAGTGTAAAGAGCCTATGCGGGTCAGCCAAAGCCGTAAAAGAAACATCGGTGTCTGTCTTTATTGGGGAAAAGGTTTTTATTTGATTTTAGAAAACGTCAGGGGTTTTACCTTAGTGCTTTGATTTTGCCCTTAGTTTAGCTATCTTCACTTTAGTAATAGTTCAGGAGGTACTAAGCAACTTCAAGATTATCTTCGAGGCATCCATTTATTTTCGAGGCATCCATTCGTTTCCGACTTACTCACGCACCTTCAGATATTGAGGCTTGGCAGGCGCCCATGCCAATACGCACGCGGAACGCTGGCCGTACATCCCCAGCAACTGGTATCTCGTGCGTGGGTGGCCTAGACTCATGCACGGGAAGCTCCAGCACCGAATCCCCGCAATTTAATCCAGAATGGATCTCCAACAGATCTTTCAGGAGGCAACAGCATTGATCTGTAGAGGTGGTGTGGTAACTTTCAGATGCACATATTATTCCCTCGGTCTGGACAGTTACGCCAAACAAGCCCATATCTAATTCTATCCAGTTAGCAGAACAGAGGCTGGACACACCTTGGAAACCGCAGCTGAGTACAGCTGCCTATTTGTTCCCTCCAGACTGTCACCGTTTTGTAGGAGGGATTCAAGAGCATCCTGAAAATTCAGGTTGGCACAATTAAAGTGTAACAGATTGACTGAACATTTTGCAGTTAGGAAAGTCATTTGGAAATGCACTGAAAAGTGTAGGAAGAACTAATGAATAGTTGGGAAAGTCGCTCATGGTCATATTATTATTCTTTATCACTTATTTACTGCATTTATATTCCACCTTCTTCCCCAAGGAGCTCATGGTTCTCCTCACCTCCTCATTTAATCTCCACAACAACCCTGTGAGGTGGGTTACACTGAGAGGCAGTGACTGGTCCATGGTCAAGCAGTGAGCTTAATGTCCGAGTGAGGATTCGAACCCTGGTCTCCCAGGTCCTGGTTCAACACTCTAACCACTATACCACACTAGTTCTCCATATAGCCATCCTGTAAACCAGGCACGTCCAACTCTCTAAAGACTGCAATCTACTCCTAGTATAATAAAGCTGGCAGTGGTCTACCCATTGTCATTGCCAAGAGTTGTTGAGCTTTTTTGGGGGGGGTGAGTTGTCGATCAGGAGCACACAGCCGATCACTTCTTTTAATCCTGCAATCCACCTGGATCACCTCGGCGATCTACCTGTCGATTACGGCCGGCCGGTTGTATATGTCTGCTGTAAACAAATCAGAACAAATGCTCAATGAAGACAGTCATAGTCTAGCCACCACATAAGCACTGGGCAAACAAATCAGGGCAAATACTCTGGAGAAGCAATACCCACACTTAGTTTCTCTAGGACACATAACTACATGCAACTGGAACTGGAAAACAACAGCAACAGTGCAATTTAAACAAGCAAAACATTGTTTAGTTTGCAGTTGGCACTTTCTAGGACAGCCTGCGGGCATGTGCTTCTCAAATTGTGCATGTGCCCCCCTTTGAGAAAAGTCAGAAAACTAGACGGGTAGCAGTGGCTCTTCCTCAGTCAGCAGTACAGCATTTCGTGTGCATTCGTGCATGTCCAATGTCAAAATCTGCATGCCAACCTGCTGCTAGATACACACTGGATTTTATTTATGGGTTTTATTTCTTTTTATATCTGCCGGCCTTCAGCCATATTTCCAGGACAGCAAATGGAAAGGTGAAACACTATAAACATGCAGAATCATCTTATTTTATTTTATTAATTTTTTTAAGCAAAAGCTAAAAGCAATTCAAATGTTAAAAGACTGAATCAATTTCTGCCTGGCCCCCAAAAGACAACAATGTGGACACGACCCAAGCCGCTCTAGGGAGCAAATCCTGCTAGTAGCACACAATCCTCTTCCTGGTTTCCATTCTCTTTTTTGGGGGGGGGGCGGTGCTCAGAGGAGAACCTCCAAAGATAGAAAGCTGCCTTATACTGAGTTGGAGCACCGGCCAGCTCAGTATTGCCAGCACTGACTGGCAGTGGCTCCTCAGGATTTCAGACATTCTCAATCCTACTTGGAGAGGCCAAGAAAGGGTCCCAGCTGATCGCACTTCTTTCTCCTTGCCAAAGGCAGAAGGCAGGTGCTGGGCATTCTTAGTTTTGTAGGCCTTCCGCTGCAAAGAAGACGCAAGTACCACACATTCTGGGGACAAAGTCAAAGCATTTTTTTAGTCACATATATGTTGCTTTAAAATGTTGCTTTAAATATTTAGCTGCCATTGTTTTTTGTGCCTTTAACTTTATTTTATTTTGCTGGTTATTTGTAAGCCACCTTAAAGAACAACAGGTTAAAATCATAAATGGTTCACTGCTATTGCTAATAACCAAATAGAACACAGACTAGTATCAGTTGCAACTGATATGATGGTAGTGCATGTATTTTTACATTTCTAGTTAAAATAACCATGAGCCAAGTCCTGATACTTTCCTACCAGAACCTGCAATTTATAAGAACGGGAACAGTGGCAATTTATATGTGCCTTTCAAATGCAAGATGTTATGTACAGTGGTACCCCGCTAGACGAATGCCTTGCAAGACGAAAAACTCGCTAGACGAAGGCATTCGTCTAGCGGAAGGCTGCCCCGCAAGACGAAAAAGTCTATGGGGCTGCCTCGCAAGACGAAAAATTTTCGTCTTTTTTTTTTCCGTTTTGCGGAGCGCGGCTGTCATTGCCGCTCCGCAAGACGAAAAACCCGCTAGACGAAAATTTTCGCAGAACGAATTATTTTCGTCTAGCGGGGCACCACTGTATTGAAGTTCTCACCCTAGGCCACTAGGGGTGTGTGTATATAGTTAATTCTGCTGCAGTTTTCACTCAGGTCAGCATATGCAAAAGAGGAATTGTAAAGTGACGTTCAGGGATTGGTTAACTACAGAAGTTGTTACTGTTGCTTTGTAGCTGAGTTCTATATAAGCAGGCTGCTGAGGCCTTCAGCTCACTTCTGTTCCAGCCTGAGAATAAACAAGAGCTGTTTGGAAATCACTGTGTCGTCTGCTGTGTCCACCCACAACTTAACACAAGATATGTGGTTTTGTAACCTGGTGTCAGCACTTGAGTTCCAAGTGGTATCCAACAAGTAGGCTAACCCACGAACGTTGCAATGGCCAAGGGGAGGGGAGTGGAAGCACAGGCCCCTTTCGGAAAGAGCTTCCCACAGGAAGATGACAGTGAGCGACCAGCTCTGCCTTTACCGTCTTATGCCAGGGAATAGAAGCAAGGGGAGGAAGGGCAAAGTTGAAGAGATATCAAATGATGAGAGATTGGGCCCAACTGGCCTTTTCTTCATCATCACAGATTAAACCTGGAGACCCTACAAAGAGATAGACACAGTTTACAGCACTCAGGAAGAAGGAAATAATGAGGCTTGCAAAGTTACTGCAGATCATGGGAACAATACAGTAAAGAGGCAAGAAAAGTTGAACACAAAGTTAGCATTCATTCTTAGCTTGCTATGAGTTTCATTCCTATTTTAAATACAATTTAAATATTATGATGTAAGATCACCCTTGCCTTTTATCAATTTTCCTCCAAGGCATCTTTTGTCCAGTGTACAGGTGCATTTACACCTGCTGTTTGACATTTATTAATAGGCCTAGAGAAAGTATTTTAATGGGGACACTCTCATTAAGCCATTTCTCAGCAGCCTTATAGACCTGTTCATTGGCATCTCCATCGCTGTCAAATTCTTTTCTGAGGGTGATGCTGCTGAATTGATTCTGCACTTTTTTTGGGGGGGGGAATTTAATATAATACAAATGCAAATCTAATAGGTAATTTCATTAACAGCACAGAATCTTTTTGCCTTGAACAAAACACACACACAGCTTTCTTTTGCTGCCACAATCCTTCCTGTTCTTCTAAAAAATGCACAAAGAACTGTGTTTATTATTCTCCCTACCATCAAAATGAAATTGTAGCTGCTGCTCTCATTCATGTCTATATCATTAGCAATTCAGATAAAAGCAGATGAAAGGAAAGCCATTGTACGCTAATGATGTTATCCAATTGAGCACCCACACCTCCAGGAATTCTGAATGTTTGATAACTTGGAGAAGAAACTTAGAAACTCATCTTAATCATTACTTGTTATATATGATTCCCCCATTCCATATCTGAATTCTCCTGCTTGTAATGATCGGAGAAGCGTCATTGGTGGTAGGCATAAAAGGAAGGCCTGTATAATAACCTGTGATAGAATCTACAGCTTGATTCTTGTCTTCATTGTTAATCCTGTTTTGAAAAGAATTGGGACTAAATTGGGCATATTTTATCGCAGTGAAATCTATCCTGGAAATGCAATATTTGTACATTTTAGTTCTATGCAGTTATCATAATTTTCAGGATATGACACAAGAACAATGGCAATGCAAGAGTATCTTGAACATTTTCTCTAGTATTCTTCTTCTGAAATGACAGCTTTTGAAAACATGTATCAGTTTAAAAACAAATATTTAAATCAATATTTTAAGGGGGAAATAAATTCACAGATTAATGTGGAAATGAGACGGAAGACACTTAGCAATGGGCTAAAGTGAAACTTGCATGTGCCAGAGGTAGACTGACTCATCCACCTCTAACTGAAGGCACATTGGGTTGCAGGTACCATTCTCTGGGGAGTTGATGGGGAGATGGAGCAGATTTGTTGCCTGCTATGAGCACTCATGCTGCTTGCCTTCACCCCCGAAAAAAGACCTTATGTTTCTAGGGAAGGGGAAGCCAAATGCCTATAGCAATACCCCCCCCCCCAAAAAAAGGTGGAAGTAGGAGCATATAACAGAGTTTTAAAACAACATTAAAGCAGGGCCCAAAAGCAGTGCAACAGTGGGATTTACCTGGGATCGTATTTTTATGCTGCTATGTCTCCGGATTGCAGGGTGCTTGAAAAATATCAGTAGGAGAATTATTGCTGACATAATCTAGTAATGAGATAAATTCCATTTGTCATTTTTAAAAAAATGCACAATAGGGATAAAAAAGCTATATTTTAATGTTGTTGTTGAAGTGGCTTTAGAGTTCTGATGAAGAAATACAGGAGACATTGCCACACACAAAACACATTATTGAACCATATGCCTAATTGTAGATCAATGCATTTTTGGCAAATAAAACTGGCACTACCAAAAAGAAATCTATGTTGCCTGAAATATATCATAGCATCATATTTTCACTATGAAATGTCTAAATACTAGTGATTTGCTCTGTTTTTTGTGTGCACTTTTCTCATGCATGCATTGTAAAGGTAACGGTAAAGGGCCCCCTGACCGCTAGGTCCAGTCACAAATGACTCTGGGGTTGCGCCGCTCATCTCGCTCTATTAGCCAAGGGAGCCGGCGTTTGTCCACTTCCGGGTCATGTGGCCAGCATGACTAAGCCACTTCTGGCGAGCCAGAGCAGCGCATGGAAACGCCGTTTACCTTCCTGCCGGAGCGGTACCTATTTATCTATTTGCACTTTGACGTGCATTCGAACTGCTAGGTTGGCAGGAGCTGGGGCTGAGCAATGGGAGCTCATCCCATCATGGGGATTTGAACTGGCAACCTTCTGATCGGCAAGCCCTAAGCTCTGTGGTTTAGACCACAGCGCCACCCACTTATATATTATATTATATATATTGTACTGTACAGATAAATACCTCCATATTTTGTGTTGCACATCTTATTGCTCAGGGTAAGAGTAGGCTATTGAAAAACAACATTGCAAGGAAAGAAGATTCATTTACCCAAAGGTCTTGGTTGCAATACCCACCCTCCCACACTTTCTCCAGCACCTGTGTCACAGCACCATCCATAGGGATGTATAACTTGTAGCTATGGTGCAAAACAGCACCAGTTCCTCCCTTTAGCTAATTTAGTGATCCAAATATTTTTTTCTTGTAACATCAGTGCAGCTTGTTTTCCGTAGGCTGCACGTTTGTGCTATTTCCAAACTACTGTATTGGTACTGGGATATTTCACCAGAAAAACAGCAACCCTGTCTCATATACAGCTTCTTGAACATTGAGGGCAGCCGGGGACAGTGTGGAATTGAATTACACATTCAAATAAAATGTACATGGGTTATTATTTAAATCTTTTAATTGATTGATAATATTTCTAATTGTTTCTAATATGCATTTTTTTAATTGTTGTACTCGATTGATCACATGAGATGTTGTGAGCCACTTTTGGCACAATTTTGTGGGAAAGTGGCATACAAATAAACAGAAGGGGATCGTGATGAACAGTATTCTTTCTCCCCATTATGATTCCCAGCAGCTGACATTAGTAAGAGTATTGCCTCTGTCAGGGAGCTATTAGAAGACTTGGAGAGTATTCAGCATCAACCGGACACAGAATTTGAGGAGAATTTGTGAGAAGTGGCCAGGATGGATCTGCTGCTTTTCAGAAAGCTAGGGGAAGATGTACGCAGGCATCTAGTTTGTGGAATATACAGCTGAAGGTGCTTCAAAGTACTGGTTTTAATTCATCTGCCATTCAGCTGTCTGGACAATTGTTTCCATTATTTTGTGCATTTTACTGAAATTTTATTCTTTCATTAAACTATTTGTAAGCAAACTTGAGTTATATTTTCACAAGCAGAAACGTTGAACACGTGTTCTTACAATGACACTTGTAGTCACAATAATATGACAGTGGAAATGGATGTTGCTTAGGTTTTGGATCTTTGTTCCCATTTCCTGGCAATCTTCTCTCCCTTTGCCTTATGCCTCTTAATTTATTTACACTGGCAGGAAAGACATGGCATACTGGAAAGCATCAATCAGAGCATGAGTGGAGGAGGAAAGAGCATGTTGCAACTTTATAGAGGCACACCCTGGTGCTCTGTGGAGTGAGGCCAATGGACACAAATTTGCGCACACTGAAGTCAGTAACGAAGCCGCCATAAAACTGAGAATGCACACACCAATATCAAAACACACTTGCCCTTCACAGAGCTACTGCATCAAAGTAATAAGTTCAACAGTCTGAAGCCCTTCAAACAGAAGTCTGGAAGAAATCATTAGGCCCAGGTCCAATTTCAAAATGATCTAAAGTACTCTAAACAAAAAAATATAGAAAGGTGTTTAATCCCAAGATATTCAGTTTCACATCAACGATATTCAAGATATAGATGGTAGCTGGTAAACCAGATTGTGTTGCTTTTGAAAAGGTTCTGTGACACAGTTGTTTATTCAGCAACACAGAACTGTTCCTTGTGTCTGTTAACAAGGAGGACTTTGTGAAGCACAGACTTCAACAGCGCTGCTCCTCCTTGGAACCATTCCCCACTAATTAGAAATCAGAGAAATGACTGTGTTCATAAACAGTTCGACCCAAGATTGTTTTTCCAACTAGTCTTTCCAAAAATTAACTCAGTTGTAACCCTGCGTGAATAATAGTTTTGCCCAAACAGTTCAGGAAAGATTTATTGTGAATAATTGTTTTCTTGCTGTGCAGAACACTGATGCAAATTTTATATAACAGTCAAACACCCTAAGAAATGATGGGTTTGGAAATGCTGTGTAATTTTATTTTCTAAAGCTTATGCCCATAATGATTGTGACAGCTCTAACAACCCCTGGGAATAGGTGACAAGGATAAGCGGACAGTTGAAAGGGGGATAATATTTTTTTTTAAAAAAAGCTTCAGGGTTGCTGAATTTTATAAATGATTTAGATACAGAGAGATGGTTTAATCTTTAGGATAAGCACAGCTGCATTTTGAATAGCAACCACTTTTTCCTTTTTTTTTTACTATTATCCAGTATCCAGTTAAATGTGCTTAAGTCCCATCATTAAGAGCTCAACGATCTCGCTGTCTACTGGTTTTCTAGAGCTTGATGCTGAAAGTGTTTCCCAATTAATGACACAGCCATTCAAATGAGCCCCCCCCCCAAGACCTGCATCCATTGGTGTGGTTGCTACTGCAGTCGCTACTGTACTGGAAAGAGAACATCGGAAGTCTTCCATGTCCATGGACTGCCATTATGTTATAAGAACATAAGATGAGCCCTGCTGGATCAGACCAAAGACCTGTCTAACATCCTGTTTCTCAGAAAAGTGGCCAACCAAATGATTGTAAGGAGTCCACAGGCAGGACACCAGTGCTACAGCATACCCTCCAACATTTCTCCAATGACAATGTGGACATCCTAAGGAAAAGTGGGACATTTTGGGATCAAATCGGAAACCAGGATGGCTTCCCTAAATTAGGGGTATCCCTGGAAAAGAAGGACCCTTGGAGGGTCTGCTATATCTTTCTTCATTCTTCCCCAGCACCTGGTATATCCTGAAGGTATACTACAGCCATCATGACTGTACTATAGCCACCTTAGCAGCCACACAGATAATATATTTCCAAAGGAGAGGTTGCCAGGCAGAATAGCAATGTGTGGGACACTTTAGATCAGGGGTGGGGAAACAGTGGCCTTCCAGTTGTTGGACGATAACTCCCATCATCCTTGACTCTTGGGAGTTGAAGTCCAGCATCTGGAGGGTTCCGGTTTCATCATTCCTGCTTAAGATGTTCCAGAATGACAGGATCTCCAAGAGCTGCAACAACCTTTCTGGTAAGTGAACATCTAAACAGGATCTTAGACATGGTAAGATTTGCCAAGGCTTTTCCTCAGAACAGCATTCCTCTTTTGTTCTTCCATAGTCAGCAGTAGCAGAAGACCCTTAATCTTTCCTTGACTTTCTACTATTTGGGAGCAGGAAAATCACATCCACGATATTTATTAGGAAGGGAAATTGTCTGGTTAACTGCTGCTTCAATCAGAGTGCTTTCCTAGGCAGCTGAATAATGAGAAACTCCAGCCCTGTTAGGTTATGTTGAGGGGGAAAATGAACACTGAATTTGAAAAACTTTAAAGTAATTTCCCCACCCAAAGCAATTACGTTTTTATAAAAGGCTTACAGCACAATCCTATGCATGTCTACTAGAAGTAAGTCCTCTTACACCCAATGTGTCTTAGTCATAGGCAAGTAAGCATAGAACTGCCATCATGCAATGTAATCTGAAGCAGGGATGGATTTATTTATTTTAACACAACTCTATATCAAGCTTATCCACACATTTCCATCTTGCTCCTCAATCTCATCAAGAAGCAAGTTTTGCCTCTGCAATTCTGCTAACAATACAAACAGTTGTCGCAAATGATGTATAATATAATATAATATAATATAATATAATATAATATAATATAATATAATATAATATAAATGCAATTTAATCTGTATATTATACACAAACACTCCAGGTTTCCTAAAGTAGCCAGCACATGCACTGATACATAGAGCAATGCATATATAACTGTATAAAATATTTATGCATTATTAATAATAAAATTATTTTCAGAAATATCGTACCACACAGGCCTTGATTCTATGATTGCGTATAAATAGGCTTTAAAAACTTAATGCACAGGTGACTCAGAGATAAGCAGGTGCTAAACACAAGAGTGAGTCAGATGTGAGTCAGAATCACAAAATTCCTTGTATAAACCCATTTAAAATGCATTCCTCCTTATCCCTCATCCTAAGCATGTTTATGCAGAAGGAAGCGCCATTGAAATAAGTGTGTTTAGAATGACACCCTTAATTGCATTATTCTGAGCACAGTGTTGCAACGGCTCATGCAATTAAATCAAAATATTGGTATGGCCTGTCATTCACTTTGTCTTAAAAGAACAGGAACAAAATTCAACCGGTGTACATTTTGAATATTATGATGCTAGAGACAGGAGAGATAAAAGTCAGGGGTTTCCCCCCCCCCTGCCTAATGCTCTTTTCTTTACCATCCGACTCCCTTACCTGTAGTTAGCCTAATTAAACTAAATAGGGGCCTGTTCTTAATTGGTTCCCTGCTCTATTTAGTAGTGCAGATTACACAATTTACGAAATCTGCATTTCTTGGAATCAAGAGAGTCAGTTCAGTACACTCCTTTTCTTTAACTGTTCTGTGTAAGTCGAGAGCCCCTGAAAAGCACCATGTTGGCAGCCCTGGAGACTGTCATTCCCTCAAAGTATTTATCCATATAAATAGACTCAGCAGGGGAAGCACACTAATACAAGTTTCCCCGCTCCACCCCACCAATGGCTTTACAATCCTGACCTAAAGTCACTCACCGTTCTTTAGGTTCTTCACAAAGATCAAATTTAGAGCAGCTCAAGGTGACAGATTCTGGACTTGGAACATGAACTAAATCTGATTACTGAAATGACTGGGGGGGGTTCATTGGGGCTGTGAACACAGGTGCATGGGCCACACATTGGCAAGATATAACTGAAGGTGTTTGGGGAAAGGGGTGGACAAGGAAGGGCGAGTTTAGGCTGAAACAGAGTTGGCAGTGCTGAGGGAAAGGCAGTAGATGGGTCAAGAACAATGGAAAAGGATGAGGGATAAGGAGGAATGCTTGCAGAGGGGAAGAAAATTAACTTCCTGCCTTGCAGACACATTAAGGACTACTAACAGTTCCAGTTGTGCTGAGGAGGTGGCTAAGGCTTTAGGTTCTTTCTTTCTGTAGGACAGTCAACTCTGGGCCATGTTGCTTTGCCTTCATTACATCCCTGCTCTCATCTGCACAGGCTACATTGCAGGATGGTAAACCAAGCTCAGCCAGAGTCAGCTCTAGCTTTCAGGAAGCCCTCAGCATGCTGGCGGGCAACCCATCTCCTCGCCCTCTTTCATTTCTGCTGAATGTGAGGCTGAGGTGGCCTTCTCTTCAGGAAACATGTGTTGCTTAGGTTGTGAGATGATCACCCAGGGCACATTGGATCTGCAGATTTCACAGCATTAGCTTGGGTCTTTAGCCTCTATGTGACACAAACTCAGTGAAACCCATTCCTTTTGTTAGCACATTAAGAAGACCAATGCATAAGGTTTAGGCCTTGCAACCAGCAGTTTATTGCAATAAAACATTGAGGCATCAATGGCAGCATCAGAGAACATCATCTCTCTTGCAAAATCATCTGATGCAGTCCCTATTGTAATCATCATCACTAATATTCCAACTTTGCATGAAAGCTCCAAAGACAATGATCAGCTTTATAACACGCTGCCAGACAGAACTGCAATATGCCACTAAATGCAATTTTTTGCCCTTGTTGACTTTGACACCATCCCTCCAACATGTATCCGATGAAAATAGGGACATTCTCTTCTACATCAGAAAGCTTCTCACCACACACATAGACATCACATGCACAGCTAACTCAGTCACCTTGAACCAATTACAACATCTCAGCCTAACCTACCTCACTGGATTGTTGTAAAGAAAAAATGTGTAACAGCTTCCACAGATAAATGGAATGAAATTTTAGCTGTAAGCTGCCTTAAGTCCTTGTCAGGGAAAAGGTATGATAATAATAACTGTGAGAATGATCAGGAACATGCCAGAAAGTCAATGCCATTGAACTCAGTGGGACTTATTTCTGAGTGGGCAGTGTAAGGCTCCATTTGCAATAAAAGAATCAAAACTCCATGCATTTCCTTAAAAATTGCTGGCTGCTGAAGCGTTGAAAGTAAAGAATTTAAAGTAGATTGGTGAAGTTTTCCTTCAAAATTATACAAACCACTGTTTCCTTCATTTGGTGCAGGTATCTTGTTTTGGGTACCTTATAAACAGGACTCCGTTTTTGCACCTATACCCACACGTCCACACCTTTTTTAATTGTTCTCCGAGATGTGAAGGGGAGGAAAAAGGAAAATGGGACATTCCAGGATCAAATGAGAAACTGGGATAGCTTCTGCAATGCTGGGACTGTCCCTGGAAAATTGGGGTATGTAACACAGGAATCAGATTGTATCACAGTTCATGGCCAATACAGTGGTACCCCGGTTTAAGAAATTAATTCGTTCTGGAGGTCCGTTCTTAACTTGAAACTGTTCTTAACCTGAGGTACCACTTTAGCTAATGGGGCCTCCCGCTGCCGCCACCATGCAATTTCTGTTCTCATCCTGAAGCAAATTTCTTAACCTGAGGTACTATTTCTGGGTTAGCAGAGTCTGTAACCTGAAGCGTCTGCAACCCGAGGTACCACTGTACATTTAATTCAGTATGGGGTGGACAAGATAAAAGAAGAACAGTAGGTGGAAGCAACCTGGAATTGTGTGCATGTGTTGTTGTTGTTGTTGTTGCTGCTGCTGCTGCTGCTGCTGCTGCTGCTGCTGCTGCTGTTGTTACAAATTGAAGGAAGCTTACTAGAAGGTTTCATAAAACTATCTGGTTTGGGGCACTGGCACTAAACTTTATGTTGTTGTTACAAAGATATTTGACCTATTCTGGACACATCAAACCCACTCCAACTATGGTGGTGACTGTGACACTAATCATTCCTGTGCATGTGGTAATTTCAGAAAAGATGCAACCGCAGGAATGCTGCAAGTCCTGCTTTAAAAAACTGACAGCTAAAATCCATATATAGCTAAAATAAGTGAGGTTGTGGTCCTCTTTATCTGCAGAGTTCATTCAAGATTATCCACCTTAGTAGCACATAGGACTCACCCTGGGGCCCTTTAAACATGGTGTGTGTGTGTGTGTGTGTGTGTGTGTGTGTGTCTATTTGTTTAATATACTGGCTGAAGCAGAATTCGTTAAAATCTAAACACTCACCAATACATTGCATACCCTCCAACATATCCCAAAGGAAAATGGGGGGGGGGCTCTTTCAGGGCGCAAGAGCATGCCACCCTCCAAACGGGATGTCCCAATCAAATCAGGACGGTTGAGGGGTACAACCTTTCAAATTATTATTGGACTTAATTTGGAATGGGGAAACTGTTCCCGCTACTATGCTTCTGCTGTAACATCAACATACTAAATTACCTTAAGATAATGTAACTTAGAAGTGGGTTTTTACTAGCAAATTGTGCAGCTTCATCAGAAGATGCTTGGAACATTTTTCAGCCGGAGGGACATGCTTACTTCTTGGCAACCCGGAGGATCACGTGCTAGTAGTGGGAGGAGCCAGAGCCAAAAGTGGGTGGGGCAACATTTATATTTTACCAGTGTACCGTAGGCTAGTTTCATTACCCCCCTCCCCCAAACTAACCTTCCATATTTGGAGAGTGATGTTTGGAGTTCAAGGATGTCTGGAGAGTGAAGCAACTGATGCCTTCCCTCTCTGTAATAGCCCCCCCACCCCTACTTCTTCCCCAGTAGAGAAGTGGCCAGGTATCAGGTGGGTGGGGGGAGGAGTCAAGTTCCCTGTTCATACACACTGTGGTCCCAGTTAGCAAAAGCAAAGAAACAAAATCACCCTTGCTAATTATGCCTTTAATATAATGTGTGCTTGGACCCCCAGGCTCAAGTCCTGCGCATATTTTCCAGGGAGTCGGCTGCAGTGAGAAGAAGCCAGCTTTGAGTAATCATGCATAGGATTTAGCTGCCCACTCTGTGTGTATGTGTGTCCATATTCTTACTAACCAAATAAGAAGTGACAGAGATCTATTGGTCATATATGGGCTCAAACCGTCAAACTCCCAAGTTTGAGTTATGGGGACATTTGCGGTCTTAGGGCTGACCTTATCACATTAATGTAATCATAATGTCCTATTATAAGAATATATGAATTAGCAGAAATCAATTACATTACTCTTGACGGTGAAAATGTTCTGCCTGATCTAATTATTGGTATTATCCTTTTGCTGTACTTCATTAGATTCCTGAAAGATCCCCAAAGAAGCCATGAAAATTGTTTTAAAGCCACTATTTCCCATTCTTTGTTAGCAGAATACATTTAGCTTGGAATAAAAGTCACAGGGAAAAAGTCCTTGGCGGCATAAAAGTCCTTTGTTGGTGCTTTTGAACTCCCTCGTTGTGGACTACAAAGGTTTTTGCACTCTGCCTCTCACCACCGGAGAACAGAAGCGCTGTCTTTTTTGGATCTTGATATCTAGGATATATTACCGAGTGCCTATCAAAAGGTTTGTGAACCTTGATGGAAATCAGAGGTGAAATTGACAGTTCAAATGTCTGGTCTCAGTTTAAAAGACCTAGGGAAATGTATTCCCCCCCCCCTTATAACCGGGGTGGGGTGGGGAATACAGCCAAAGTGGTATACTGATTTACATTCCAGTACAGATCCTCCATTCATGACCTTTAAAAAATAATAGTAATAAAAAGGTCTCAGGCAATAAGCATTTACAGTGGTAATTAAACTACTCATTGGCAACACATCTGATCATTTTTCTAATCTGCAGAACCTGTTTGGTGCTTTGCAACATAAATAATAAAGAATGTGCCAGGCTTAACAGCCAGTGATGCGCAAGCTTTTCCTTGTAGAGTTTCTTACAGCACTCCGGGGAGGGGGGGGGTTGGGGGGGGATGAGATGCCCATACCCATTTATTGATATGAACAAGCCCAGACCCTGCAATCATCACCTGAGTTTTTTTCTTTGTGCCCCTCCTCCACAAGAGATCCAGAGGGCGGCAACATGAGAACAGGCCTTTTCTGTGGTGGCTCCCTGTTTGTGGAATGCTTTCCCCAGGGAGGTTCACCTGGCACCTTCAATCCATATCTTTAGGCATCAGGTGAAAACATTCCTCTTCTCCAAAGCCTTTCACTACTTATCTGAAGAAGTGTGCATGCACACGAAAGCTCATACCAAGAACTAACTTAGTTGGTCTCTAAGGTGCTCCTGGAAGGAATTTTTTTATTTTGTTTTGTTTTCGCTACTTAAACATTCTATAGCCTTTTAAACTTTGGAATGTTATTGTGTTGTTTCTTATTATGTTATGTATTTTTGTGTTTTTATCATTTAAACCACCCTGTGATTCTCAGATGAAGGCTAGTATGTAAATTTAATAAAATAGAAAATAAAAGCAAAAGTAATAATAATGGCTGCCCGTCATGCACAGCAGAAAGAAAGAAAGAAAAAGAGAGAGGCGAATGGTACCATCACACACAAAAGAAGCCATGGTTACCTATGAGTTTCATAGAGAATCCTAGTGTAGATTTGCAAATCCTGAATGATCTTCTGTACCCAAGAACTCTGCCAGATACACCTGCACAGTGGCAGGTAAAGTCTAACCTACACCATCAGAAGAATGACAGGGGACACCACTATTTGGACTGTACCACTCCAGAATGCAAATGTGGGGACTCTTGACTTCCAGGTTTGCAGCAAGAGTGATCAGCAGAACTAATGACTCCCATCTAAGGATGGGGGGGGATTTATTTGGTTTGGTTCTCTTACCTACTCTTCATTTCATGAACCAGTGAGTAAATTGAAACACAGCTATCAAAAAATAAATTTGTGCTGCAGTTCTCCATCCAAAAAGTGTGCACAAAAATGTACCGTACATAGTAATGAAAACAGTGTACAAAACTACATTACACTAAAGAAAATTGCTTGCAAAAATGTGTAAATTAGGCAAATTTGCAAACAAATATGCTTATATTAGGAGTAATGTGCACGGATGCACATGGAATTTTGTGCAGCCTTTCAAAGGAAAAAAAAACTGTAAACGGGTCAGCAGAAATGGGCTGAGCTGTATTTAGGGCTGGAAAAATGAAAAACCAACATAAACCCTAACTGACACATTTGTCCATCCCGAGTGCATCTTTGTCCCCTCTCACCTCCAAAGGAGAGCCGCAGGATGGGAAAAAACTAGGGAGCATAGCTGTCAACTTTTCCCTTTTCTTGCGAGGAATCCTATTCGGAATAAGGGAATTTCCCTTTTAAAAAAAGGGGAAAGTTGACAGCTATGCTAGGGAGGTGAGGACGTTGGGCTTTCAGGAGAGCGGATGCAGCCATTATCTTCTGCATCAGAGACACTTCAAAATAATCTAACAGTCCTTCAACAAGAGTACAACATTTCAAAGGGAGTTTTACATGCACATACACTCTATGTACATGGACACCTCAAAAACAAAGGTTTGTTGTAGAGGAAGCTTAAGGAACTTCCAGATTGTGCCTATTTTGTAGATGTAAATCAAGCACATACCAGAAAATTAACGGTTTGTTTTACAATTAATGTGGGTTCTGCAACCTTATGCAGAATAATTTCATGTAAAGCAAGCTGGCGCAAGTTTGGCCCGCATAAAGGTCCACCAGATCCAAACATGTTCAGGAGTGGGAGTGCTGCTACTGCTCTACTTAAACCTGGCAGAGAGAAAACAAGCCTCTAAAATAATGTTCTGTGGTGGGTTGTCGGGTCACTGACTGAGTAACTGAGATGAACAGGCTTAGCATCCAGCCTAAGCTCCCCAACCCCACCCCATCCTGCTCTCCCCGCGGCCCCTGAATGCCTCCTCTTGGGGGGAGTTACAGCAGCAGCCTTGGCTCACCAGCTGCACCCTTGCAGAAATGAGATGAGCAAGTTGCACCGGGGTTGGCAGGGGACCTAACGCCAACCGTGGCTGAGCTGGGAATTGAATGGTTGAGCTGGAGACCTGCTGCATCCTAGACTGCTCATCCCAAATGATCTCGCCATAGGATTGGCCCCTAGTGCAGGGGCCACCAACTTTTACAAGTATGTTGTTGTTGTTGTTGTTGTTGTTGTTCAGTCGTTCAGTCGTGTCCGACTCTTCGTGACCCCATGGACCAGAGCACGCCAGGCACGCCTATCCTTCACTGCCTCCCGCAGTTGGGCCAAACTCATGTTAGTAGCTTCGAGAACACTGTCCAACCATCTCATCCTCTGTCGTCCCCTTCTCCTTGTGCCCTCCATCTTTCCCAACATCAGGGTCTTTTCTAGGGAGTCTTCTCTTCTCATGAGGTGGCCAAAGTACTGGAGCCTCAACTTTAGGATCTGTCCTTCTAGTGAGCACTCAGGGCCGATTTCCTTGAGACTGGATAGGTTTGATCTTCTTGCAGTCCATGGGACTCTCAAAAGTCTCCTCCAGCACCATAATTCAAAAGCATCAATTCTTCGGCGATAAGCCTTCTTGATGGTGCAGCTCTCACTTCCGTACATTACTACTGGGAAAACCATAGCTTTAACTATACAGACCTTTGTCAGCAAGGTGATGTCTCTGCTTTTTACAAGTATGAAGGCCCCTTTTTAACTTCAAAAAGTTTCACATACCCCACTCCTGCACATGCTAATTGTTGTAACTTAAGGCTTCTTTACATGAGAAAATTTGAAACAAACAAACCAAATTCCTTAGATGGCAAGTTTTACTGAAGAACAAGGAACCTATTTACTTGACAACTTGGATGTCAGATTTCCAAACTTTTACCTCTTTTGAAGATAAAAATTACGAGGATCACTCAATCTGAACAGGTTTTCATTACATGCCATTTTACAATTTGATTTCTTATTGAAAATTTCATTCCAACTGCTTCACTCGAAGCAACAAAAAAAGGAAAGAGAGCTATTATGGTAGACAATGTTAAACTTTTCTGGCATATGTGGTTGCAAATTGTTTTGTTGCACTAGAAGTTAAACCAATGCAAAAAGTGTTCATCAACTGCTTCCACAACAGCAATGGAGAGTCCAGCAACAGGCATTTAACACAAAGTGTGCACCCTTTGTATTGTTTTATCAATTTCACTTGTAAACTCTTTACAGATTGCCTGCTGTTAAGAGATACCTAAACTTTTATTACAATAATGAGTTCACCCATTGTGGCACATCAGTGCACTTTCATTATTTTACAGAATTAAGCCTTACAAGCAAGGCATCAAAGACAAAAATGCTGCATTCAACGGAACCTGATTCTGCATTGATTCTGTCTAACAGAACTGCCTGGAAAATGGGAGGGGAGGGGGGAGAGATCGTGCTTCTCAGAACTATAAGACTCACTGGTTGGAATCCAGCCACTATATAGATCTAGCAAGCCTGAGAAGTGGGGAAAGACCCTGCACAATATCTCAGTGTCGTTAAATTCCCTTTTTTTTGCCATATCATTTTTATTGGGTTTATAACAATACAATAACAAAATCCTTCACTTTATTTTTTTCAAAATCTTAACTTTTTGGCTTTTTAGGGCCATTACTTCTTTCAAACCCTCCTTGTGATATCCTAACATTCATCACTAATAACTATACTTCACAAATCAATCACTGCTTATAATTATCACACATAAACTTTTCACTAAAACACCATACTACAACGATCTTCTTATTTATAAACTTACAAAGCTTCTCGCAGTCCTACCAACGTATTTAATTGAGTGCAATTGTCTTTCAAATAATCTGCAAATTTAGTCCAATCTTTGATGAACTTCTGGTCCTGCTGTTCTCGGATTCTTCCCATCATTTTATCCAGTTCCGCATACTCCATTAAATTCCTAAGTAGAAATGAAGAGGGGGCACTAAGAAGAAAACAACAGAGCAGGCTTACTACCACTCTCCTTGTTACTCCTTGAACAGGGACAACATGTCCCATTTTGCCACCTGAGGCGAAACATGAGATCTCATGAGATTTCGGTGAGATCTCATCAGAAGCTGCCACTGCTTCTCCCTCAGAGGCACTGCCTCTGGGGGTTCAGCCCACCTCCTGTGCAGGCCAGCCTTGTCTTGTTGGGGGTATTGGTCATTCATTTTCAGAAAACTGTCTTCGTGAGTTTCTGCATGCAAGATGAAACTCTGGCTGTGAAGCTGGATTGTTTACACAGGTGCAAAAATAAGACAATGAAGTCATGGAAATGCTCAGTGTGTTATGTGAGAGTGACTAAGAGAGAATTTTTGGTTTTGGTCTGTTGAGAGGATGCAAGCAGATCTGCCGCTGTGGGGATCCACATCAGTCTCTGTAAATAGTAACCAAGCTTAATGACAGGCAATAAAGTAATCTGCCTAGAACAATTGTGTGTTGCTCATCAATCAAGACTCAGGGCTGATTTCCTCATGCTTTGCTGTAGACTGTATTTCAACTCTGCTAAATCCTGGTCAGAAGTGTGTCGGGCGAATCTGTTTATAGCAGCTGTAATAAGAATATCAAGATTATATATATATATATATATATATATATATATATATATATATATATATATATAATTGTTCATAAGTGTACCAAGCAAAAATGTACATGAATGTATAGACCACATGTCTGAAGCAGCACAGGAAGACAGGCCTGAAAACCATTTTTCACTCCCAAACTGACAAAATGTTTGTCTGCAAGGAAGCAGGGGGTGAGGGAACATTCCCATTGCCTCAGGAATTACAGTGATTACCATCTCAAAGGAATGGCCAGGCTACTCAAAAAAGGCAATCAGATAAGGCATTATCACATAAACTGGCAGACAGAAGGTAAACAAGGGCACTCAGATTTCTCTTGAAATCTGTTGGAGACCGGCTTTTGTGTGATGTAGGTGTGATGTATATGGGGGGTGGGCTTTGGGCTATACCTCTTCTGTGATGTATGTGGTCTTGGGGTGGTCTTGAATGTATGTGGTTCTAGGGGTGGTCTTGAACGACAGTGTGGGCAATTTCAAATTTCTATATAAGGGCAGGCGCTCCTTTGTTTGAGGTCCTTCCCTGCTCTCCTGTGTGTGGGGAAAGTACCCTGTTGCAACAGATTTAATAAAGATTTAATAAAGATTTAGAAGCTGCTTTGCTTCTAAATACAGTGGTACCTCAGGTTACATACGCTTCACATTACATATGCTTCAGGTTACATACGCTTCAGGTTAAGAACTTTGCTTCAATATGAGAACAGAAATCGTGCTCTGGCGGCGCAGCAGCAGCGGGAGGCCCCATTAGCTAAAGTGGTGCTTCAGGTTAAGAACAGTTTCAGGTTAAGAACGGACCTCCGGAACGAATTAAGTACGTAACCAGAGATACCACTGTATTCTCTGGTTGGTCTCTGTTATTTACTCCTGCCGATGGAGAACCTGCAAAGGACTCTACAAGGGCTCTTGTGTAGCCCATAAGGGAATAAGAGCAGATTTTGTTTATAACACAGCTTTCATGCCATAAACAGCCACATGTCCTTGAATGAATGAAAAAACTATGAGATGAAGCCAATATTCTATACATTCAAAACCACTCATTCACATATAACTTGTGTCCCCCATCCTCTTGTTCAGCAGGCCAAGTGAAGATGGGCCATGTAAGGAAGGCCAGGCGCTCTGCTGAGATGAAACACAAGGGTGCAGCACCAGAGAGTGGAAAGGCTCCTTGCAGTCACTGCAGCAGCAGCAGCAGCAGCAGCAACTACCGGGGCTGCAGCATGGCAGGTGACTTACTCCTCCACTTCTTTTTGCTGCTCAGTGCAGCACACAGATCCTTTTCACTTTCTCTGCCAGCCATGCTATGCAGTGCTGGATTTACGTATAAGCTAAACAAGCTGTAGCTTAGGGCCCCACTCTATTGGGGGCCCCAAAAAAATTAAAGGGAAAAAGTAGGTGTACATTTCCACAATATAAGATAAAAAACAAATAAAATAAAACCGACATACAGCAACCGTGTTTTGTGTTGTGTAGGTGCCTATGATGTAAGTCATGGGCCCCGCCTGCTAGCCTGCTCCCTAAAATATCACTGGTTTGCTCCCTTCTATATATAGGGTGCCTACATTCTGCATGGACTGATTGCATACCGACTTGTAGCATGCAGCTGCAGACTGCAGTGCAGCACAGTTGAATGTAGGTCAAGCTGTTTTACTTGTTATCTAATATTAAAGAGTGCTTGTGGACTGATGATCAGGCAGGATAGACTAAGGGTATGAGTCTTATGCCTACTAATTGATTTCATATAATACATAATTTATTTATTTTGATCCCATTATAAAATTACCTTAGAAAAATATTCATCTTTATTATTTAGTAGGCCTATATTATTATTTACTAGTACAGTTCCCCATTACCCCCACTTGCTACTATAATACTATATATAAATATCATAATTAGATTATATATTTTACTTACTTACTTACTTACTTACTTACTTACTTACTTACTTACTTACATATAAAGGGCCCCATTACCTTCAGTAGCTTTGTTGTTGTTGTTTAGTCATTTAGTCGTGTCCGACTCTTCGTGACCCCATGGACCAGAGCACGCCAGGCACTCCTGTCTTCCCCTGCCTCCCGCAGTTTGGTCAGACTCATGTTGGTAGCTTCAAGAACACTGTCCAACCGTCTCATTTGATCTTCTTGCAGTCCATGGGACTCTCAAGAGTCTCCTTCAGCACCATAATTCAAAAGCATCAATTCTTCGGCGATCAGCCTTTATGGTCCAGCTCTCACTTCCATACATCACTACTGGGAAAATCATGGCCTTTCGCATGATGAATTCTGCATATAAGTTAAATGCATGGAGACAATATACAGCCTTGTCGTACTCCTTTCCCAATTTTGAACCCATCAGTTGTTCCATATCCAGTTCTAACTGTAGCTTCTTGTCCCACATAGAGATTTCTCAGGAGACAAATGAGGTGATCAGGCACTCCCATTTCTTTAAGAACTTGCCATAGTTTGCTGTGGTCGACACAGTCAAATCCTTTTGTGTAGTCAATGAAGCAGAAGTAGATGTTTTTCTGGAACTCTCTAGCTTTCTCCATAATCCAGCGCATGTTTGCAATTTGGTTCCTCTGCCCCTTCGAAATCCAGCTTGCACTTCTGGGAGTTCTCGGTCCACATACTGCTTAAGCCTGCCTTGTAGAATTTTAAGCATAACCTTGCTAGCGTGTGAAATGAGTGCAATTGTGCGGTAGTTGGAGCATTCTTTGACACTGCCCTTCTTTGGGATTGGGATGTAGACTGATCTTCTCCAGTCCTCTGGCCACTGCTGAATTTTCCAAACTTGCTGGCATATTGAGTGTAGCACCTTAACAGCATTATCTTTTAAAATTTTAAATAATTCAGCTGGAATATCATCACTCCCACTGGCCTTGTTATTAGCAGTGCTTTCTAAGGCCCATTTGACTTCACTCTCCAGGATGTCTGGTTCAACCACACTACCTGGGGTGTACGAGACCTCCATATCTTTCTGGTATAATTCCTCTGTGTATTCTTGCCACCTCTTCTTGATGTCTTCCACTAGGTCCTTTCCTTTCTGTTAGGTCAGTAGCTTAGGGCCTCATCAAACCTAAATCCGGCCCTGATGCTATGCATTGACTTGTCAAAGATGCCAGTGCTAGCAAGGAGAAGAGTGTAAGCAGTTAGGGAAACACAAAGGGAAGGAGTAATGGGGTGGTCTTTGCTCAGGGTTTGCATGTCAAAACATTCACTGCCCAAGGGCCTCACATGCCTCAGCCTGGTGTCTCAGTGTGCTTCAGGTGTGGGGTTCAGTGGCAGACTTTCAGTTCTCAAATTTCAGTGGCTCCCTGTGTGATGCTAAAATTTGGCGTGCCCCACACCTCTCATGCTCCGTTCTACAGCATTGTTTTGGCACTCCTGGTCATGCTACCCTAAATCTTCTACACAAATAAGTTGTTTGGGAAGAGCACAGATGAGTGACTTTTATTCAAATCTCTGTTGTAAAATATTCCTCTTCATCGTCTTGACTTGTACAATTACCAACTCTCCACAGATATACACTAAATCTTAGGTACCAGGGGACACAAATGATAACTATTTATTGAAGAATCAGAACTAATTATTATTCAACTTAACAATATTTTCATTTTATAGAATTTATCTTGGGAGGTATTCCATAAATAATAAACCATGGATGCAAACATTAATGTTGAAAAGATTCTCATTGTCAGTGCTCTGGAGAAAGCATCACCCTATACATGTTTTGCTACAACAAAGCCATAAAGTTTTTGATTTTTTTAGAAGAGAGTTTTCTATCTCATACTCCACAAAGCACAAACAGCTGAAAGGCATAACTGTGCAATATGCAGAAAGCATTAACTAGCAAATGGAGCACAAACTCTCTTCAACCCAAATGACCTGAATTTGCCAGAATCCAAAACTTCAGCACGGCACCCCAGTCCAGAAACTGCACCACACATGCAAGGGACACATTTCTTCACGGAGATCTGTGATTCATGTATTTGAGGCAACTCTGGGCAAAGAGCAGTTGTTCAATTTAGTTCTCACTGAAAACTAAATTTATCAAATTCGCCCTTTCCAAAACTGAAGTACTGCCATCTGAAATTCACACTTACCTGAAATGTGTAATGCGGTCTCCCTAACCAAAGAATGTTTACAAAATGCAGGTGCTGGGGAAACATGCGCATAAAAATGAACCTATTCATAAAAATACCATACCTAATGAACCATATTAGGAGAAATGGCCTGCAGAAATGTGCACATTACTCAAAACTCCACACAAAAACCATTTCTATTAGCAGAAATTAGCACTAAAAGGCTCAAGAATTATCATGGGGATTTCTTTAAAAAAAAGAAAATTTGCAAATTGCTGCAGAAATGTGGAGAACAGAATTTACGATGAGAAAAATGAGAAACTGGATGAAAATTAACAGGTGCTTGTCCTTATAAAGGGGGAGAGAGGGAGATCACATAGTGGGCGCTATAAGAGAACGGGTGGGAAGTTGCACAAGGAACTATATCCCTATATCCACCAGCTGCATTTTAAAAAGATAACAAACCAGATAAATTCGAGAGGAGAGAAGCAGTGGCGGCGGGGAGGAAAGGTACTTAACCTTTCCACGGTTTTCCTGGCAGAACCTGATTAGGATTGCAGCAAGTTACCAGTGGCTCCCTGAATTAGAATTCTGTTTATGAAAGAATCAGTTCTGTTTTCATGAAAATCAAAGACAGATCTCCCACTCTCCCGACTGGAAACCAAAAGGGTGTGTGCGTGTCTATAGTGACCATTGGCAAGGATGTCATTTTTACCCTAATATTCTGCTGTCAAACAGTCCAGTATTTCCCTGTGTATGCAGGTTGAAAATCTGCAGTGCTATTCTCCTGTCAGAATAACTTAATGTGGTGGATGGTGCACACGCAGTCTAAAGAGCGCTCTTATTCAAATGTATTCAGCTGCTTGGAAAACAGATAGGTGGGATAACAGTGGTCTTTGCTATGATGCCAATAACATCCATTCACCAAGTTTTCCAAAACACCATTATTTTACAGCAACACAAAGAATTTAGATGCTGTATCTCACCTTTCTGTGCTTACACAGATGGGTATTTTATATTCATAGTACATCATTTCCCCTGTATTTTGCCTTCATAAGTATATGCACTCATGATGAATAAGTTCATGGATCAGGTCAGTTTTGCTGATTATTCAAATCTAATGATGTCCTTGCCCAAGTCCTCAGTATTACCAGCATCCTTTCTGTACTGATTTTTAGGTTTGCCTGGACAGTGATAAATGGAAGGTGGATTCTAACTGCAGCTCTTTCATGAACAGAAGTACCTGCTTATCTGTATCTGTTGTGAGCCTGCAAACATTAAACTAAGATGGAGACTTAGAAAGCCTAGGCTTGTGGTCACTATGTGTAGCTTCAAGCCTTTCAGCTACTGAAATGTGGAATAAAGACATCTGACAGCATATATGATAAATTATCACAGACATGTACCTCACCATTAAAAAAAATAGCATTTGTGGTAAGAAATAGAAAGAGTAGATCGTTTTTATCCAGATTTATTTGTACTCAGTTCCTGCTTTTCTATCATGGACATCAAGGTAGAGTAAATAGGATTAGCTTGTGAGAATCCTGTAAAGTAGGTCTGAGCTAAGAGAGAGTGGGTTGTATTCATTACTCTATCTATTGAAGTTAATAGACCTGACTAACTTAGATTCATTCATTTCAATGGACTTACTCTGACTAGGGCCAGCCAGTTAATTTACTTGGGTGAATATGGGATTTGAACCCGTAAGAAGAGCTGGAGGCTGGACATTTTTCTTGTGAAAACAAAATCAGCCTTCCCTCCAGACTAAAGACTAGAAGTTTAGGCTGAAAAATTCATTTTTATTTAATTTTACTGTGCAACTGTCCAATTTCAGTTGCATTTGCTTGTCTTCATAAACTCTGTTGTCCTGTTAAGAATCCTAGCTCTCTATTCCACGAGAGTATTCCACGAGACTGAACACAAGAAGAGCCTGATGGGACAGGACTGGGTTTCTTGTTGGTATCAAATGAGCCTTGTGATCTTGAGGAAGGGCCAGCAACACTCCTGCAGATGATCTCAGTGATGGACCTGGGATACAAGAGTTCAGGCAGTCCCTAAGTGACCCTGAATCAAAGCTGTCCAGGGCTTTGTAAATTATTGCAAGGACCTTGAACCTGTCTCAGTAGCAGATGGGCAGCAAGTGCCCCTTTGGCATGCTGCTGCCATGGAAGCCCAACAGTGTCATGGACCATCACAACTGGCTGCAGTTTTGAACTCTTCATGGGGGCTTGGCAATGGGTACTCCTTAGGGGTATGGCAAGGGATGAACTCCCACACTTCAAAATGCACCACTCTAGGCAGATTATTCCGCTTCCCATTCATTTATGGAAGGAAGAGGCTCAGAATGAGAAATATACAAACTGGTAAAGTATCTTCAGTATGGGAAATATATTGTTCCTGCGTGTGTGTGTGTGTGTGTGTGTGTGTGTGTGTGCGCGCACACACACACACACACACACACGCCTTATGCACATTAAAAATACAGAACTGGCAATTTCAGATTTCAGACAAAAAATGAATGCAAAAATCACGCCATTTCATCCACTGTTCCTTCAACTGGCTGTACTGATTCCTTTCCCCCCTGTAATGTTAATACAACCTTCTGGATATTCCAATTGTTTGATACAGTGGGAATAGCAATGAAAGCTCAATGTGGGAATCTGAAATGCAGCATTTCAAAATGACTACCACATGCAGAGTAGCAGTTGTAATATTTCTATTTCCTCTGCCATTAGTCTAGAAACAGTAAAACTCCTGCTGGCATTCTTATCAGAGCTGTGGACAAACTAAAGGAAAGATCAAGACCACCTTTGGTAAAAACAAGATGAACAACTCTGTATTTTAAAGGAGATGTGCAACCCTGGTTTGTGTTTGTCTGGCAAAGAATCACAGGGAAAAGAAAGACAGGAAGTGTCTGGTGCTGGAGCCTTAATTTTGTTTCTTGGACCATGCAGTGCACATTATTTTTATTTCTAGCATAAAAATATATTATCTTTATCATTGTTTTATTGCATTTATAGCCCACATTGCCTCTAAGAAGCTCAAGGTAACAAACAAGTTTCTTTCTCCGCCCCCTCCATTTCCCTCACAACAACCCTGTGAGGCAGGGTAGGCTGATAATGACTGGCCCAAGGGTCACCCGGTGCACCTCACGAATGAGGATTTGAACCCCCACCACATACCCTCCAACACTCCTCAAATGAAAATAGGGACATTTCTCACTCCCACCAACCGACCCTCCTCAATCCCCCATTTCTGCCACCCTCCCGCATTTTCACCACCACTGCACCAATGGGAAAAAGCACTCTCCGCTGTCCTGAGAAAACCCCTTAATCCCATTTTTATTTCATGTTATTCTTTGGTAGATTTACAACACACACACTTCTAAAAAGGAGCAAGATTAGATGCAAACACACAAATCATTTTTTTTTTAAAAAAGTCAAGACTCCTTGCACTCTGCTCCACTCCCCTTCCTTCCTGCCCCGGGTGGCCCTGCCCTCTGCCTGCCCCTCAGCATTGGCACATCATGCAAGGCTGGGCCTCGGTGGCAGCAGCCTCTCCTACTCCTCGCCCACTCTGCCACTGCCACTGCAGGCTGCCCAAGGGAGGAGGCCAGCAGCAGTCATGGAGAGGCCATGGAGATGCAACTGCCACCACTGTTGCTCAGGACAAACGCCAGCTCCTCCTCCTCCTCCTCCATGAGCTCGGTAGCGGCAACACTGGTGTGGGAGATAGGGACATTCTACAAGCAAATCAGAAGCGGGGTGGCTTTTGTAATTTCAGGAATGTCCCTGTAAAATAGGAACACTTGGAGGGCATACCCTTCAACATTTCTCTGGTGAAAAGAGGGATGTCCCGTTCCATAATTATAATTGTACTATTTATACCTTTACACCCACATCTCATGTGGTAGCCGTAGCCACTCTGGGCAGCTCCCAACATATATAAAAACATAATAAAACATTAAACATTTTTTTAAAAAACTTCCTTATACAGATGGCTCAGGGGTTGGATAACTGACCCCACCCTCCAACATTCCTCTGATGAAAATAGGGACATCCTAAGGAAAAGTGGGACAATGGGGGATCAAGACATAAATAAAGTACCCTGTCCTCTATAGCCACCTGCTGTGCTGGCCCCAAGGGTTTGTCCATGAAGCGAGGTCCAAGTCCAGTCCTGGGTCTAGGGGTCCAAAGGAGGTCAGTCCGGCGGGGAGCGAGGCAGGGAGCAGGTCAAGGTCCAAGGCAGGTTCAGGCACAAGGTTGCAGGTTGAGCACATGCTTGCAACTATGTTGCTCACGCAACTTGGGCTGGGTCTGGCTGGCTTTTATCTGGCCCTATGCTTAGGGCCGCCCCGATCCTCTGGAGACTCGCCTCTCCTCCGGGCCTGGAGGCGAGCACTCCTCCTGCAGACACTTAACTCCCTTCGCCTCTCTGCCCTGAGCCTCTGTAGCTCAGGAGAGGCTGGTGGGTTACTGGACCCAGGGGATGCCTCAGCTTCCTCTGAAGAGGCTGGGAGTGGAGCACCTGCAGGCAATGGGTCCTCCCTCCCATCAGGAGCCAGAGCAGACTCTGCTGATGCCTGCACCTGGGGATCCAGCACAGGTGGGGATCCTTCAGGCTCAAGCCCTGGCCCCGGCTCAGCTGGTTCTGGAGGCGGGGAATCCTGTGCAGGCTGGGATCCCTCAGGTTCAGCATCAGAGTCTGACTCCCAGGCCATCACACCATCCCCCCTCCCAGGCCTCCCCCTCAACTGAGGGGCCGGACCAGGCTTGCTGGGGTAAGCTGCATGGAAATCACGGAGGCAGGCAGGTGCGTGGACGTTTTCCACTGGTTCCCATGAACGATCCTCAGGCCCATACCCCTTCCAGTCGATGAGGTATTGGAGCTTCCCCCTGCGGTATCGTGAGTCGAGAATGCGCTCCACCTCGTACTCAGGCTCCCCCTCAACCAAAACTGGCTGCGGTCGTGGATTGTCTGGGTGGAACTCGTCGGGCGGGGCGACTGGACTAAGTAGGGACCGGTGGAATACTGGGTGAACCTTGAGTGATGGAGGTAACTGGAGGCGAAACGCCACCGGTGACACCTGCGCAGTGATGGTGAATGGGCCGGCAAACCGTGCATCCAGCTTTCGTGAGGGCCGAGAAGGATGCAGGTGACGGGTAGAGAGCCACACCCGATCGCCAACATGGAGTTCTGGCCCCTCCTGACGATGTCGGTCAGCTTGGGCCTTGTATGCGTCCTTGGCCTGGCGCAGTTGCTCCATCAATAATTGTTGCTGGGACTGAAGCTCCTGAAGCCAGTCTGTCACTGCGGGGACCGCGGAAGCTGGCAGCACGTCCGGGAACAAACGTGGATGGTAGCCGTAGGAGGCCTGGAACGGGGTCTGCTGGGTGGAGGCGTTCACTGCATTGTTGTAGGCGAACTCCGCCAATGGCAAGTGATCGACCCAGTCATCCTGCTGGAAGCTGCAGTAACACCGGAGGTACTGCTCCAGCACCGCATTTGCCCGTTCCGTCTGGCCATCGGTCTGCGGGTGGTGGGCCGAAGATAGACAGACCTCCGTCCCAAGGGTCTGGTGCAGGGCTCGCCAGAAGTGGGATGTGAACTGGACGCCGCGGTCAGAAACCACACGCTCGGGAAGGCCATGCAGGCGGAAGATGTGCTGCATGTACAGTTGAGCCGTCTCCTTAGCTGTGGGTATGGACGGGCAGGGGGCACAGTGCACCATCTTAGTGAAATGGTCCGTGAAAACCAGGAGGCAGGTACAGTGACGAGATGGGGGCAAGTCTACCACAAAGTCCAGTGAGACCGTGTGCCAGGGACGTGGTGGGACTGGTAATGGCTGGAGCAGACCGGGGGGTCGCCCAGTAGGACCCTTGGCCCGCCGGCAGACATCGCAACCAGCAACATAGCGTGCCACATCAGCCTTCAGGCGGGGCCACCAGAATTCCCGGCTTACCAGATGAGTGGTCCGGTACCGCCCAAAGTGCCCTGCTGCTGGGGCATCGTGGGACATCTGGAGAACCTCAGCCCGCAATGGTCCTGGTGGGATGTATAGACGACCCTGGTGCAGCAGTAGGCCCTGGTGCAGGGCCAGCCCTGGATATCGAGGGCATGACCCGTCAGACAGTTCCCGGAGCCGTTCCTGAGCCCAAGCGTCGACCCGTTGCTGTTCTCGCACCCGAGCCTGCAGTGGCTTGGCCTCCTGAGTGGCCAGGAATGTGGCTGGTGGTAAGATAGTCGTCGGTACTGCCTGCTGTACAGTGTCTGCGGCGTCCTCGGGTTTCCGGGACAGGGCATCCGCTTTCCGGTTTTGGGAGCTAGGGATGTAGCGGATCCGGAACTGGAACCGGGAGAAAAACAGCGCCCATCGGATCTGCCTTTGGTTCAACTTGCGGGTGGTCTGGAGGTACTCCAGATTCCGGTGGTCCGTTCTCACTTCCACCGGGTGTCGTGCCCCCTCAAGATGATGGCGCCAGACCTCAAAGGCCACCTTGATGGCCAGTAGTTCCCGCTCCCACACGGTATAGTTACGCTCCGCCGGAAGGAGCTGCCGGGAGTAGTAGGCGCAGGGTAACAGTGGCGCATCGGGTCCGTGTTGCTGAGACAGGATGGCACCGAGAGCCGTACTGGAGGCATCAGTCTCCACCACGAAGGGACGAGAGGGATCAGGATGCTGTAAAATCGGCGCCCTCTGGAAACAGGCTTTCAACCCCTGAAATGCCACTTCAGCCTCCTCATCCCAGGAGAAGGGTGTCTTGGGGCGCAGCAGTCGGGTTAATGGGGTGGTGCGATGAGCATAATCTGCAATGAAGGTCCGGTAATAGTTGGCGAACCCTAGGAACCGCTGTAAGTCCTTGCGGTTCCGGGGCGCTGCCCACTCTCGAACCGCAGCCACCTTCCCAGGGTCCATCTGCACCCCGTCAGGGGAGAGTCGGTGTCCAAGGAAGTCCACTGACCGCTGGTGGAACTCGCACTTGCTGAGCTTGGCATACAGGCGGTGCTCCCGCAAGCGCTGCAACACGGACCGAACATGACTCTCATGACGGGCTGGGTCACGGGAATAAATCAGAATATCATCTAGGTACACCACCACGTATTTGTCTAGCAAGTCCTGGAACACGTGGTTGATGTACCGTTGAAACACGGCGGGTGCATTGCATAATCCGAACGGCATAACCAGGTATTCAAACTGCCCATACCGGGTCCCGAATGCCGTCTTCCACTCGTCCCCGGCACGGATCCGAATCAAGTTGTAGGCCCCTCGGAGGTCCAGTTTGGTGAACATCTGCGCCCCCTGCACCCGCTCCAGCAATTCTGCAATAAGGGGCAAGGGGTACCGGTCTGGGATGGTGATCTTGTTCAGGGCCCGGTAGTCATGGCAGAGGCGAAGCTCCCCACACTTCTTCTTAACGAAGAGTACAGGAGCGGCAGTGGGTGAGGTAGAGGGCCTAATGAACCCGCGTTCCAGGTTCTTGCGAAGGAAGTCCTGCAAGGCTTCACGCTCTGGCTCCGAAAGAGAATATAGGCGGCTTACAGGCAGGGGCGCCCCAGGCTGGAGGTCTATGCCGCAGTCGAAGGACCGATGAGGTGGCAGCTGGTCTGCTCCCTGTTCCTCGAACACGTCTAAATAGTCCTGGTACACGGCAGGGAGCGTTGACACAGCCTGCCCCATGGGGGCAGCTGCTACTAACTCGGACTGAGCATGGGAACCCGGGTCTGGGAAGCGTACAGTCCGATTGACCCAGTCGATCTGAACATTGTGCGACTCCAGCCAGTCCATCCCAAGCACCAGGGGAAACCGGGGCATGGTGGCAATGTCCAGGGTTCGCACCTCCCGGTGCTGCTGGTAGCACAGGACCAAGGGCTGGGTCTCCCGAGTAACCGCGCCCGAGCGTAGGAGCCGTCCGTCAATTGCCTCCACCTGTACTGGTTCCGGCTTGTTCTGAAGCGGCACCTGATGCTGAGTGGCGAAGGCAGAGTCCATATAGGAGCGGGTTGCCCCCGAATCCACCAGAGCGTGGGTGAGAATCCAGGGCCCACCGGGGGGGTATAGACGCACCGGTATCATGAGGTGTTGCAATTCCACTGGTGAGGGCCCATCATGCGATGCTTGGGGCCCCAGGTAGCCTGGGCCATCGGCTACTGGGGTTGGCCGTTTCACCTGCGGCTGGCGTTTCTCAGGGCAGGTTCGGGCGTAGTGTCCACTCCCACCGCAGTAGAGACACAGGTTCCCCTCCCGACGCCGAGTCTTTTCCGAGGGGGAGAGGCGAGGCCGCGCTGCCCCGAGCTGCATCGGCTCCTCCAATGACTCAGCTCTGGCCACGGAACTGCAGGGAAGCACCGGCGCTGGGAGCCCGGAGTGCCGGCGGCCCCGGGCCTGGCGACGGTCCTCCAACCGATCATCTATCTGCAGACTCCGTTGGATGAGGGCATCCAGTGTGGCAGGGCGATCCAACGTGGCCAGCTGATCCAGTACCTCGTCTGAAAGTCCCTCGAGATACTGGTCCCGCAGTGCAGAGTCGTTCCAGGTCAAGTCCTGCGCCAGCAGCCGAAATTCTGTGGCGTAGATGGCCACTGTGGACTTGCCCTGTTTCAACCGCCGAATTGCCCGATTGGCTTGACTCCCCTTCTGAGGGTTGGCAAACGTGGTTTCCAGAAGATTGCAAAACCCCGTATAGTCTGTCAGCAAGGGGGAGTCTTGCCGGAGCAGCGGCAACGCCCACTTGGCCGCCTGGTCCTTCAGCAAGCTGATCAGGAAGTGCACCTTGGTGCAGTCGTCGGGGAAATCCCGAGCTCGCCCCTGAATATACAGCTTGGCCTGGGCGAGAAACATGGGAAAGCTGGCTGGGGACCCATCAAATTTCTCTGGCAGGGCCACGGGGTACTTGCCAGGAGCTGGGGCGGCGGCCCCAGGAGCCGGTAAGGCATCCAAACGCTGCTGAAGCGCCGTAACCACATTGCTTAGCTGCTGCACGGTGTGGGTCAAGGCCTGGTTCTCCTGGGCCAATGCCACCAGCGCAGCCGCCTGGTCAGCCATGGCTATTAGTTCCTCCCGAACGCACCCCAGCGAAGGGGGAGTGCGGGTGTGGCGTGAGCAAACTGTGCTGGCCCCAAGGGTTTGTCCATGAAGCGAGGTCCAAGTCCAGTCCTGGGTCTAGGGGTCCAAAGGAGGTCAGTCCGGCGGGGAGCGAGGCAGGGAGCAGGTCAAGGTCCAAGGCAGGTTCAGGCACAAGGTTGCAGGTTGAGCACACGCTTGCAACTATGTTGCTCACGCAACTTGGGCTGGGTCTGGCTGGCTTTTATCTGGCCCTATGCTTAGGGCCGCCCCGATCCTCTGGAGACTCGCCTCTCCTCCGGGCCTGGAGGCGAGCACTCCTCCTGCAGACACTTAACTCCCTTCGCCTCTCTGCCCTGAGCCTCTGTAGCTCAGGAGAGGCTGGTGGGTTACTGGACCCAGGGGATGCCTCAGCTTCCTCTGAAGAGGCTGGGAGTGGAGCACCTGCAGGCAATGGGTCCTCCCTCCCATCAGGAGCCAGAGCAGACTCTGCTGATGCCTGCACCTGGGGATCCAGCACAGGTGGGGATCCTTCAGGCTCAAGCCCTGGCCCCGGCTCAGCTGGTTCTGGAGGCGGGGAATCCTGTGCAGGCTGGGATCCCTCAGGTTCAGCATCAGAGTCTGACTCCCAGGCCATCACACCTGCAACCCCTCAGGTGGTGTGGGTGCATCAGAAGAAAACCCCCTCTGTCATTGTATGGTGGGGAACATGAGGCTATAAACTCTCATTTGGGTAAAAGTAAAGGTAAAGGTAAAGGACCCCTGGACGGTTGAGTCCAGTCAAAGGCGACTATGGGGTTGCAGCACTCATCTCACTTTCAGACCGAGATGAAAAAACACAGAGTTTTCCAAGTCATGTGGCCAGCATAACTAAACTGCTACTGGCGCACAGAGGACCATGACAAGTGCCAGAGTGCATGGAAATGCCATTTACCTTCTCATCACAGCGGTGCCTATTTATCTACTTGCACTGGCGTGCTTTCAAACTGCTAGGTTGGCAGGAGCTGGGACTGAGCAACGGGAGCTCACCCCATCGCAGGGATTCAAACCGCCAACCTTCCAATCAGCAAGCCCAAGAAGTATCTCTATTCTAAACTGTGAAGGCCTTTAAAACATCAAAACCATAATTTTGAATTGAATGTAGAAATTTACTCAGAGCCAGTGCAGCTGGAAAAGCACAAGATCAATGTGATAATAACCTACAAACGTTGGGTGAAGTACCGGTAGTGTGGCAAGAGAATTTTGCCTCCTTCTCCTCTTCCCATACGCCACCAAAATCTGTTCCAGTGCTTCTCTAAACCTTCCAGAGCAGATTCTATTGGGCAAATAGAAATCCTTGCGCTAACATAATTACAGCTATATTTTGGATTAACTGCGGTTTCCAAACAATTTGCAGAGCTAGCCCCATGTATATCACATATGGATGGATGGACCTGAGTTTTTAGAAGTATGTCCAATTTCTAAGCCAGTCACCCTTGTCTGATGAACATCTTCCACACAGATACAGAAGAGGTGCAACAGGTTGAAATGCACTTGGTTATTATTCATTATAAACAGAGTGGAGTCTCAGGGTAAGGGTGCCCAATTTGTCATGAATTTTATGCCAGCAATATCACATTAACCGACAGCTCTAATTAACATGTGATGTTAGTCCTGGGATCTCCCACCATCACTCATTCTCTCTGGAACATTGATTACCAATCTGTCTCCTGCAAGAAAGAGAGCAATATCCTGTTGGTTGCTGCTCTCTTGGCCTATTAAACTGCAGTGCCAGGTGAATAAACAAGACAGCCTGTTTCCCCCCCCCCCCCTTCCTTTGCATGGCCAGAAGCCTCAGTTTGTTCACATTGAAGGAGAGGGCATATCCTTCTGTCGTGTGTAAAGTCTGCTGTTTTGGAAAGGACTTGTCCTCCTGGGCAAGTATGCGGGGGGGGGGTGTCTTGGGCTGGGCTGCTGAGCTCCATGGAGCTGCCACTCGCATCCAAGTAGAATATGTTTCCAATGCATGAATGCAACCAGCATGTCTTCCATTTCTATACGCTCTTAATCTCCCTCCATGCATCACCTCCATTTTTATTGCTTCCTTAATTGCCAAGTCATGACCTCATGTTTTGTAACCTTTTCTTTCTGTCCCTTTATGGCCCTAAATGATTTGCACATATCATCTTTAATTGACACCTCGGTGTGACATCACTAAATGGAGACAATTTATAGTGTTTAGTAGTGTGAAGTGCAGAGGAAAATGACTATGGTCATTTGAACTTGGGTTGTTGTATTTAAGTTCCTTTAAATTCCCTGCTTACTGTATGGTGGGAGGAATTTGGATATATTTTTGTACCAATGAATGGTTGGTTGGTGTGTGTGTGTGTGTGTGTGTGTGTGTGATGGCACAAGAGCAGCTGGTCGATAATGTAACAAACACATGTACCACAATCGGGTGACAAATGAAGCTTCAAAGAGAATGTGGCAATAACTGCTCAAATGTTAAATTGTTGTTTTATTATTAATGCTACAAATATCGGAACTGTTTTCACATAGATATCATTAACCAATCATTTTGACTGCATACTTCTGCATCATTGTTTCTCTGTATAAGTAGGCAAGATCTATACAGGAATTAGAAAAATAATTCATGCACACAGGTCCATCACACATTTTTAAAATCTTGGACCATGGCATCTGCACCTTGCTCTAGAGTTCAACTAAATCCATTGAGACTGATGATTTGTTGCAGAATGAGTGCTCATACCTTCCTTTGTGGGCGCCCTTTGCGGAACCGCACACTGCGCCTCGGCTCACGTGGGACCCACCAGCTGGTTGGGCTGGCCTGCCTCCCCTGTGCTATTCATTGGAGGTTCCCGCCAAACCTCAGTTAGCCAATCAGCACTGCAGGGAGGCAGAGCCAGTTGTTTTGTTGCAGCTCTAATAATCTGCAACATGTTTTTGGCAAAATAATTGTGCAATAGTGGTAGATTTATTCTGCTATAGTTTGCTCTGTGATGCTTCCCATATGCTACCACATTATGGTTGTCTGGATAGGCAATAGCACAACAAAAGTGGAGCAAAAATACACTAGGGCATTTGTGTAAATAAAAATTACGGAATTTCAGCAGGAAGTTACAGGATGTGCACTGATTAGAAATGAAGCAGTGTGACTACCCCAAAACTTTTGCAACTGTATTGAAAGCCTCATGAACACAAAACATCACAAATGAATAATAAAAAGAATGTCTAGAGGGCCCCTAATGGTATTTTTAAAAGAACTGGAATTAATCTGCAGCACTCGCAAAGCATATTTACTCATATATCTTTTATGTCTGCACCACCATTCTTATCTGGTTTCAAGCCATTGTACTGTTTGGAGTTAAAACAAGAGCTTGAAAAGAAGGTGCTCTGGAATGAATAGTAACTAGCAGCATGAATGGGGAAAAGTGAGGGGAAATGTTAATGCTTGCTCAGGATACCAATTCATTTGCAAGGTTTGCTTGAAAGAGAACCATTCACAGTGGATGCTTAATCAAGAATCCACCTTGACAATGCAGATCTCACAAAGCTTTTAAACAGCTTTCAGCTTTAACTCAGGTGTATGTTATTGATCCATATGACATCTACAACTACAATAGCACCTAAGACCATAAGTGTCCCTACCAACTCATCTGCTTTGAGTAGCAGGCAGCCAATAATAAGACTGGTCTTATATACACTGGCAGCCTCTGAATCCAGTTGTTTATTTAAGTTAGATGCAAGTCACCAGAACAAAAACACGCAGGAGAATAAGGACAGGTAGCCAGAGCTGCCCTACTAAAACGGCTGGTTTTGTAGTCTTCAAAGTGCTTGCTTACATAAGGATCCATGTGCACAGCCATACTAAAATCATATAAAACCAGACATCTGGTTTGAATGAAAGCTCACTACAATTCTGCCTCAGAAGAGGATTTCAACGGACGGGTCAGCCTTGGGGCATACAGGTATAACATGATAAACTTTGCAACTGAAGGCCCAGCAGTGGTCTGGCCCATTCAACAAATTAGGGTGTCACCAGAAAAAGAAAATAAAAGAGGACTCAAATCTATATAAAATGTTCATGTCCTAATGGGAATGTATAGATACACATTTAGAAATAATTACACTTTTTTAAAAAAAAACAACCATAGTGGTTAGGTGACTTATAGGTCTGCTCAATCTAACTTCAAGGGCCCTGCTCTGTTTTCATGATTCTTTAATGCATACTTGGGCAGCATACGCAGAAGGTGATTTGAAAGAGATAATATCCTGTGTAAACTGGGGCCCATACAACCTGGAACATGGCAGCAACAGGAAGCATTTTACCCATTCCCACATGACTCATATAGTGGTGACCAGTGGGAAGAAGTTCCAGCCCAGCAAGCAGAGGGTATTAAAAAGAAAACCTCAAAGGAAAACCACTGGTAGCAGGAATGACATCTCTCTCTCTCTCTCTCTCTCTCAGAAATCAGACAACCTATTTGCAAATATCACCCCTACTTCCTCAGCTGTACTCTTAAAAGTCTTTCTCTTAGGCAGCTTGTTGCTATTAATTTCCTGTATGATCTTCATTGATTGCAAGACATTAATCCTGCTCGCTACAAAGGGTCATTTTTATGACACATGAAAAAGGGAACCCTAAAGAGATGCTGTTTCCAGCCATGTTGTTTCCACATCAGGCTCTAAATTGATACTTGCTGATATTCCTCTACTTTGTTCTCACCACACAAAATAAAAAGAGAAATACACTGTGACTTTTACAATGTGAACTGGTTGACTGGGACTAGGAAGGATTCAAACTACCCTGTTTCTCCTAAAATAAGACATAGCCATAAAATAAGCCATAGCAGGATTTCTATGCATTTGCGAAATATAAGCCGTTCCCCAAAAATAAGCCATACCCCAAAAATAAGCCATAGTGACGTGGTACCTCCCATTAAAACAGCCTGGGGAGGCGTGGCTATGCGAAACGGTTAAAATTAGACATCCCCTGAAAATAAGCCATACTGTGTTTTTTTGAGCAAAAAATATATATAAGGCGGTGTCTTATTTTAGGAGAAACACGGTAGTGGCAACTAGCATGGATTGCTTTGAAAGAAGATTCAAAAAATCCATGAAGGAAAAGGTTATCAATGGCTCTCAGCCATGAGGGTTTTGCTCTCCCACCCCTGGCCGTTGCTCAGGTTGGCCACTGTGAGAAGAGGATGTGGGACCAGACACCCCATTGGTGTGAGATGGCAGGCTTTTTCTTTCCATTCTCTGTAGGGTATGCTTATGCAGAAGAAGTCTTCTTACACTAATTGCAATAAAGCTCTTTGCCAACCAATTCACAACATGAAGAACCAAAAAGTTGTGAAGCACTCTAATAACCCAGGAGATGTTCCTCCTTCTTCACCTTGGAGGAACAATGGACTAGCTCAGAAAGTTGGCAAACTCAAACACAGAGGAGCACTGTAGCTTAGCGGGAAAGCAAGTTCTTTGCTTGTAGAAGCTCTCTAGTTTAGTTTATTGCATCTCCAGGGGCAGATCTACACTCATGGTTTTTAGCATTAAGGAAGGGTTAAGGAATAGTTTTGATAACATATGGACACATGACATCCTACTTTTATGTTCATAATGCATTTTACCTTTACCTTGTTAATTTGTCATTTTATCAATTAATTTTTAATTGTTTTATGCTACTATAACAGTGAAACACTGCTCATATATCCCTATGTAGCCTTTAACCTTTTTATTTACTGCTTTCAAACTCCACCCCCTCCAATGATATTTGAGGGGCAGATAATAAAGGACACAGATGGAGGGAGGAAGAATTAAAATGTGACACCAGAGGGCAGAGCAGAGCAACCAGTGACCAGCAGCAGGGAAAGAAACAGCATTTTGGAAAATGGTGTGGTTGAGTATTATTTATATTAGATGGGGGGGGGGGACAAAGTAAAAACATTTAAATTAACAAGTACACCCTGTGACATTTTAGAATGACATATCTAATAACATTCTAATAGGGGAAAATAACGTTAAACAGGTCAGTGTAGATGCAGCCCAGGAAAACCCCTTGCCCGCAATCCTTAGGAGAGCCATTGCAAGTCATTGTAAAGAAGACAGAGCAATGGAAGGATCAATGATCTGATCCGGTTAAAGGCACTTTGCTAGACATGGCTCTGAAATAGCCGTGTGGGCAGTTCCATCTATTTACACACAGCAAGTCTAAAACTGAAGGTTTGATTTACATGTTTTATGTGTTTTTATCTTATGCTGGTCTACTGTAGTTGAGAGAATGAGGATGTGCACCCTCTCCTCCTGCAGTTGCCCGTTTGCCTATCTAGCATGTTTTATTTATGTATGGAGGCGCTTTTACCTTATGCTGGTCTGTGACCGTAATGAAGATTGGATCGGATATCTATTTACTAATCATGATTTGCAGTCTCACTGCCATTAAGTTCTTAATCCCCTCCTGCTACCCCTTCTCCCATCTCCCCTCCTGCTCACCTAGCAGTTTGAAAGCACATGAAGTGCAAGTAGATAAATAGGTATCGCTCCGGCAGGAAGGTAAACGGCGTTTCCGTGCACTGCTCTGGTTCGCCAGAAGCGGCTTTGTCATGCTGGCCACATGACCCAGAAGGTGTACGCCGGCTCCCTTGGCCAGTAATGCGAGATGAGCGGCACAACCCCAGAGTCATCCGTGACTGGTCCTAATGGTCAGGGGTCCCTTTACCTTTACCTGACCCCTTCTCCCAATTTGGGCAATTCCTGTTCTCCATTTAGAAGCTCTACTTGCTAAATGTGAAATACATTTTCCTTTTGACATTGTAACCTTCATCATGAATGTACTAAGAAATGTATTTCAAGATTTCTCTTATTTCCCCCTTTTTTCACTCAACCTCATCTTCACTCAAGTACAAAAGCATTTACTTATACAATGCACCAGAAACTTTCCTTTGTCTGGTAAATGATTTTTTAAAAAACAAACAAGAAAACAATCTAACCCCTGCAGCTTATAGTGTAGCTTCTTCTCTTTTGTATAACTCATGTCAACTGACTCATTTTTTTCTGGAAAATTTAGCTTCTTCTCCTAGTTTGCTGCAGGAGGGGGGGGGCAGTTTCCTCTGCCCTGTAATTGAACTTTGAAAAGTTCCATAGAGCAAGTTTGCATGTGGTTTCTTGGGTTACCAAGTTAATAAAGTTAATATATATATATATCACATATCTCCAAAATCAACTGACTATCAGAGGAAGCACAGGTAAAATAATGGTGGTTGTGTTATACTAAATCTGGTCATTGGTCTATATAGCTCAGCACAGCCTCTCTGCTTACAACAGTGCTTGATGTTTTCAGGCGCAAGTCCTTCCTAGTCCTGCCTGGGCATGTTGCGTATTTTTCCATGAAAAACATGCACGTTATCAATGAGCTTATGACCTTCCCTTACCTCCAGTTCAAGGTGAAGAAATCTCATTTAGCCCCAAGATGAGGATAAACCCACCCTGAGCCAATTGCAG
This sequence comes from Lacerta agilis, assembly GCF_009819535.1. NCBI lineage: Eukaryota > Metazoa > Chordata > Lepidosauria > Squamata > Lacertidae > Lacerta > Lacerta agilis. The sequence goes on from NC_046322.1 coordinate 59,377,603, forward strand.
GGGCATGTGGAGAGGGAAAAGACCAGTTGTGCAAATAGATTAGGCTTCCATTGATGGGACTCAGTAGCTGAATTAATGTAACCAGAGCCGTCTCATCCATAGGGGCTGGTGGCGCGGCGCGCCAGGGCGCCGGGCCCCCCAGGGGCGCCCCCGCGCTCCCCTCCCCAACCCGCCCCCGCCCCCACGGGCGGGCGGGCGGGCACTCGCGCGCCGGCGGGCGGGAGGGCTGCAAGCCGGCCGTCCTCGCCTCTCGGAGCCCCAGCTGGAGCGCTGGAGCGGCGCGGGGCTTTGCGCGCCCTTCCAGCACTCCAGCTAGGACCCTGTTGCTCTCTGAGGACTGAGTGCACGAGCCAGGGAGGGGAGGACAGTACCCGCTCAGCCAGCCCATCTGCCTGACCCCGTGCGCTCCTCGGGGCGCAGATTGCTGCGCCTCCGACAAAGCTGTCTTGAAGGCAGGGAGGGGCGCCGGGGATGTAGCTGGGACAGTGCCCCCGCCCACCGGCTGGTGGCGAGGTGAGAGTGGAGGGTGCGGGAGCCTTTTCCTGGGAAGGAGGCTCTGCTGAACTCTGGAGATCAAAGGGGGGGGGGGTCTTTTACTTCCGAGGAAACACGCGCAGGAAAAGGGCTTGAGAACCACGTGGGCACGCAGCCTGCACGGCTGACCTGTGCCACTTGCGGGTGGACTGGGCCGGCGTACACCCGAGGAAACGTTCCTGGCGAGATCTGCACATGAGAAAAGTTCTGGGTGGGATTGCAACCGGACGGGGGAGGGGGTCCGTCCACTCTTGTTGTGGCCTCTCTCTCTCTCTCTCTCTCTCTCTCACACACACACACACACACACACACGGCAATCACGTCTCTATTCCGGCAATCTGAATTCTAGAAAAAGCAGAATTTGCAGCGAAGAGAGAAACAATCCACGAGCAAACAAGTCAGAATTTGCAAACAGAAGGGCAATGTTCCTCTTTTCCTGCATCCAAAAGGAATAATAATATTTTTTTAAAAAAGTGGGGTGTTGGTTCATTTTATTTTATTTCTTCAAGTCGGATCCCCAAGCTTTAAAAGAGAAATAAATGAGTCTGAAGAAAAAGAAAGAGAAATGAGCCAAGGACTTAAAAGGGGGAGGGGACCTGCCAGGGGGAAAGGGGAGGGGGAGACTATGGGAAATTGCAAAGGGGGCGTCCAAAAGAGTAGTGGTGGGTTTTTGCAGGGATAAATAAAAGAGGAAAAGAATGGTGTGTGTGTGTGTGCATGTGTAAGGGGCTGATTTTAGGGAGCCGAAATGGCACCGGGAGATGTGTGTGCGTGTGTAAGCAACGCCAAAGCAATTTAAGATGCAGGGTGCATTTTGGGGCAGGTGGCAACCCAAGCAGATCAGAGCCCTGCTTAATTTGCTTTGCTTCTCCTTCCCTTTGCTCCCCAGTCGTATCCATATGGCGGGCGGGGATCTTTGTGCCATGGGGCGCTGCTGCGTGCGTGTGGGGGGCGCCGGAGGGATCGTTGAACCACGGCGCCAGGTAGGCTTAAGATGGCCCTGAATGTAACCCATATCATTTGACTAAGAACACATCTACTGTTAGTTGCATGCAAATCACAAGTTTCGTCCGCAATAACTTTTCTTCTTTCTTTGTTCTCTTTTTTATTTTGCTGGAATCCACTCCGGAAGCACACATAATGCTAAGCCAAACCATGTCTTAACTGCAGGTGTGTGGGCTCCAGGACCAAAGCTCACAGCCTAGGCCCCCCTCCTCTGCTGCTGCCCCACCTGTCGTGTTTGAGGGAGCAGGACTGGGGCTTCTATTAGGCCAAATGGCAGCTGCCTCAGGCACAGACTTCAGAGAGGTGCAGTATTGATCTTTGAAGGGCACAGTTTTATACAGATTACTTGTTCTTGCAATTTAAAATAAATTTAGCAGTTGCAAGTTTTGTTTTTGAAAATTGAAATTAACATGGTGCGGGAGTACAAGTAGTTAGCTTTGCCTAGTGTGCAAAATAGCCTGGTGCCGGCACTGCCAGGGAGTGTCCCCAAGGGCCAGGGTCTCTGTCCACAGAGTGTAAAGCCTTTTACTAAACAACTTAGTCGAGAGAGCAGGATATAAGGGTCAGTATAATCTTAATAGCCTAGATTCAAAACATGGTTTTAAAAAGCCAGTCAAAGCAGCCAGAGACCTGAGTTCTTTCTAGCATCTGGCTTCCTAAACCACAGCTGCTGGCAATAAAGAAGCATTGCCAATTGCTTACTCATGAGTAGACTAATGACTCTGGACTCCAAGGTCACATACTTTGTCATTGCTCTTTGGCCTGGAGTCAAAGCTCTTTGGGTTAGCTCTTGCAAGGACTGGGGCTTGACCCCACCCCCTTCTCTGAGGTTCTTCATTAGGTATCACCCCAGAGAGTCCCTCAAATCATCAGCATTGGGTTCAGGGGGCCTCAAGCTCCTTTACCTGTAGGGTGTCTGGTTTGTCCCCTGAGCTGGCAGGCACCAGATCAGGATTAGACATGACACTACCTTAGCCATAGCTCATAATTTACCTCCTCCAAAACACGAAAGTAAACAAAGTACAAAGCATGGTTATAACTTGTCTTGCATGCGACCAACCATGAGCCCAGGTATGGATGTAACAGGAAGCCAAACCAAGGCCTACCTCACAGCAGCAGGACTAGAAGATGAGCAAAGTGGTCCAGGAAGCTGTATGTTTGCTTGTTTGTACTATGCCATCTTAGCAACTTTTAGGTTTTCCCCACACACTGCACTTCATTTGTTGTTGCAAAATTCCAAGGGTTGAAAGTCTGAACCTTCTGCTATTTAATTATTCAAATATAATATCTATTGAAATTGAGCATTTTCAGCCTATTAATTCAACAGTTTCATCTTCTTGAGCAGATGCATAGCTAAAGAGTTCCATCAGAAATTCATTTCAAGGAGACTGTTATATAACATACACAACTTCTGACTAACGCTCATCAGTGCTTTTGAGTAAGCCAAAGCAGTACAGTACTTTCTATGTAACCTTTAAAGATACCATTTAGAACCAAACTTACAGAGCACTTATCTAAGTGTCTCATTGTATGAGGATTTTTAGGTCTATCAATTGTAATGTAATTTAATTATGTTTCATAATTTGACCAGACAGTCAGCAGTACTTCAGACAGCTCAGGGATAATCACAATAGCATCCAGCTATCTTAAAAAAATGCATTCAATTTATGACTTTTAAAAATTATACTAAGCCATTATTTATGCTTTTCACATTTTTCCTTTTCATAAAAAAGACAGCCATTACAATGACGGAGGATTATTCATGCTAACCACATTAGGAAATGGTCACTATTTTCCCCCTATACATTGAAAATAATTGCTTTAATCAAGGATTTCTTATTTTAAAATTAGTGCAAATTACAGAACTGGCATGTTCACAAAATTTGAATTTTGCACACGATTCAGATGAATAGGTAAAATGGATGATTGATTATGATACCTGTCCAGATTACTTCACATATCTTAATCTCAGACCTCCTAGAACCATATAAGTTAGACCTTGCTAATGGAATGCCACGCCATCAGGGTTGGGTATCAACCAAGTCCCCTCCATGGGAATTGCCCCCATTGAACCCTGGTGTGCTGCAAGTCAAGAATCCAGGGTCTCACTGGGCAGCTGAGGTGAGAGATTCCAGCCAGGCAGAGGCCATAACGTGAATTTAGGGAGTGCCTTAGTCAATCCTCCTCTCAGGCATAGGGGCATGGGGGCCAACTTTACAACACTGCCCCCAGAGTGCTCTCCAATGCCTAACATAACTAAGCCTCATTTCACTGAGGGAAAGGCAACCGCATCCCTTGCAATGGGGGTTAGGAAGGGGGAAAGTCCTTTCTGGCCTGTCAACCAAGGACGCCAGTAACTCCAAAAAAAATAAAAAAAAATTCCCTTCCAGTAGCACTTTAGAGACCAACGTAAGTTTGTTCTTGGTATGAGCTTCCGTGTGCATGCACACGAAAGCTCATACCAAGAACAAACTTAGTTGGTCTGTAAGGTGCTACTGGAAGGAATTTTTTTATTTTTTATTTTGTTTTGACTATGGCAGACCAACACGGCTACCTACCTGTACCCAGTAGCTCAGTGAAGTTCTAACCCATGAGTGGGTGGATGGGAAGTTTGCAGGGTAGAATGGCTCCAAACCACCTTCAAGGGCATCTCTCTCTCTCTCTCTCTCTCTCTCTCTCTCTCTCTCTCTCACACACACACACACACACACACACAGTGTGTGAACAGATATCAGCCTTCAATGAAAATGTAAGATATGTTCCTTCCTACCAGGAACACACTTCAAGACAACAAAGACTCTCCAGAAGGAAGAGTGAGCAGCATGCATGTGTGGTTCCTCTGGAGAAGAATGGATAAAGGAAATGAAAGGAAACAAATCATCATAATATTTCAATTTTATGTCTCTGTGAATTTCTCCCCAAACCACTCAACAATGTTGCATTAATTTATCAGCAAGTGCTGTTTTCCAAACTCTATCAAACCAACTTTGCCTAGTCAATTGACACTCACTTTTCCATAAAAAAGCAATCTCTAAGCCAGCTGCTTTTGAACTTCTAGAAATATTTAGGTCCTCAAGCTTGCTGATAAAATACAGTGTTTCTGAAAAAAATTACACATCACTTGGGAAGACAGGCAAACTAATGTCAGTGTACTGGAAGAAGCAAAGATCACCAGTGTTGAAGCAATGATTCTTCAACATCAACTTTGTTGAACTGGTCATGTTGTTTGGATGCCTGATGATCGTCTTCCAAAGCAACTACTCTATTCCCAACACAAGAATGGAAAGTGAAATATCAGTGGACAACAAAAGAGATTTAAAGACACTCTCAAGGCAGATCTTTAAAAAATGTAACATAAGCACTGATAACTGCAAAACACTGTACTGTGAGAGCTCCAGCTGGAGAACAGCCTTCATCAAAGATGTCAAGGACTTTAAAAAGCACAAACAGGGTGAAAAGGAGATAAAAACTAAGAGGAAGGCAAGCTTGGCAAACCCTCACCATGATCAACTCCCACCCGGAAACCTATGTCCCCACTGTGGAAGGACGTGTGGATCCAGAATTGGCTTCCACAGTCACTTACAGATTCACTGTTAAAACCATATCTGAAGAAGTGTGCATGCACACGAAAGCTCATACCAATAACAAACTTAGTTGGTCTCTAAGGTGCTACTGGAAGGATTTTTTTTATTTTTTATTTTGTTTTGACTACGGCAGACCAACACGGCTACCTACCTGTTAAAACCATGTTCATGGAAGACAATCTAGAAGACCTGGGTGGACTATTTTGGCTATGTAAGGATTCACATTAGTAGGAATAATTCCACATATATGTTTAAATGATGCCATTAAGGCTTAAATATATATACACACACTTTTGTGGGCCTTAAAAGAAAAAAAAGAATATACTCAGATAAATAGAAAACACTTCAAAGTTCTGTCTGTGGTCTTAGATCTGTGCAGGCATGCGCACACGCACTGATTCTATGATTCTATGACATATATGGAACTGTCATATGATTTATATTACAAATATCAAATGATGAAAATGCATGTATGTAGGGATGAGAAACCTATGGTCCTCCAGATATTGCTGGACCACAGCTTCCTTTATCCTTAGAACTCATGGGGATTGTAGTCCAGAAACTTCTGGAGGGACCCAGCCTGGCAAATGCCAGTTTCACATGTTCAGTAAAAGACAAATGTGCCTGTTCGGTAACAAGGCTGGCACATAGAAAGACAACCTGCTTCCTAATTTAGACACACATAAAACTCTTTGTCAGAATGTGTACATAGTTCTCCAGGACAGCCTATACCAGCGGTAGGCAACCTAAGGCCCGGGGGCCAGATGCGGCCCAATCGCCTTCTCAATCCGGCTCACGGACAATCTGGGAATCAACGTGTTTTTACATGAGTAGAATGTGTTTTTTTATTTAAAATCCATCTCTGGGTTATGTGTGGGGCATAGGAATTCGTTCACCCCCCCCCCCCAAAAAAATAGTCCTGCCCACCACATGGTCTGAGGGATGGTGGACCGGCCCATGACTAAAAAAGGTTGCTGACCCCTGGGCTATATATAGTCATGCTACTATATATATATATGTGTGTGTGTGTGTGTGTGTGTGTGTGTGTGTAGCATATATATATATGTAGCAGATTGTACATTAACTTTTAATATGAATAATCCATATTGAGAAGATATTCTTTTAATACTAAAAGCAGCTACTCTTTATTACATTTCTTTTAGAAAATAATAATAAAAGTAGCTACAAGTAGTTTGTGGCATAATGAGCAATCTGAAAGTATTTTTATCATGTGCGTTCACATGCTAGATCATAACATTCTGAATGAGCCGTTACAGTCCATAAATTGGGGTTATAAAATATAGTGAAGGCTTCCATTCTGCTGGGTGAGGAGGGGAGCTATTACACCTAGAGGAATATTTGTTCACAATATTACACAAGTATTTATAACATTTTTACTGGCTTATGCATGCTGTCATCAATAATTGCTGCCATAACTAATTGCAACTCAGCGAGTTAATCTACACCATATTTACATTAAACGGAGTGTTTTGTTATTTATCACAGAGAGCCAAAATTAATACTGCATCAGAAAAAGACTGTGCCTTTTCCATGCTCCATGATCTCTTATTTAAAAATGTACTAATGAGCAGCATCTAATTTGTAGATTTCCCAGTATTTACTGCATGCATCTGAAGACCAACATTGTTCACCAATAAAAAACATTGGCAGATTCATATCATATTATAATAATTTGGAACAAAATCCTCCCTTGGCTACACTTTTCATTGTAGAATTTACACAGAAGTAAGTCTTAAGGGACACGAGTGGCACTGTTGGTTAAACCACAGAGCCTAGGGCTTGCTGATCAGAAGGTTGGCGGTTCGAATCCCCGCAACTGGGTGAGCTCCTGTTGCTTGGTCCCTGCTCCTGCCCACTTAGCAGTTCAAAAGCATGTCAAAGTGCAAGTAAATAGGTACCGCTCTGGCGAGAAGGTAAACGGCGTTTCCGTGCACTGCTCTGGTTCGCCAGAAGCGGCTTATTCATGCTGACCACATGACCCTGAAGCTGTACGCCGGCTCCTTCGGCCAATAAAGCAAGATGAGCGCTGCAACCCTCAGAGTCGTCTGCAACTGGACTAAACAGTCAGGGGTCCCTTTACCTTTAAGTCTACAGTGTAGTTTCTTCTGTTTATTAATTAATTTTAAAAACAGAACATTTTGGACATGGTTCTCTTACATGTCCTCATACTTTAGCTGCGTACCATTTCATTTTGTTTTCTAAACAAAGCTTCAGCTGGTGATCCATCTGTGCCCCTATATAGACAGGCATAGCCTAACATCTGTTATCTATGCTCTGGTAACATCTAGACTAGATTACTGCAATGTATCATATGTGGAGCTACCTCTGAAAACTGTTCAGAAACTTCAGCTGGTGCAACATTCAGCAGCCAGGGTGCTCACCAGGGCAAGACATTTTGAGCACATAATTGGCCCAACAGCACTGACTGCCAATTAGTTTCCAGGCCCAATTCCAAGTGCTGGTTTTAACCTAGGACTCAGCTACATTAGTAAAGAAAAAGCACTTTATATAACCTAAGTCATATAACACTGTGGCACCAGATGGCGCTGTGGAGTCCCGTCTTTTGCCAATGGGATTTTCATTTATGGAGTTCACAACGCGTTTAACTGAATTGCTTTTTTGCTGTGTCTAGATCCAGCCTTATAAAGCCATAAATGGTCCAGGACTGCAATGCCTCAAGAACCACCTCTCCCCATTTGAACTGACCCAGACCCTGCAATCTTCATCATTGGAAGCCCTTCTTTGTGCACTTCCTCCACAAGAGATTTGGAGGGTGGCAACATGAGAACGGGCCTTTTCTGTGGAATGCTCTCCCCAGGGAGGCTCACCTGGCACCTTCAGTTCATATCTTTACATTCCAAGCCTTTAGCTAATTAAACAATTACGACATTTTAAACTTGGCAGGGGTATTGTTTTTGTTTGTTACTGTGTTGTGCATCTTTGTGTTTTTATATTGTACACTACTTTATGATCATTGGATGAACAGTGGTGTGAAAATGTAATTTATAACAACAATAATAATGCCTGGTCCTGACTTGGAGCCAGGCATGGAATCCTTCAAGGATGAACCAAACATCCCACAGGTCAAGAACTGTGAGGAGCTGACAGGGCTCCTGAATCCAACGCCGAAGGTCTCCCTTGAGGTGCCTCTGAGTTGCTACTTGATGAAGCCCCTGTCAGAGGAGCAGGTGGAGTGGCCCTTCAGTCCTCAACATCAGCTAGTGCCAAAACCTTCAGGTCCAGGCAAAAGAAGGATGGCACAGTATGCAACTACAGACCCAGAGTCATGGGAATACTTGTAAGAAATTTCTGATCAATCATCCCCCACAGCCAGCATCTGTGGTGAGGGTCTGGTTTAGCATATGAACCTTTGGATTGCTGGAAACAACGCTGGTCTTTAGTTCCTTGTGCCTGCTGCAAGTCCTGCAACTGTCCTGAGTATCCTGTTATAGTGACTGTGGTGTATGGGAACCAATAGGAGCTGTTCAACCACCTTACAGGGTCCGCCTCCTGGCGCGACCTAGCCAATTACAGACGAGCTTGGTGGGTGAACACTCCTATGGGAAACAAGTTAACTAACAGAGTTTAGCAGCAGCTAGCCAGTCTGGCTCGGGCAGGCTCACAGGCAACATGGCTGTTCTTGAAGTCTAGTTCTGTTTTCAATAATAAAGGACTTTTGGAACCTACACAGCCTCTGCCTCTTGTTCCAACTGAGTATGTAACAGTGACCTTGACTGTTTTTGGCTTTGTTTCTAGACAATCCTATTGAAAGGCACAGAAACACTGCCTTTCAGTTGTCAATGCCTACTATTCCCATCCTAGTGCCTTCCAGATGTTTTCGACTATGGCTGTGTACAAAGCATACCTTTAAAGCACATTCTTTCCCTCAAAGAATTCTGGGAATTGTAGTTTGTTAAGGGTTGCTGTGAATGGGAACTCTGTGAGGGAGTAAACTACAGTACCCATAATTCTTTGAGGGAAAGAATGTGTTTCACATGTGCTGTATGAATACAGTGTGTGCACAGCCTGTGTCTGCCATCAGCCCCAACCTAAACAAATGTGCTGCCTGGGGCTGATGGCAGTTTTAGTCCAAAACATCTGGAGGGCCCCGGGATGCTGAATGTTCTGCTATCCTATTCTGTGAACTTTCTAGGGAACTAGCCTTGGTAGGACTCAGTCCTGTCAAGGGCTTTTCCCTCTTCCACTAGGCTAGGAACATCTGTGAAGTAAAGGAAGAATGCAAAAGATAAATGAAAACAAAGAAAAGAATGGAAGAAAACCTGCTGAAGTGTGGTCTTATTCTATCCCATATTTCATATACTGATGTACACTGCGGCAAAAGTGCACAGAGCCTAACTAGATGTGAAATCTATGGTGAGGACCAGGCCACTGCTAAACCCTAATGAGAGCTCATAATGAACACCGAAGTGCGATCTGCTCGGTGGAGAAGTGTTTGTAGTGAACGTATTAAAAGAACAGAAAGTACCATGATGACCATTAATATTTCATTTTAAAAATCTCTCCAAAATAATTTAAAGGAGGAAAAGGTTGACTTTTCAGTTGCCATCTAGTTTTACCCCTTTAATTTAAAATATATATTTTTTCTAAGTGGATAACTAGAATTATTTGAAACTTTAGTTTTGTTAATGAATGGAAGATGAAGCTTTCTATAACTAGAGATATTCACTTTTGGAGAAGGCTCTCCTAAAACAGCTGTGGGACAAACGAGTATCCCAGATTCCAAAACAGAGGCTTAAAAGAGAGTTAGGCGAGAAATGTTATATATTCCAACCTACTTCCTTGGGTGTAACTTTCTGGAATCAAGTGTGTGTTCAGGTCTGTATGCTGTGGTGCTATTTTGTGTGGCTATGAATTTGTCCCATCCACATAGAAGAATCTGTTTTGCAAACGGATTCCCCTCAGGAGGAGGAAGGAGACTCACACCACTTCAGTGTCTGTTGGGAACATGACAGCTGCTCTCTTTATAAAAGAGACAGGGATGCGGGTGGCGCTGTGGTCTAAACCACTGAGCCTAGGGCTTGCTGATCAGAAGGTTGGTGGTTTGAATCCCCGCGAAGGGGTGAGCTCCTGTTGCTCGGTCCCAGCTTCTCCCAACGTAGCAGTTTGAAAGCATGGCAGTGCAAGTAGATAAATAGGTAAATGGCATTTCCATGCACTCTGGTTTCCGTCAGTGTGCCGTGCCAGTATTGATTTAGTCAATGAAAAGTGAGAGGAGCACAGCACCCCATAGTCATATTTGACAGGATCCCTGCAATGGGGCCAGGAGGATGCCCAGGGGCCTTGGCCTTTTTATAAGGAAAGCACTGCCCTCAAGGCTTGCCCCTTTGCGGAGATCTGCCCACCCACCCACTGGGGCTGAATAGGAATTAGGGGGATACCTCCGATGGGCTTCCAACTGCCCTTTCTTTGCCTTTTCTTCACTGTCTGAGCTTGTGTGTGTGTGTGTGTGTGTGTGTGTGTGTGGATATTTTGGTTTCTAACTGGCATTTGCTTACTTTGGGGTGGACAAGGCACCCTTGGGTGAAGGGCATATGGCCAGTCTCCTCACATTACTGTCCAGCTCGAGGGGGGCTTGTTGTGATGTTCTTTGTATCTGAAGGGGCCTTCCTGCTGAATGCCAGACAGCAGGGGCAGAAGGGGGAAACAGTTAGCTCCGAGAACTTTCCCTTCATTTAAACTGGGGGATTGGGATCAAGTCAGTATGGGGTTGCCCAAGACCAGAGGACATTCCCCTGCCCTTCATGCTGCAGACAAGCCCTCTGTTATTGGTTATGCCTTGCTGCACACCTTGAGGCATTTGTTAATGAAGCTCTCGCCTTCACTGTATATGCTTGTCTTGTGAAGCTTCACTCTCAGGGTGTGCAGGCAACGTCCACCTGGGCTAAGTTTTGCGTCAGGAGCCTCCTGTGACATCTGCATTTCTGGACGGTACCATTTCAGCAGCCTAAAAGTGAGCAGGAGGGCACTGAATGACTGAATCATTCTGCAGCAATAAAGCTCCCTGCCATGCTAGTTTTTGACACAGTATGTTTTCACATGAATGAACATTTAAGCATGGAATTACCCACCCCACAACCTGAAGTGGTAGAAAACATATCTTGGAAGTGGATGCTGATAGTAGGCCATGGTTACTTGGGTTGGTGTCCTTTTGATTAGAGGCAGCACTGGACATTTGCACTGGAGTGCATATTGGAGGCAAACAGCAAACATACCTGCAACCCATAGTTCTGCAACTCCGTGCTAGATTTCCAGAGAAAGATCCTGCACCCCCAAGTGCACCGTCGTCAGTTTCCTTTCTGTCATTTTCTTTTCTATGCTGCAAAAAACATTTTTAGTCACTCATATGCACAGCTACCATCAGCTAACATTAGCTGGCAGGTCAATTTCTCCAAGCTCTGGAGTCTGCCTCCTTGAAACCCTTGAGAAACAGCTAGAGATATCTCCAGGTAGAGAGGGACAGATCTCTCAATTTCAGTTTCTCTCACTTCTGAATTCAGTTCACCATTTCTCTGCATTAGTTTATGATTTTTCTCCAAGTCCTCATAAAAAATCATCACTATTTATTGGCATTTCTTCTAATCTACACATTTTAGTGTGCCATCTTGCCAAATATAAAGCAATTTCATAAAATTAAAGAATTGTACAGTTGGAATGGACCATGAGGGTCATCTAGTCCAACCCCCTCCAATGCAGGAATCTTTTGCCCAATGTGGGGTTTGAATTTACAACTGACTGAACTAAAAACAAACCAGCTGGAAACAAACCAGCAACCATGATGCATTTTGTATGTTGTTTTCACTATTAAATGCATTTTTAATGCAGGCTTTCCAAAAATGTGCACTTTTAAAAAGATCTTTTGGTTGGAGAACTGCATTGTAAAATTCAGGGAAGTTCAAAGTTCAAAGGATAGCTGTGCTTTGGTTGCATTTCAGGAAACACAAGTAAGGGAAGTGAACCAATTCCTCCATGCATCCCTATCTCCAGGCATTATTAGTTAGAATCTACCCTAACCACTAACACCCTTGGAGATATCCTGGGCTATTGGCCTAACAAAAGTGTGGTTGGACAGAAGCTGTAACACCATGTTTGGCCCAAGAGGCTACTGTGTGCCTATCCCTGTTCTCTTGGCTCAAGAAATTTATTGGGTAAGAGGTGCCGCTTCAACTGTTTCTCCATTATGGGAAACATTCATTGCGTGTTGAGGTCCCCAACCACAACTTTATTAAAATACAAGATATGTGAGTGGTTGCGTAGGCATTGGTTTAGACTATCTGACCCACTGGGGACAGAACTGACGACCGTCAGTAAGGGAAAGCATATTGGGGAGAGAATAGGAGCTGGGGGGTAAGACACTACGACTCTCCCCAAATGCTCCCAGGGGGCTCTTGTGTGGCCCTGGCCCCCGACCGGGGGATACGGACAAAAGCATTGCGAGCCCCTGGATTCCTTTAACGGAATTCCCATGCAGCAGCAGCAGCATTGGAGGGGCAGACACAGCCAATCATTACCCCTCCAGCAACGAACACAAAACCAATGCCTAACCGCCAACCTTACAAGTTGTGACTAATTGCTACGCAGTAGGCGAAAATCAGAAGGCACCAGCCAATCAGCCAACTGGAAAAATTCCTACCAGGCCCCTGCACCAACAGCAGACGACCCCATGACAGGCATAGCAAGGTCATACACAGAGGCCTAAAACGAGGGAGGGGAGGGCGGGCGATCCGTTGCAAGCAGCAAAGAGAAATAATGCAGGGCGTGCCAAGGATTTTAATCCAGTAACTGTCCATCAACCAAAATTGCAACGTTAATTTCTCCCCAACAACAAGTAATGCCCCAATCAAAACAGCGACTAACTCAGAACCAACCCACACTGGAAGGGTGGATTTTCTGGCCCCCACCGCAACCCGTGCTCTCTAGAAAGGAGAACACGCATTGCAGTTGCCAGCTACAGAAGTGGGTTGGTGCATGGAGCAGCCCCATGTGCCTGGACTCCCTCTGGGGTATCAATGGGTAGAATGATGTCGCATGATAGAAATTGTACATATAACAAGTACATTGGTATTAGGAATCCACTATGCTACAGCTAAGATTTGATGGTGCTAATTTAGCATAGAACTGATAATAATCCCACTATGAATAATATAATTGCTTGCCATATTATGCACAAGCATGATCATGCAATATTCTTAAGCTGACTGCTAACTGCACACATGTAAAAATCAGCATTTTACTAAAGGAGAAAGAGGTCGATATACTCTTGTATTGTCATGCTGCTGAACTATGGAACACTTTGTCACTTTCTGCCATCTCAAGTGTTTTACAATCTTGCCCTTAGACATTTGCTTTGTGTTTAAAAATAGATTCCGGCTGTTAACTGTTACTTCCTATGAAATGCTTTGGAATGGCCTTTGTGCTGAATGCCCTATAAAAAGAGGAATTGGTGTCAGTGATAAAGGCCAACCACAGAAAATCAGACATATTACTAAAAATTAGGACTCACAACCACAATTAGGGGTGTAGGGCTCTCCAAAATGACAGTCTGTAGACCAGCTTTGCATTCCTATTCCCCCCTCCTCTGTTGCCAATATGTGGGCCTTGGCATGACCTGACTTCACACAGCATTTTATTACAGATTTCCTATCCTCCAATTAAAAACTAGGTGTACCATGAAGGGGCCTGTGGCTGCTGCCACAGGATATAATTATTAAGAGTAATAATTAGCATAATTCAAAACCACTCAGGAGACTGTACTGTAAGTTCCCTTTCCCCTAACAGTTCTGGCAAAGATTTTTTAAAAACCAGTAATGTCTAGAAGCAGTTTGGGGGTGGATGAGGTCGAAAGGAGTTTGAACTGCACTGTAAGTCTGGTTTGCCAGCTGTGGCCCTCTCTGGAGAAAGCAGACCTGGTTTGAGCAGCATATGATGCAATTGGCTGCCTTTGCAAGACAGGTCAGAGAGGTACAGAAAGCTGTTGCACCAGTTCCGTTCCAGCTGCACTACTTGCATATTTGTTCCTTTGGCCAGTTTAAACTGGGTTTTTTGTGGGGGTGGGGCTTGAAAGCCTTAAATGCTTTGGGGCCAGGTTACCTGAAGGACCAGCTGCATCCATATGAACCTGCCCAGGGCCTGAGATTAGCTCTGGAGGCCCTGCTCTCTGCATCACCATCAGGTCCATCCAGGTCTCCATCTTCAGAACTCCCTTCCCCAGGCAATACGTGTGGCCTCCTCATAGGTGGCTTTAAGGTGTATTTTTTTTAGGCTCTTTGCTCTGCTTAGCAGTTTAGCTACTACATGTTAATGTTTCATTGATGGTTTTATGCTGGCTTAATATTTCAATGACAGCTGTTTTAGTTGTTTAATTTACCGACTTGTCTTTAAAGCTTGGCATGCTGTAAGCCACCTGGTGAGGGTTATATTGTAAAAGGCAGAGAATAAATAGATTAAATAAGAAAAGAAGTTCAAAGTTCATCTGTTGCTGTGTGTAATTGGACCCGGTTTCTTACCTAACATGGTTCTGTGAGTCAGGCTATTCTATTACGCAAAATATCAATGTGACCTGGTTATTGATGGGGAACAATGGACAGTTTGGGGCAATTAGGCTGATCTTTGTCTATCACCACCATGGATTGTTCCTTGAGTCACACACCCCTGGAGAGAGGAGTGGAACCATTTTGCCCAGTTTGCATGGGGAAGTGTTGCTGGGGAAGACAAGGACACACTTTTGTTGGAAAGCTGGCTTAGGTTCTGTTCATCTGGCCTTAGTGATAGACCCCTGCAGTTCTGAAAGTATCTCTCCCCTCCCCCACACTGCTATTCATGAAATTTGTGTGATGCACAAAACTTTGATCTTATGAAACTTTATCGCCTCCACTTAAGGTTTGGACCTTTGACAAGCCTAGGGCAACAACTTGTCAGTGGGGAATCCTCATCGGTTGAGAGCATTCTATGATGTTTTTAAACAGTAACTGTATCTTGGTTTGTGTGCAGCAGAGAAAACAGTGCAAATGCAGAATTAATAATTTGTGTTCTGTTATGAACAAGTTTTATTGAAAACTGTATTTCCCTACTAACACTGAAGGAACATGGAAAACCTTGTATTGAGCATGGATTTTGGTATGTCACTACAAACAACACAAAGTTTACAGTTGATCTTGAATCAATTTTACCCATTCACCAAATATGAAAACATCAATCTACACATATACAAACATTCTCTTTCAGTAAGAACGTAAGAGGAGCCCTAATGGATCAGGCCAAAGGCCAATCTAGACCGACACTCTGTTCTGACAGTGAACAATCTCATTGGAAGCCTGCAAGCAGAACCTGAGCCCAACAGCCCTCTCCCCACTTGTGAAACCGAGCAAGTGGCATTCAGAAGCATACTGCCTCTGATAGCAACAGCAGAAAGTTGTCATTGTAGCTAGTAGACACTGGTGGCCTTATCCTCCATGAATTTTAAAACTATCCAAGTTGGTGCCTACTTCTTAGAAGAGCAAATTCCACAGTTTAACTTCACTTTGATCTGACCTGAATCTTCCAACATTCAGCTTCTTTTGATGTTTCCAAGTTATTTTATTATGAGAGAGAGAGAACAACTGTTTCTATCCACTTTCTCACACCATGCCTTTTCTCTAAATAAAATAATAATACATCATAGGGGATTATTCCATTTCCAGGTCATTTTGGTTGCCCCTTTCCAAAGAGAATTGTGTCGTTGCTGATTCAAGTGTCATTATGTTTCCATGATGCCTGAAACCTATCCAGGGCCTGTGAGAAATACACCAGCAGAAGCCACCACTGAAGAAGTTGTGGCCTGTGTGGGATTAACATCTTTCTGCCTCAGTGCTCAGTTCTAGGCCAGGAGACATGGCTGCAGAATGACATTTATTGGAATATTGGAGAACCAGCGGGACACATGCCCTGCTGTAGTGACAATTGTATCATGGTTTATTTTTTGTGTTGTAAAAATATTGTTAGCTGCCGCAAGAACTTTGGTTAGTAGGTGGGGTATACATACTCCTAAATCTATATATATGTAAATGTTCAAGATGGGTCGTTTGATGTAGCTGCAATGCTCCGTAACCGCTTGACCGATTCTCTTTGAATTTGGTCACAACATTCCATGGGTATATGGGAGTGATCTTGCGTACCTGGATTGAAAATATACCACA
The DNA here is from genome assembly GCF_009819535.1 of Lacerta agilis. Classification (NCBI taxonomy): domain Eukaryota; kingdom Metazoa; phylum Chordata; class Lepidosauria; order Squamata; family Lacertidae; genus Lacerta; species Lacerta agilis. The sequence continues at coordinate 59,393,939 of NC_046322.1, forward strand.
CCTTTCATAGGTAGAAATATGATTTTACATCAAAAAATTTACCCCCTCCAGTGGACGTTTGAAGGTATAGCACAGTGCACCCGTTTCTAGCCCCTCCTCCTCTTTTTCAACTGGCATTGCCATCAGCCAATAGAAAGACAGATCGCCCTAAGACATTGCCCGACCCACGCGGACCTGCAAAGCGCCGTCCGCCATTTCCGACTTCACGTCGCCCACACGCAGAGTCGAGGCACGCAAACCAGTAAGCCCCCGGCCACAATTTGCTCCCTACCCTCGCCCACCTACACAGGCAGTGACTTTTACACAGAGCTAGCTTATTGCGTCCCCACCACCCCCTGTGCAGAACCAAGGGCCGAAAACAAAACTTTACCCCATTCCCACTTTGTGCCGGTTCCTCCGGTGCCTCCACACAGCCAGTCTGCCAGAAAATAATGCCTCCGCAATGGCTGCATTTGCCTCACACGTATCCACAGTCGTGGAGCCGAGGCGCACAAACCGTAACCCGCAAAGCCCCCCACCTCAAGTTGCTGCCTCCCCTCGCCCACCTCCACAGGCCATGACTTTACAACAACAGAAACACCACCTGTAAAGAGCAAAGGCGGAGAAAAAAGCCGTGGCTGCCATTTCCTCCCTCACCTCGCCCACCTCCACAACCAGGATGCCGAAAAACAAAACTTAGACAAGTCCCGATTTTGGCCGCTTCCTCCACCACCTGCACAGAGCCACTCCACCACAAAAACACACCTCCCCAATTGACTCACTCACCTCACACACATCCACAACCATGTTGGCCAAAAAGACAAATTTTACCCAACGCCGCCTCCCGACGAAGCCTCCACCACATGCACAGAAACAAGCCCACCCAAAAATGCACGCTATGGCAACACCTTACCCGGCTACACCAGGGGTAGACAACCTAGGGCCCATAGCCGGATACGGCCCACTCGCCTTCCAAGTCTGGCCAACGGATGGTCCGGAAATCACCACATTTTTAAATGACTAGAATGTGCCCTTTTAAATAAAATGCATCTCTAGGTTATTTATGGGGCCTCCCTGCTGTTTTTACATGAGTAGAAGGTGTACTTTTATTTAAAATGGATCTCTAAGTTCTTTATAGGACATAGGAATTCATTTATATTTTTCAGAAAACATACCCCATCCCAAGGACATAGGAATTCATTTATATTTTTTCCAAAACATATCCCGTCCCACCACAAACACCTCCAAACTGCACAAAGACAACAACTACACATCAAAACACACTGCAGACATCCTACACTTCAACAAAATAAGGTATAAAAACCGTACATTTCCTCTTTTCCACTATACTTCCTTTTCCAATCCACATTATTAGCCACAGCAACGCATGGCCGGGTCAGCTATAAATAAAGCCGAAGATTTCTCCCCCAAAGATGGAGAATATGTCTCTTCCACCAAGCTACACTTGGAAATGGCAAATACCAAAGTTAAAAGTAGAAGACTTCAGAAGTTGTGTCATAGATGTTTTATTGCATGGAATATTGCTCATCATCTTTGCTTTCTCAAGCAATGGGTTTGATCATTTAAATCTTGTACAATTTTGCCAAGGCTACAGAAGAGATAGTACTATTTTCAGTTCATAGCAGCTTGGTATAGCTGAACTTCAGGTGGCAAGAGTTGAGCTGCTTCACTCCGCAGTTTGAATGGCTTCTGCTAGGCTTGCCATATTCCCAAAACTGAAAATCCAGACCAAGTTGACCCTTTCTCACAAACCTGGAGGTATGGCCGCCCTAGCTTCTGCATCATCCATGCATTGCTAATACTTCCCAAGGTTGTGAGTTGAATTGCTGATGAATTTGGAAGCTATTCAGAATCTGGCATGAACACTAGGTCTGCCCTCTTGATGTGTGTGGGAAGATGATTTACTGGGATCTCCTCACAGTCCTTGACAGATCATTGACTGAGGAGGATGGTGCACGGCTTAGTCTTGTAAGTGCCTTGATCCATTTTTGCCAGCATCCCCATGGAAGTGGGGCATAGATATGTCATGGAAAATGATGAAAATGCAGAGGCCTTTAAGCTAGGACAAACATCACTGGCACATACCAACCTGGTCAAATCCAATTCCCAAGCAACAAACTTGGATGCTCAGGTTGCATTTTGTAAAACAACCTAGTAAATCCAAATATATTTCTACTAAAATATGTAGCTGTGGACATTTTCACCAGGCCATAGAACTGGCTGGTATTTTCCCCTAAGGTCGCAGTATACACTGCTAGGCTTTAATATATTGGATGCTGAATCTGGAATGGGCTGAAATTCACTGCAGCATGTGAAATGACCAATTAGGTTCTTTTAACCTGTTTAGGTGTTTAACATAAATGAGACCCAGTATACTCTAGAAAGGTAGAAGTAAACATCAGACAACCAATATTGGATTTTCTCTATAATATTGTTTTTATTGATTAACAAGTAATTCACATGTCAAGACAAGGAATATGCACTCAACCATTCATACATCTCTCATACTCACCACTCTTCACTCTTCACTGCAGTGATCAGTTTCAGTAAGAGCCATGGGTGGCAGACAACAATGTTGTCAATGTCTGGCGCACAACTTAGGCTGGAGGGCTTTGCTGTTCATCTGATTCTTGACATTACACAACTCCTTACTCCTTGTTTTTGGCATCTCGCATCCTTGTCTTTGGCATCATCTCACAGCTCTTATCTTATCTTGAAGTTAATGTTTGTGTAGCCCATCTGCATGCCTCCTTGCATGTGGTGTTCTATACTGTTCCTAGCACACACCATTTTTGCCCCAACATCATGTTTTCCTCATTCCATTAGCGCTCATACAACACAGTTCACAGACAGTCCAAAGACATCACATCCGTTTTGTGGTGTTCTTCAGCCATCTTTAGGCCCACACAAACCATGCCATTTGTTACACATGTCTATGGATAAAGAAGCCTATTTGTCCAGTCTCTGCGTATTCTCAATGGAAGTAGTGAAATTGATTGTTGAAATTGTCATAATAAAACTTAAAAGGGTTTAATTCAATGACCTTTAATATCTGTGTTTTTTATTTTAAAAAACGTCCAAGGGATTCAGCAAAATTGCATTTTGGGTTTCTGTCAGACTTTCATTACACGTAAACAAGAATTCAAGCAAGATCCTGTAATTCAAGTTGCAGATACTCTCTTTATGGCTTTTCTGGAAATGCAGACTAATGATCAAGTTTTGATTGAGTCTGAATTTACCAGGGGTCCATTGTCTTTCTCCCTGTTTGCCCTAGTTTTTACATTATCACTCATAAGCAAAAATGTGGGTGAATGACAGGACAGTTCCCCTCAAAGAAATTACAAAGTTATATGCATTTTATCACACATTAAAAAAAACCATGCCTTCAGATTTCTTCCCTCTCTCCAACTTTGCTGCCCACAGTCCTATAAATAGCAGCTTTTGCAATTATTTGCAAAGAAAACTGTTGATCCTAAATTAAGCTGGCGAAAGGATTAGACTCTTCCCCTTTGGAATCACAGAAGAGGGAACTGTAAGGGTTTAATGGTTGGATGGGGATTCTGTGGTGGACTGTATCTGCAATTATCCTTGGCCATTGGCCGGTTCCAACTACTAAAGCTGCCCTGGGGCCAGTTTTGACTTATAAAGCCTTAAACGGCTCAGGACCACAATACCTCAAGGACCGCCTCTTTTCATATGAACCTACCCAAACCCTGGGATCCTCATTTGAGGCTCCTTTTCATGTGTCTCCTCCATGAGAGGTCCAGAGAGTGGTAACACTAGTACGGGACTTTTTGTGGTAATTTCCCATTTGTAGGATGCTCTCCCCAAGAAGGTTCACCTGGCACCTTCATTAGACACCTTTAGGCACCAGGCAAAAACATTCCTTTTTAACCAGGCCTTTGGTTCGCTGACGTCCAGTGCCTTTTAAAATGTTGTTGGGGGGAGGGGGCTATTGGATTGTTCTTGTTTTTATTTTGATTATGTATTTTGTTTTTATATTGTTATTTTATCCTGTGATCCGCCCTGAGACCTGCAGGTATACAAATGTAATAAATAATAATATAATAATAATGCTGGCTGAGCATAATGAGTATTGGAGTTTTGTTGCATCTAGACAGACTCAGCTTCCCCACCTTTGGTTTAATGCATTATCCGATGCCACTTTCCCCTTAAAAGTAGGGTACACACACACACAACCTGACTCTTGTTAATCAGAAAAGCAAATCTTGCAAAGTAGTTGAATAGGCCTTGTGAGTTGACACTAACCACCTCCCATCAGTCCCAGGCCTGGCATCAGCAAGTGTAGCTACCCTTGGGCCCAAATGCCCAGTCTGTCCCAACTAATACAGCTGGCCTTGGGGCATTCATAACCTCTCATCAGGGCTAGAGCTGGCAGACACCATTTTAATTCCCTCCAAATTTGCTGCATTGTGAGAAAATAAAATGGCAGCACCTGGCCATCTAGCACTTGTTAGAGCACAACTGCTACTGTGCTGCTACCAGGTAAGTCCATAAAGACTAACCCACTAAGGAATATAGGAAGCTGCCTTTTATCAAATTGGACCATTGATCCATCCAACTCATTGTTGTCTTCTCCACCCACTGGCAGCAGATCTCCAGGATTTCAGATAGAAGCCTTTCTCTGCCCTACCTAGAAATGCCAGAGACTGAATCTGGGACCTTTGCAGGTGCTCTGCTAGTGTGCTACAGCAATATGCTAAACCTGGGGCAGGCTCTGATCATGTCTTATTATTGCATGGAAAATAACTACCTTGCAAAAAAGGGGGGGGAGGGTGTTTGTTATAATTGCCATCCTGTATCTAGGTATTAACTTCTAAAAACTTAAGGTATAATATTCTGAACAATTAACAACATTCAACACTTTAGACAATGCGATTTCACCCTAAGAGGTTGCATAAAGCTGTTCTGGAAACTGTCCCTCATGAGTCACATACACAGAACTTGGAGTGGCTCCACTTCAGTAAATTGTATTTCTGGTGCCCCCTACAATTGTGCCACCTTTCATGCTTCAGTGTTTTAAAGACTCTCTTCCATTGATTTTAAAAAAGAACATGACTGAACCCCACCACACTCCTGTACAAAGAGTTAATATACTTTCAGAAAGCAGAGAGATTGTGTGTTGTTCTGAGAATCTGTGACATAACAATTCCTCTTCCATAAAGATTGCACTTTCCTCCCCACCAGATCCATTCTACTAGCAAATTCAATGAGCTGCAGCCTTGACATTCTAGTTGAAATAGCTGACATTTTAGATAGACAAATAAGACAGAGTTGTGAGAGTTTAATGCATTGATTGCCCAGGCAGGCACATTCTGTGGCCCTACAACAGCAGTGAAATAACTGAGACAAAACACCGGGGTTGGGTGAAATCAGACCAAAACTTCACTGACTACAGTGGAAGGTAACACTGGCATGGCAGGAGGGCAAGGATCCAGTTCCTCATTCCACCAGAACTTGCTGATGGCACTGCACTCAGAGGCACCCAGTGTTGAGCCCTGGCATAGTGCAAGCCAAGCATCCAAGGTCTCACTGGCCAAACAGGGTGAGAGATTCCAGCCAGAAAGAGGCCATAACCCAAGCTAATCCTCCACCCCACCCACTTTCTGTGCTGATCCTGCCCAAAGCCATTTCCACCACAGTATACAAAGTACCAACATTGCCTAACATAAATAAGTCATATGTCACTGAAGGAAAGCAGAGGACCCCAAACTAGGAGCCAAGCAAGGTTGGTAGGGGGAAAAATCCTTTCTAGCCCTTTGGACAACTGACCAAGTATCCCAGTGAGACTCTAACACTGAGCATGGGCAGTTCACAAGTGGCCCCAAGCCACCAGTCCATAAACTCTGCTAGTCTTTGCAGAAGTATACCATGGATGGTGACATTGAAAGCCACCAAGAGCTCAGCAAGGAATCAACACGGTCACATACCCCTCTCTGTCTCCCCAAACCAATCTTGGATTCAATTTGAAGTGTATCCAGATTGTAAGTTTAACTAAAAGCAACTGCCTTTGAGCAGACACTACCCATGCTACATCATCTTGCCTAAAATATGGTAAATGTGAGTCTTACCTATAATTACTCGGATATAAAAGAATCAGGCCAAACTGCGGGAGACAGTGAAGGATAGGCATGCCTGGCGTGCTCTGGTCCATGGGGTCACGAAGAGTCGGACATGACTGAACGACTGAACAACAACAACAAAAGAATCAGAGAAGGCTTCTTGGGGAAGGATCTCCTCATCACCTCCTTAAGAGACATGGGAGACAGCCTCTCTCTCGGGGAAGTGCTAACGCTGCCCCTTGGTCAGTCTCCCCTGTCAGGAAAGGATCAGAATACAAGCGTATCTAGCATCCAGCTGTTGGAACAAATAAATTCAAACAAGTGGGATGTGTCACAGCACCTCCTCCATAGCTGTTGGAAGGAAGGAAGGAAGGAAGGAAGGAAGGAAGGAAGGAAGGAAGGAAGGAAAACTATATGCCTTATATGCATTTATGCACCCAGTTTGGCCCTAAATTCTTAGAAGGTCATGTGCATTCACCCCATATTGCACAATCATTGAGACCTTAACACCCCAGCCTAGGAGATCATAGACTCATAGAAATGTCCCTTTGCAGAGGCTTAGGTCATAAAATTGAGCTGGTAATTTTGTTCCTATTTATTAATGCCACATCGTTGCCAGTTTTTCTCTGGTATACACTATTATCTAAACACAAAGGGAAGAAACAAGGCTCTGTGTAACAGTGCTACTGACAACCCTGAACGCTCACTATACTAGATAATAAATGTCATAACAGAGACATTTATTATTTCAAAATGGTGCATTGACTTTGCCAAAGAAAGAAAGGAACAAAGTTTTTTTCCCCTCAGTAATACAGTATTTTTCCTCACACTTCTTTTCTATTCTACATGACATAGATCCCCTCTTTCTACGGGATCATTATTGCCAAGAGAACTGTGATGGGGAATATGCTGCACTTCCTCAGTAGATACAAGGGGGCAAAGCAGTTGCTGCAGTTGGAAAGGAAAGCTGCCTTCAAATTCCACCTTTTGCTGGTCTCACAAAAATGATCAGAGCAACACAGCCAGTGGGCTCGCCTGAAGGGGTTTTGCAGGTGAGGTGTGAGGAAAGGGAGCGATTCAGAGGAAGATCATTCTGGGCAGATATGGAAGTGACAAGTAAAAGGGGACACTCAAATGTGGAGTCTGAGGAAAGACACAAATAGGAGGCCAAGATTAGAAGAACAGAGTGGGCTGCTGGGAGAGCAGGGTCAGAGAAGTACAGGAAAGGCCGTCGTTTCAGAGAGAGATTTGAAGGAGGAGGACAAATTTGAATTGGCTTCTGAAACGAAGAGAAATGCAGCTGAGGAATAAAGACTGAGGGCAACAGAGTCATGCTTCCTAAAGTATTAGAGTACTGCTCTGGACACAGAATCTTGGACCTCCTGAAGTTTAGTAGGCAGGGAATTAGGATTTCTGCAGAGGCCGGGTGAGAGGTAACTCCAAGTGAACTACTGGGAAGTGAATCCACTTTTAAGTCTCCGAGCCTATATTTCCAGTAGACTTTTTCCTTCAGGACTGGAAGCAATGGCTCTTTATAACACTAAATTATACAAATGGCGTATGATGGAGTATGGCGGGATTGAAGTTACAATGAAAACTCCCAAGTCCTGTTGGGTGTGCTGTAAAACATTCAAGAATCACGTGGAACCACCAAAGATTTTTTACATTCTCTGGTAAGAAGGATATGTGATCATCTGAAGTGCTAAATTTACACTCAGAATTCATATTTGTAGAGGTCACCATGAGAAGCAAAGTTTTATTCCCTCAGCAAAAGGGCTTGCATTGCTATAATGACATTCCCCATTTTGAGGGTGGAGGGATTTTGCTTCTATGTCTCACAGGGACAGAACATGAGGGAAAGACTGTGTCGGTGGCACTACCTCATGTAGCCCAGCCAATCGTGTGGAAGTGAGACGGCATTTGTTTAAAGCAGCTACACCTTCCCCATCCTGCAGAACCTGACTGCAGTGGTCTACATTACTAAGAAGGGTGAATAAGCTCCATGCAGGGCTGGCCCTACCAATAGGTAGAGGGAGGCAGCCACTTCAGGCAGCAAATGCCAGGGGTGTTGAGGGGTTGAAGGACAGAGCTGTGTATGCTATGCAGCCAAGGGCTCACCAAAGATAGTTTGTCACCTGAGGTAAATGAGAAAATGGTATGCATACCATACCACGTGGTATGCAAAGGTAGATTGCCCCTGAACTAGGGGGGCTCTATTTCTTTCCCTTTGGCTCTCCAAGCTCAGGGAGTGTGGCTGGCCAGGAGAGGTGTCACAGTGGTGTATGTGCCCACAGGAACCGAGCCCAGGCCAGCCAGCAAGTGAGTAGCTTGGCTGCCCAGCTGAGGGGACCTCCATGCACTGGGTTGGCACTTGCCTACCTGCTTCCATCTCCACACAGGCTAGTCTGTCTTAGAGAGCTCTGAGTCCACACTGAAGCCCCTGATCCCCTGACTCACTATGGCACCCACCACCCATCCCTGCATCCCACTTGGCCTTTCTGGCAGTAGCTGCACGCAAGGTGAGAAGCTCAACAAGGGTCCAGCTGAGCTGGAGTGGTGTGGCAAGTGGAAGTGCAGGTAATACTTTCTTCTTCTGGGAGCAGGCAGCAGAGCAAGCCCTCAAGTTCTCTCACCACAGAAGGAGAGAAGGAGCAGGCTGCTGCTTCCTAGAGCCTCTCTACCACCATCGCTGCCTCCCAGCAAATGTCGACTGTGGAAGTCACTTCACTCAGCCTAATAGTAGGACTGACCCTGCTCTGGAGTAGCAGGAAACATGTGATGACATGTCCCATGGATACAATCCAACTGGACTGGCAGCAAGTTACCGGTAGCTTGGGAGTGCAGAGCAGGCCTCTCTCTCTCTCTCTCTCTCTCTCTCTCTCTCTCTCTCTCTCATGTGTGTGTGTGTGTGTGTGTGTGTGTGTGTGCTCTTTTTAGTTTTTATTAGCAGCTAAATATTCCAATAAGGCAAAAGTTTGGTTGGGGTGGGGAATCGTTGGCTAGTTTTGCAAGAGAGACAGCCATTCAAGCCAGACCAATGATGAGTCACATCATTACATCTAGTGACAATCTGGCAGGAGCAATGAAATTATGCAGAGTTCCTAACACCATTTTTGACATGCAGCACCACAATGCACCCAGATGCATTCCTAAATTACCACCGAAGAGGGGAATCAATTCATTCCCATGTGAATCACATCAGAACAGCATACCGGTAATCCATGTTGTCTGCTGGTGGCACTGTTCCATAATGGTAGGAACACCTTACAGTAGTGGTATAGGCCTATAATGGGATCAAGTAGATACTATCATTAGAGTAAAAAAATATATGAAGGAGTGGACAAACAACTAAGAAAGATCCTGTCAGAACATTATATTGTCAGAATGACACCTCTCTTAGGTTTCATATTGATTATCTTCCAGCATCATACAAAACTTTAATTAGTCTTCCTAATGGTGACACCTTCAAGATCTGCATTGATCCATTTTAGACACACCTAAATGAAATCACAAATGAAAGTTGATATGGTTCTACATAGCACATCTGATATGTAGATTTACTTTAGATTTGGTTTAGATGTGGCATGCAAAATGATTATCAACTTTAAGGAGTATATCATAGAATCATAGAGTTGGAAGAGACCACAAGGGCCATCCAGTCCAACCCCCTGCCAAGCAGGAAACACCATCAAAGCATTCCTGACAGATGGCTGTCAAGCCTCTGCTTAAAGACCTCCAAAGAAGGAGACTCCACCACACTCCTTGGTAGCAAATTCCACTGCTGAACAGCTCTCACTGTCAGGAAGTTCTTCCTAATGTTTAGGTGGAATCTTCTTTCTTGTAGTTTGAATCCATTGCTCTGTGTCCACTTCTCTGGAGCAGCAGAAAACAACCTTTCTCCCTCCTCTATATGACATTCTTTTATATTTTTGAACATGGCTATCATATCACCCCTTAACCTTCTCTTCTCCAGGCTAAACATACCCAGCTCCCTAAGCCGTTCCTCATAAGGCATTGTTTCCAGGCCTTTGACCATTTTGGTTGCCCTCCTGTGGACACATTCCAGCATGTCAGTATCCTTCTTGAACTGTGGTGCCCAGAACTGGACACAGTATTCCAGGTGAGGTCTGACCAGAGCAGAATCTAGTGGTACTATTACTTCCCTTGATCTAGACGCTAGTGTACATAGGTGCTAGCAATAATCTTTTACCCCATTCAGGATGACAGGAAAAAACTCAAGAGAATGGTGATGCAACTAGCAGCTGATCTTCTGTAGTACATATGTGCACATGAAAGTTTTAGACAAAAGAAGATATTCCCACATGCATCAAACTGGGTATGCAAAATTAGCTGATTGTGAAACAATTAGCCTAGAAATATTCCCTGTAGACCAGAATGCTCCACATACCAGGATTCTTCACCTTCTCTCAAGGCATCCAATTCCAGTTTCCTGACACTATTTTGCACCCCTCTAGAGTGAGCCATGTGAATCTCAACTGCAAGGATTTTTCTTCAGTATATAGTGCTAAAGTAAAAAGATTCTTAGGGGACTCTAGAATTCATAGAGAAAAGGTCACAAAGAGTAACCACAGGGAAATTGTCTTATTCATGCCTTTAGCATGCAATGTAATGAACTAAAAGGAGATAAGCACCGCATAATCCAGTGTTGTTGTTATCAGTTTGTATGGCACCAAGACCTACTTAATTCCTGGAGTTGCATTTTTCTTCTTCTTCTCCAGTCATAAAACAGAATTTATTTGCAAGCTTGAAATGCCTGATTTGCTTTGTGAATAAACACAGTAAGAGAGTTCCCTGAAAGGCTAGGAAATGCAGTCAAAACATTCAGATAACTAGATGTGTGGATATATCAAAACACAATTCAAATGAGATTATGATGATCTAGAAGTGGAAAACTGAATGTGGTTTTAGGAAGCTAAGACCTAACCACACTCACAAGGCTGCATAAATGAATATTGATTAAACAGGGTGATGACAGTTTACAAATTAATTCAGGTATGAGGAACTTGGGTGGTTTGCCACATGTTGATGGACTACAACATGTCAACGTGTCTGGCCACGCCAGAGCCCCTGGGAGCATCTGGGGTGAGCTGTGATACTGAGGTCAGCTTCTTGCTCCCCCATGATGCTTTCCCTTTCTGACCTCTGGTGGTGCCCATTGGTCAGTCCTGTTCCTGCCTCAGTGCAGGTTCAGGTAGTCTGGAACCAATGCCTAAGTAACCACTCACATGCTGTAATCAATACAGTTGTGGCCAAAATTAATGCAAAACAACAACAACCCTTAAACTAAATTCTGTGTCTATTGTGTCTTTATTTTGGGGGTGGTTTGGGGGGTCTTCACACGCAACAGGTTCCCTGAATTAATAATTATAGGATGGCAGCATCTTGGAACCTGCATGACTCCATTAAACCACAGGCGGAAAAAATATGCATGTTAGTATAGACTCTGGTAGTCCTTGCAGTGGAACCACTGAAAAGCTTTTACCAAAATGCCAAGGAAAATCCCCCAGGAGCAAGTGGCTGTAGCTCCAGTAGATAGCAATCCTTGTACAATGACGTTAAGGGAATCTAGTCAATGTTTCAAGTATTCCACGTCACCAGAGCCGAGAGCAGCCCCATTCTAGTTTAAAAAGAAGTTACAAGCCAGACAGTATCCATTGTAGCCAAAAGAAAATACATGTCCCAGCATGTCTTTGAAGGAAGACAAAAAAGTCTGCCTGCTTCTTTCCTTTCCTTTCCTTCCCTTCCCTCTCCTATCAGCATAACAATGTTATACAGTGGTACCTCAGGTTACATACGCTTCAGGTTACAGACTCCGCTAACCCAGAAATAACGCTTCAGGTTAACTTTGCTTCAAGATAAGAACAGAAATCGTGCTCTGGCGGCGCAGCGGCAGCAGGAGGTCCCATTAGCTAAAGTGGTGCTTCAGGTTAAGAACAGTTTCAGGTTAAGAACGGACCTCCGGAACGAGTTAAGTTCTTAACCCGAGGTACCACTGTATTCTTTATTTCATCAGTTTTAATGAGGGCAAACTGCTACCAGATATGTAGTAAAAAAATAAATGTTATTTTTAAAAATAATTTGTCATCCCAATCATCCCCATCCATTAAAGAAATTGTGTAAGTGAAAACAAAGTAAAAAGCCGCCCGTCTGTTTTACAAACAGAGACTCACAGCGTATCCAGTGAAGTTCATTCACACTAATACTGACAACAGTAACAAACAAACAAACAAACTGATTTCAGAAAGTTGAAGGAACTACTGGGTGAAGTCCCATGATCAGAAATATTCAGAGAGAAGAGAGTCCAAGATGGGTGGGAGTTTCTTAAAGGTGAAACATAGAAGGCACAAATGCAGACAATTCCAACAAGAAAGAAAAGTGGAAGGAATCTAAAGAAAAGGGGGAATCATGAAGAAACACTTGCAGGGAGAAGTTCAGGTGGGCCAAAGCTCAGAATGAACTCAGCCTTGCAAGAGGGGGTAAAAATTTCAAGTAGTAGGTCCTCTTCATGGAGAAGACGGAGAAATGCTATGGGGTGACAGAGAAGGGAGAACTGTTCCACACCAACTTTCTTCACCCAAAAGGAAAGCAGTGCGCAATCTGGTGAGGAACTGTGAATAACGGTACACCTGGAGTACTTCCCAAAAGTTCTTGTTGGAAAGTGTTACCTAAGCAAGTGTTACTACACATTTTTAGCAGTCTCTTGGGGAAAGGGTTAGCTCACTTCTATTTCAAACCACCCTTAACATAACTGAATGGATATATTGCACAAAAAATATCTTTTCTAAAAATTAATTCTTTTTAATCCTCCCACAACACACAGTGGTGTTTTCTTGTTTTTCTCTTCCCTACCCCCCGTCCCCAGCTTGTGTGTGTGTGTGTGTGTGTGTGTGTGTGTGTGTAACTTCATTGTACCGAATTGGTCATTAACAATGATGCAAACGCCAATGTTTCCATGGAAACGCCTTGTCCACTACTGAACATAGTAGAGCCATTTTTGAACCATTTGTCCATTTGATTAATTATGTCTTTGTGCTGAAGACGGCTTGGCTTGATTGTCTCATCATGCATTAGAGAAGCTGCTGCTCTAACAAATGGGGCTATTGTTTTGGGCCTATTCATCTTGGTACATCCCTGAGAGCTGATAGACATTGCAGCAAAATGACTGTCCCTTAATGAGCTGCAGCTTGTCAGAATTGTTTAGGGCTTCATGCTAGGCACAGATCACTGCCGTGACAGCTTCAGTTATTAAGGCAATGAGTGGGATGTCTATAAAAGAGTCTATACAATGCAATGACCCTGGTTTTGATATCACATAGTTTGTAATTACCAGCTATACATCCTATATGATAGATTCATAATAGATTTCAAAGCCTTGTCAAAACTTTAAGAGAGAGAAGAGAGGGAGTGTGTTTTTGGATGAGCCCGCTCATAGTTCACAGTTAAAAAAGAAGAAAGCAAAACTGTTTCACACAATCATTTGAGCAGTTTTCCAAGCAGGATTAATCCGAGTGGAGTTTTGGATTATTGATAAATGAGGGAGTTGTACAAATGTAAGGACAATGAGGCTTTCTGGGCCTTTACTACAGAGTGCTTATAATTGGATTTCTGTTGGTGCCTAAAACAGAAAAAGCTACTGATAATATGAAAAGATTTACAGGAGGTTAGTTGGAAAGGGGGCATTGTTTTGCTGCAAAAATAAAATAAAATAAAAACCCTTATTTTATTTTTTCCTTTAAAAGCTCTCAGCTGAATATATTTGACTCAGGGCCTTAGTCTGACAGCTGCTACTGACATTTTCTTAATTTCAGTAGACAAATCTGCCCCTCTTGTGTTTACATTAGTGCCTATCCTGCTCTGAAATGCAAACACCTTCAATCGAGTGGGGTCAGTGTCAGACACATATGTCCTTATTCCTGGCAACAGGTTGTCCATTCATTGCATATGATGACAACAACAACCACCCTTGAAATTTTAAGGATATTTTCTTCCTTCCATGTCTATTTTCCAAATGTTAACCTCAGTGGCTAACTTCCCTTGCATGGGCGTTCATACGTGGTATCAATAAGAATAAATAAAAAATGAGGCATCCCTCTACCCACAGCTAATTATTAAAGTTGAGGAAAGGTTTCTCCAGCTTTTAAAACAGTTGCTCACATTTGCATCTCCAGATTTTCCACTGCACGCACAGAGGAAGCATAAGATGGCATGTCCTATAAATATTTCCCCATTCAGAATCTGCGATTAAGCGGTGCCTCTAATAAACACAGATGGAAGTCAGCACCCTGTAGCCACCAACAGCCACATTTAATCAGTTAATAACTGTGGATTAAACTTTAATTCAGATTAATTTGTATTAGTATAGAATTCGTAACTCAGTTGCTTTCATATTAATTTACATGTTGTCTAGACATTACATCATATTGACTCTTTGTTTCTCCCAAACACTAATTGCAATCCTGGAAGCTAATGGATGCAAACTTTCTGCTGAAACAACAACAACAGTAAGGGAAAAAAAAGATTTCTGACTGTGCTGTACCAAAGGAAGTTCAATATTACAATTCAGAGTTGCAGCCTCGGCATTGTCTGGGAAGAGAACCTCTTCATTTGCACTGCAACCTCCATAAACAAAGCGTGTTGTTTCTATATGAAGAATGCGGCTGTTGAAAAGGAAGGCTGCTATCATCCATCAACAATTGTTAGCCTCAAATTCTTCAGGGAAAAGGGTGGAGGGAGGAACAGAGAAGGGTTAAAAAAAGAAGCAGACCATAAATTGCTGTAGCGCAAATTGGAATGAACCACTGTCAAGGTTATCCTGTCATTTTCAATTGCAGTCGGTGGAGAGTGGAGACATCATTTGGGGGCCTCGCTTGCAAGTTTCAGATCCACAGGGAAGGACCTTGTTTTCTCTCCCCCATGTCAGGCTGGAATACTTGGCCAACGTCCTTTCAGATTATATACTCTAGAAAAAGTGGCAATAGTGCAAGTTCATCAGCCTTTCTTACGCTGTTTCCAAAAGGAATGAACTATGCTTTGTTTTGATATTCCATTTCTCTCTTACCTGGGATTTTCTGCTTGATTAGAAAATTCCAGGTCTACCAAGTTCTATACTAATTTTGCTTTGTCATTCATTGTTTTGCTTTCTATATTATTGGGACTTTCCCCAAGGAGATGTGTATTATTACTATTACTATTACTATTACTAGTGTGGCAGTTTTTGTGCTCACAATGTGCTTTACAGCATCTTATCATATTTCTATGCAAAACAGCAACCTGAGGAGACAGTACTATATGAAGAGCAGCCTTAGGCACAGAGGTGGCAACTGTCCCAATGCCACGATTCTTACATTAGGGTCACCACAGGGAAGTCACTGAACATGTTTCCACGTAGCAGTAGCTCCACATGGTGGCCACAAAGTGTGTGAGCTGCTTACCATGTTGATCGCCCTACTTGTGTGGAGTCTCTCCATCCCAGTGTCAGCTGCCATCAGAAGTGTGCGACAGTGGTCCGCATGGTAGCAGATTCCGTATGGTGAGTGACTCGTGCATAGTTACCCTATGGAATCAAAGTCACCTTGAACTGTCTTCCACTGGTTGCTGTAATATAGGAATAGGGTAAATTAGCCTTGCTGAGATTTGGCAAAGCTTACTTTAACTTGCACAGGAGCTGCAGGCTTGCATAAAGCTGTCCTTTCCCCCAGCAACTCAATCTTTGCAAGTCTGCTGCTCCTCTTCAAGTTAAAGTAAACTTTTAAAGCTGATAAACATTGAAGTAAACTGCAGATAAGTATTGAATGGCAAGATTCTTTGAAGTCAGTTATCAGAGAGCTAAGACTGCTAGAAAAGGGGAAACCTTTTGCCATTTATTTAATGTGCAACCCAGGTCAAGCAACGTAAGGTAAGTATAATGTGCAACACAGGTAAGCACCTTACAAGTAACACAGGTCAAGTAACATAGGTATACACTGAAGAAGTGTGCATGCAGATGAAAGCTCATACCAATAACAAACTTAGTTGGTCTCTAAGGTGCTACTGGAAGGAATTTTTTTATTTTGTTTCGACTACAGCAGACCAACCCGGCTACCTACCTGTAACTATAGGTATTAGATGACATACAAGTCTCCAGGTAGGTATGGACAAACCTATCCATTTCAGTTTCTCACTTTTCCAGTCTTACCTGTACATTCAGGTTGCTCTATGTCCTCACTTTTCCATGCGATTTACCCTAATATACACACGATGACAAACAATTTCCCCTAATATAATACATTTGTGAGTGTTGTTTTTATGCACACTTTACTGGGCATATTATTTTGTTTGGAGAATTTCATTATGAAATGTGGAGAAGTGAGGCTTTCAAAAGATAGCCATGCTTTAATTCACATGAAGTGTGAATTGTAGAATCACCAGCTTCATATAACCAAAAGGCTTAAGTCTAATTAATGCACGAAAGGGTTAATGCCATAAAGTAAGCTGTCCTGCCAGGCTTAGCTTAGGTCACTTCCTCTCACCTTGGGAGGAAGGAAGTCTAACCTATTATTTCCAGTGCTTTTTTCCAGCGAGAACATGCCAGAGTGCAGTTCTGGCACCTCTCAGATGGGCACCATTGCAGGCCAGTGCTCTGAAGTGGTTACAAAGCTATGCTTATTTTTAAATATATATAATTTTTATTAAATTTTACACAGATTTTCCAACACAACAAAATAAATCTTTGTCTATCACAGCCTAGGACTTCCTTCAACCCCTTCTAATGGTTTTCTAAATTCCTTTCTAAACAAAGCCATGCTTATGCTCCTACACAAATAATTTAGGAACTTCCACCACTTTGGAATGAACCTAAGTCTTACTACCTGTGGTTTCGACTGCTGTATGGAAAAGCACATGCACCTGACCTTTGAAGAGTTTGTAAGTAAACCATTGTTAACTTACTAAGCATTAGGTCTTTTCTATGCTACAGAAGTGGGAAACTTAGAAGGTCATATTCTAAATGTCTAACAGTCTATAGTTCCACACTTTGCGTTGCTTCGTGTTTTGTGATTTTTAAATCTCTACTGGTGTTCTCTCACCAAAGAGTGATTGCCCCAAACCTAGATTTTAATCATCCAAGGAATTCTCATTTTATTTATCTATTTTTCCTTGTCAACCAACATAAATTACATAGGTTCACATTAAAATACAAACCAACCCCCCATTTCCCCCCAGCCCTTAACACAGGCGAAGGAAGAAAGAAGAAAGAAAGGGTGCTCTAGTTCCTTAAATAAGCAAATTAATTATTTCTGGCCTGGTTGCTTTTAAGGCTGGGTTCCTCACTCTGTGGAATAAGGAAACAAATCCATTAAATAAATACAATACCCCCCACACCCAGAAAGAAGACTTGGGTTTAAAGTTTTTATTTTCCACAATATAACAAATTGGAGGGAAGAGGGGGTAGATCAGCCTTAAATAGCAATCTATGCCACCTTTCTGGCCACACGTCCCCCTCCTAAAGGAACAGGCCAATCTGAATCTCTTTCCTCTGGGAGTGGGGGGAGCTAACCGCTCTGCACCAAGAATGGAAACACCATCCCTCTAGTGGGACTGGCTTTTGCACTATCAGTTTATCTGATAGTTGAATTGTTTATACCGTTCTGAAATTTTGCACTGATACTTCTGTAACTGATTTTCTTATTTAATTTAATTTTTTGTTTTTAAAAGGATTTGTGGGGGGGGGGGAGAAGAAACCCTTCCCCCCAGCTTTAGTTAATAATTAAATAGCAATATTTCACTTATCTGTTATTTCCAAAAACTGCATCCCTTTCAGGTCTGCTCCTCTTACCGTATCTGTTTAACAACAACAGATTTTCTTGAGTCCAGTTTCTTACCTTCAAATGCAGTCACTATCCTAACCTGGTGAAATCCTGAGAGCCCTGCGCCTGATCATAGATTAGCGTCTTGGCTGGTTTCTGTGTCAGCTGACAATGAATGAAAAGATCCAAACTGAATGAAACAGTCTTTTTACTTTGCAAGTGGGGGATGCTGGAGGAAGGGGAATGACATGCTAGTTTATATTTTGGATTAATTTCACCATCGAGTGCAACATCAGGGGGAAAGACTAGAAATGCCCTCAGCAGAAAATGGTGGGCAAGGAGGAGGAGGGGGTGGCACCCTCTCATCTTTCTTTTGTAAGATGTCAAAGTACTTTATCTCTTTCCCTTAGCTGTCAATGTCAACTTTGATCACTAATATAGTGCCTTGACAGAAAGATAATCCAACAACATCCCTTAAAACTTTGTGCTTATGTAGCCCACATCTCTTTAATGCAGTGTTTTTCAACCACTGTTCCGCGGCACACTGGTGTGCCGCGAGATGTTGCCTGGTGTGCCGTGGGAAAAATTGAAAAATTACTTTATATATAGTCAATATAGGCACAGAGTTAAATTTTTTAACATTTTCTAATGGTGGTGTGCCTCGTGATTTTTTTCATGAAACAAGTGTGCCTTTGCCCAAAAAAGGTTGAAAAACACTGCTTTAATGCGTAAGCCATATATCAGACCTGTTGTATTATATATTTTTACAAACATATTTTATATTTTTCAAAACAGAGCAATTAAATGAGCTGCTTCTTTTATGGCAACTAATGTTATATTTCAACTGTCTCTATTTATGTTTAAAATAGTACTGCCTTTCCCCCATATAGTTTACTGTTAAGACCATTTTAATTTTATTTTAAAAGAGAAACTACGATCCTTAGTTTCAATTTAGCTTGCTTTGTGGGACAATATCTTAATGAACCTTCAGGAACTGTATGAAAGTGCTTGGTAGTGAAAATGCCCCCTTGACTGAGAAGTGTATGAATTCCTTTGTAGGGAGAACACCAAAACAGATTAAATGGCATGCATCAGGAAGATCTTTTTGGAATTATATTGTACCAAATGGCTTCTTTCCTTATTGAAGGTACAAAGCTATCAGAAATAATGTTCACCTCCAGCAGGTGCAGTAACCTTCCAACAGTTTGACTTCACCCCCAAAGGTGTACTCCTCCATTGTCTCCCAAGACAGGCAGATGCCAACCAGCCACAACCATGTGACCAGAACCTCTTTCTTTGGGTCCATGAGTAAAGGACTTTATCATCCAGCAGGAAGTGCTGGAGTAGGAAGTGGTACAATTTCCCCACCTTTCATATGTTGTGTATGTATTCCTGAAGCCCCCATTGTATCTTACAGTCTGACCTCTCAGTTGCCCGGAAGCCTTATATAAGCTTCCTATAATTTGGAGACACCCAGTTGGATGTTCTGCTGATGACCTGTTTCCAGTAACTAGAAATCCTTTCTTCAGAGATCCATTATTTGAAGCACCTTTCATAGTTTTCACCACCTGCTTTCTTGCCTTACAATATAACTGGAACAAGCTGTCTCGCTCCCAAAGTTCTTGCTGCCATGTGATTGGGTTTGTTTTATAGGTATAGCTTTTATTGTGGTGCAGTATTCTTTTTCTGATTTTGTGTCATGCTTTATGCTTTCAAAATGTTGTAGGTCACCTGAAGACTTTTTACGTGTCATGCAACAAATTAATTAAAAAAAGCAGTAGCAATAATAATGATGATGATGATGATGCAATAGCATCTATCACTGCCTTTTTTATTAAAAAAAGCATCAATCTCGCAATCTACCCCATGAAACATTATATTGAAAGTATCTGACCAATTCACCTACCTTGAAGTTAAATTGCCCTACTTCTTTTTGTAGTCTATGCTGAAGTTTGTCTTTTCGTCATTACAGATTGTATACAATATTTGGGTCCACTTCTAGGATCATAGGCTCATCTCATCCAGTGGTGTAGCAAGGTCAGGCGGTACCCGGTGCGTAAAAATTCTTGTCACCTCCCCCCACACACATTGAAGTTATTAAAAGAAGGAAAATAAGATACGGTACTTACAGTTGCAAGTGTTATTTTCTGGTTTATTTACTTAACATTGTGAGCATAAGCACTTAAAACCTTTTTTCGCAATGGGAATTTCTTATGTATGAAACTTTTTACTTAATTTTGCTATTTTGCAGCTTTTGCTTAACGTACAAATACAAACAAATAGCATGCATCATAACGTTTACGTTACTTACCAAACTCAATTTCATAGAGAAGAGGATGATCACAATGAATCAATGAACTAAAAAATGTGACAAAAACAAATTCAGCACGGCACTTATAAGCTTCAGTGATAATGCACAACTAACTCAACAGAATGACGTGGGGTGAATGACTGGCATGGCAGCGGATAGGATTGGTTGCTGGTTTACATCTTGTTCGAGTGCAAACTGCAGAGACAGGCTTCGGCGAATCGGTGGAAAGAAACACCCCGTCTCCTTCCTTATCCACTACACAGCATCAAGTTCAGCTGGGTTTCGTTGCATTTGTTGACTGAACTAAAAAGTTTCAATACGTATTACATTGACTTGTTAAGGTTAATTAATTGTCAGACGAAGTTATTAAACTCATTTTAAATTTAAAAAATTCCAAAAAAAGTGTCACGAGCCCAATTTTTTTATATAAAAAAACACCACATATTTGGGCCATTTTGTCACACACACACCCCTCAGTGATGACACTCGGGGCAGCCTGCACCCACCGCACCCCCCTTCCTACGCCACTGATCCCATCTTCAGCATTTTCTTTGGCATGCTTATCATGCATTGTTAGGTGTACCAGAAATATGGGCAATATGACAGCTCTTGTTGTATGCCCCCCCCCACCAAGCAGTAAGCGGTGCGAGATTCCAGGGGTTCCTGGCACTTACCCAGGGTTTGGTTTCCTTGGAATGAGGGGCAGCAGAAACTGGTGTCTTTATGATATATGGTTTATTTACACATATATACAACCTGATGCTATGAAGGGGGTCATAGCATTAACACCCCAAAAGGTCTTGCTTCTCTCGCAGCCACAGCCTGAAGCCTTCTTCTAGCCCGGCTCTCTCACACACTGAACTCTCTGCCTTTGTCTTTCTCACTACCAGCCAGGTGAGGGAGGGGGTTCACCCATTTGCCTTCACAGAACAACCTACTTTGTTACACTACTGAGGGCCCATTATGGCCCTTGCCTGGCTAATTCAACAATGGCATCCTCCATTAGACTTTAATGCTTGCGGGATCAAAGAATTAGAAGGGACTCGGGCATACAGCCTAACCCTCTTCCCCACCCCACCCCCCAAAAACTCACGATGCTGTCATTATGCCCATCCACTATGAGAAGCATTTATCCTGCAAATGCTATTCAAAAGCACCTGACATGTCCTTTTTGCCCACAATGAGTGTACTTGTGCCCAATCATTTGAATATGTTCTGTACAACCAGAGGCAAAGCAAAAATTAAAATTCATCATGGAGAGATTTGCCAATAACTTGATGTTCAGAAATCCAGTTCTGGATTAGAATGAGAAAAATAAAAAAGAGGTCCCTCAGTATTGTTTATAAACATAGTCTAAAACTTGATATACTGTACTTTTACTCTGTAGACCTTTGGAGTCACTACAAAGTCACTACAAAGAACACACCTTTTCTATATTTATCCCATTGCCCAATCACTAGTAATAATGTAAATACATGCCGCTGGGTGCCCCCCCCCCTTTACTTCACTATTTAAAAAGGCAGCAAAAATTCAGAAATCTAGTCTAAAGATGCACTCCCAGGCATAGCTACTCTGTCTGCCATATTGGCTGACAGCAGATTCTATCTCGTTTTAAAAACGACTGAAAACACAGATTCTTAACAGAAGTGCTTGGCTTAACCTGAGCTCCTGTATAGCTACATGAACTCACAGCTCTAATAATTAAGCAATTAGGCATGACAGAGAGTTGTGAGTTTCCCGAGATAATCACCCCCCTGGGGTATTACAAGTCATGATCCAGAGATAAGTGTTTTTAATCCCCAAAGGGTGTGATTAAGTTATGATAACCACACACCCCCAGAGAAGGCTTATAAGTCATATAGAAATCTTTTTTACCTCAGTTCCGGGGGGGGGGGGGTTGGAAATGTCTGTGGCTGTGGGCAGAAGTTCCCGGAGTACACAACTGGATGTGGTTGCCACAAATTAATTAAGAGATTTTAAATACACAACAGCCTCATAAAATGAGTCATCAGTTCCATCAAATTTAATTGGGGGTGGGGGAGGAATTATTAAATTGTTCCTGTAGTTAACCACCTCCCCCCCCCCCGAAAAAGCCACAGTTTAGAATAGAGCCCCATAAAAGTAGCAAGCTCTGCTGTATTTCAAGATATGCCAGAATACAGTATAATGAAACCAGGATGTGACTATGTTTTTATTAACACACTGGATATTTTCTCTCTTTGACTTCAGTATGTTGTTGTTGTTGTTGTTGTTGTTGTTGTTGTTATTTTATTATTATGCTGTGCATTATTATGCTGTGCTTTGTGGTTTTATTATTATGCTACATAAATTATGTTCTTAATGTTTTACAGCACCCTTGGATCTTTGGATAACGATTGTATTTAATTGAATAAATAATTCCACCTGCAGGTACCATGCTCCAAATCTCTCCTTCCCCATCAGTTTGTTTTCCTCGTTGCAGTTCATGTGCTATAGCCCCTCTTTGGATTTTCCCATTGCATTTCTGTATACCATCAGCTGCAGAACTTTGGCTTCTTTGCAATGGTATTTTTGAATTACATCCACTTGTTTGCCTGTGTTAACTTACTAACTTGGGATCAGAAGCTTTGATGTATGAGAGAGGACTGTCCTGGAGCCGAGATGCAGGCAGGACACCCACAGGGAGCGCCCAATGCAGGAGACAAAACCCTGGAGGAACATGACACAAAAAGCAGGACTGTCAGGAGCAATGCTGCGTATCTGGGGCTACAAAATCAATTCCATGCCCTCACCTCAGACACTGATTCTCAACCAGGGGAGCAAGTATAGCGGTTGCAGGCCTCAGAGCACACCGAGGTGGCAGTGAACAGAAAAAATTATGTCGCTCCCAAGAGAAGGAAGAGATGTTTGGTGGTGGCAGGTGACTCCCTAAGGAGGGGGACAGAGGCAGCAGTGTGCGGAAGAATGACTCATGGTTTCAGTTGCCTCTACACAAATACACAACATATGGGAAACAAACAAGAAAAACTTAATACAGGATGGCAAATGGTGGGATGAGACTCATGACAGGAATGTAGAAATTGAGGAGTACAACCTGCTCTAAAGAAATAGATCAAACAGGAAGGAGGAGTAACACAAAATGTAAAGAATGTGTACACTTGTGAAGAGATCCATGACTTGGAACATGAAAGACAGCTTATATGGTAAAAATTGTTGGAGAAGGAAACAACAGTGACCTTACTGTGGGTGTCTGCTGCAGACCTCCAAGTTAGACTCAGGACTTGGCCAATGCCTTCCTAGAGCAGATTACCAAACATTCAAAATAAGAGTTATAGTAGTCATGGGATGTATGGGGTGTTAGGGGAGGTGTAGTATCCCTGATGGGGAACATGCTGTGCTCTTTCTGGAGATTTTTGTTCACCTTTGGTTGCCCCCCCCTGCACTCAGCTCTCACCTGTGGCTCCCAGAAGCTGTCAGCATGTGGCAGCGGCCACACCCCCAGCACAGCTTCAACTGGCCAGCTAAACCAGGTACATGATGGGTCTCAAATCCACAGTGAGTTAGGGACTTACCCTGAATTTTAAGACAAGCTCCAGCGGATTGAGCATGTGTGATTGAGCATATTGAGATTCCTGCATTGCAGGGGGTTGGACTAGATGACCCTCAGGGTCTCTTCCAACTCTACAATTCCATGAACTATGATTCTGTGTTGGTCTGCCTAGTAGTTCCTTACTAGGCACTACTGGAGGTCTTTCAGGACTGGTGTTATGTGGTCTCTGCGGCCGCTCCCAATCACCAGTCTCACTGCCGCATTCTGGGTCACCTTCAAAGGTAGCCCCACATACAGCACATTGCAGTAGTCCAAGCGGGAGATAACTAGAGCATGCACCACTCTGGCAAGACAGTCCATGGGCAGGTAGGGTCTCAGCTGGCATACCAGGCTGTTCTTATGTACTTTTATTTCTTTATTATATTTTTCCTCATAAAATCATAGAATTGTAGAAGGGGGCTCCAAGGGTCATCTAGTCCACCCTCCTGCAATGCAGGAATCCTGCCCACAGTTGTCCTTGTGTGGGCTCAAACCGCCAACCTTCTGGCTAACAGCCAGATGCACTGACCCATTGCGCTATGAGGCTTCTTAGCACAGTTCTTTCCAAATAAATCTGATAACAAGTGCATATTAATATAAGAACACAATAAGAGCCTGTTGGAGAAAGCCAATGACACACCTGGTCCAGCATCCCATTTTCACAGCAGCTACTCAGATGAATGAATGAATGAATCTTTATTTGCATCAGCCATTGGCCATAACAATAAAACAACAATGCGATATACAAAGAATAGAAATAAAAGTCAATTATATAAAATAAATTTTGGGGCTTTGAAAGTCACCCAGATGCATGTGGAGGACCTGAGCAGAAAAGCACTTTCCCCTCATGTGGCTTCCAACAACTTGTGATATTCAGAAGCATTACTGGCCCTGTTTCCTAAAGTTTTTTTTCTTGAAACATGAAAACAGGAAATATGTTTGGGGGAGCAGGAAGTGAAGTAAATCACAGCCACAGAGAGATCAAAGAAAGGTGCTGGCTGAGTGTTAAGGCATCTGTTTGCATGAAGAAGGTCTTGGGTTCAACTCCAGATATCTCCAGGTAGGCCTGGGAATGTCTCCTATCCAAAACTCATGATACTGCTATACTGAACTAGAGGGATCAATGGTCCAATTCAGTATTAGGCAACTTCCTGTGTTCCTATAATAAATTGCTGCCACAATTTAAATGCAACCCATACTTTTAGATATGTTCAGTCATTACAGGTACTGCGTTTATCCTGATTGAGGAACAAAACAAACTCATTTTGATCTGAA
Source organism: Lacerta agilis (assembly GCF_009819535.1). Taxonomy (NCBI): domain Eukaryota; kingdom Metazoa; phylum Chordata; class Lepidosauria; order Squamata; family Lacertidae; genus Lacerta; species Lacerta agilis. The sequence continues at coordinate 59,418,980 of NC_046322.1, forward strand.
AGTCTGCCAAAACTGGCCTTTTAGACTTAATGAAAAGCACAGCTCTGTGTGTATTCAGTGTGTGTTCTCTCCTTGAAGTCAAAAGCATCATAATGGCTCAAGGTCTGATCACAACTTTTGTCTCCCCCCCCCCCCCGAAATGGAATAAGATCTGCCACTGAAAAATAGGTCTTCCCTGAATACACCTTTGGTAGTGAAGGATATTGAATTGAAACAATTTTTGCAATATTTAAAAGAAAACTCAAAGCCTGGGCAACAGCTCTTCTATTTAACCTCTCTTTGGAAGCAGGAAAAGAAAGTGATCTACTCGAAGCATGAGAGCAAAACCTCCTTGACACTGCAAGTAATAAACAAAGGAGTCAAATGTTATTGTAGTAAGTCATGAAATAAATCTACAAGTAGCGGAATAACAGACGTTGCTTTCAATTTGTTGAGAAACAATTCAGAATATTAAATGCCTTGGTGAAAAGGTTGCTATAAATATAATTTTCTGACAAATCATTTAAAAGATCAGCTCATAGTTCAAATTTGCTTACTGCTACCTTCAAAAGCTGTCGAACCCAGTAATAAGTTTTGTTTACTGACACTTTGCTAAATGTAGCCTTATACACAAATCACATATGGAAGGGTAATAAAAATGGCCAGCCTGAGTGGTCCTTTCTTGATGAAATTGAAATTTATGTGTCAGAGATCACACACATTTTTTTTTTTACTTTAAATCATTATTGGGCAGAGAGGCAGGGAGATGAATTATAATTAAGTTTTCTTGTAACCAGTCTCAAATTTAAAGAGCTTTGAATAGAACCTTAAACAGGACTAAAATAAAATTGCCACGTTTTCCAAACTTACTCGTTTAGGACTAAGCAATGTAGTCAAGATGAGTGCTATTTTTCTAGAAAAAGAGGTGCTCACCTTGAACACCTCCCTCTTTCTCGTAGAATGGCAATGGAACCCACCAGAGAGGTGCCAAAACTGAGTTCCAGTGAGGTTCTCCTGAAAAAGCCCTGGTCAAGATCATGTTGTGTACAGAAGAACCTTTGATCAAGCAGAGGCTACGTCTGACATCCCCTCATCCAGGCAGGTTCCCGACCCCATACTACCTCTAACATCATTCCAGGCAGTCTCTCTATGCATGTCCACACTCCCTTCTCTATCCTCCAGACAAGTGAGCCACATTCTCAGATTTCAGGAACACATTCCAACCAGACAAACAGCAACAACACTCAAAGAGGGTGCAAGACATGATTAGCCTGGGGAGAGGGGGGTGGCTGGAGGGGGGGAGTTCCAAGAGAGGCCTGGAGGGCCACATTGCACCCCCTCAGCCTGACATTTCCAACCCCTGGTGCGGACAATACTGAGCAACAAAATCTACACAGTTCAAACTGACTGGGAAAGCTATGTTGTTCTGATAGCCTTTTGTGCTGTCACCCAGTAGAAAGTAAGATTCAGCCATAGTCGGCTGAGTTAAGGATGAGAGATAATCCTTCATTCTGTATTTCTGGCTTTTGCCAGTTTAATCTAGACCCGTAATTGTATTTTAATATAGTTTTTAGAATATATATAAAAAAGCTGAATCAAATGATAACCTAAGTCCCTGAACATGTTCATTGTTGTAAGTAAAGCAGTTGTGCCAGATGTTCAGAGATTATTGATGTGAAGGGAGAGAGAAAAGACAGTGCAAGGAAGAGGGAAGGTAGCTGATTGTATGTCGGGTGCCTGGCCGTCAGTATTACAACCTCCTTCCCTTCCTCCTATGATTGGGGGGGAAATACGGTAACAGCTTGAAAGAAGCTCTAGCACAGAGATTCTTGGATCACACAAAACATAAAAAGCTAGCAAGGTACAGCTCCAGAAAGTGCTCCATATAGTCAAACTGTATGTACATTTGTGTGAAGTTTCCATTAGTGTCCAGCTTTCCTTACCACACAAGGTGCTGTAAAACCAATGGGTCTGCAATGCATTAGACAAATACCTTTTCCCCTATCTATTGCTGAGCTTTTATTCCGTGGTATATTGCATTCTTACTCATGTTAAGTCTTCTCTGTTATAATAAATGCATCTGTGCTGGTTCTTAAACTTAAATTAATAAAGTCTGGCACTCAGACTTAAATTAGCAGGCAAGAAGAAAAAACTTTGCAGGAAGTGTCTTTTCAACCATGAATTCTGTCTTTTCACTTTATCTTCCAATGACCATATTTTTTTCTATTTCTCATAGAGTCCCATGCAGTTTGGATTTTGGTTAACCAACTGAGTGTATCATTATTTGGTGAAAATATTTTGCAGACATACAGGACACACACAATCAGTGGAAAAGGCCATTATGTGCTGTTCTGTTGAACTACAAAACTACAAAAATTGAGAACAGCAGAGGTTAATACTGCCATGAAGGTTGTGTGCCCCCCCAATCTCTGCCCAGGGGTAGCAAGATTCCAGGGGAGTTCCAGGTGCTCACCCAGGGTTGTGTTTCCATTGGGAAATCGAGGCACAGCAGAGACAAGTGTCTTTAAGAAACATGGTTTACTGTACACATCTTTACACCTGGAGTCTTCAAAGGAGGGAGTGCAGAACATTGTCCCACTCATAGCTGCAGCAAGCTTGGGTCCAAAGCAGCAGTCAGTCATGGCTCCTGGTCTCCCGGTACAGCTTCCTCTAGCCATCGCTACTATGGATCTGCCCTCTTCCCCCTTCTTGTTCCCAGAACACCTATAGATTTCAAAAGGAACTCCCCCCCCCCGTGACATCACTCCCTTGGCAACCTGCCAATTCTCTCTGTCCACTTCTCATACTGGGCGTGGGGGGCATTCTTTTGCCTTGCCAATTGCCCTTAATGGTTCAGTACTTGATTTCCCCTTGCTCCTTCATGGCTCTGCACTTGGCTAGCCCAGCCAGACAGGTATGCATAACCTAACCCAGGATTTTCTTGTCTGGCACATTTCTGAAGCTAGTATTTCCTCCTCGTATCCCAAATATTTTCTAAATACTACCATTAATTAGTTTCTAATATTCACTAACAGACTCTGGTACCCCAGCTATAACAATTCAACCATCAGAACGCCTTAAAAAAAATTAAAACAGCTCCCAGCAAAATAATAAACAGTTATCCAAAACCTTCCTAAGAAAATGAGGTTTTTATAATGGGGCAAAAGGTCGTTTAGCAAGGTAAGCTTGGAACGGAGGTTCAAAACCTGGGCATAGCTCTTGAACCTGGGCACAGCTCCTGTCCCTGGTCCCAACCAGATGTGTTTCAAGAGTTGCTGAGCCACAGGAGAGCCACTCTTGATTATTTTAAGAAAGTCAGCAGACTTGGAAGTAGGTGTTCCAAGGATAGAAGGCTGTAAAGGTTATCATCAGCACTTTGAATTAGACCAAGAGCAAAAGTGAAAGGCAGTGCAATGGCTTCAACAAGGGTATCATATGCTTCCAACAGTTAGTAACCTGGCTGCTTAATCAGTTCTCTACTTGTGGCACAAAAGGGGTAAAGGGACCCCTGACCATTAGGTCCAGTCGCAGACGACTCTGGGGGTTGCAGCGCTCATCTCGCTTTACTGGCTGAGGGAGCCGGTGTACAGCTTCCGGGTCATGTGGCCAGCATGACTAAGCCGCTTCTGGTGAACCAGAGCAGTGCACGGAAACACCATGTACCTTCCCACCGGAGCGGTACCTATTTATCTACTTGCACTTTGAGGTGCTTTTGAACTGCTAGGTTGGCAGGAGCAGGGACCGAGCAACGGGAACTCACCCAGTCGCGGGGATTCGAACTGTTGACCTTCTGATCGACAAGCCCTAGGCTCTGTGGTTTGACCCACAGCACCACCCAAGTCAGATCGTAAAAACTGATCTGCGAGAACCTGGTGGGCAAAGAGGGTCACACTGCAGCAGGGGCTGTGGCAAGGTAGCTTTTGAAACTGGCAGTTCTAAGAATCAAACAGTAACTTTGCTTTGCCAACAAGTAGGCCAAGTGGACACACTTTGCAATGCTTGCTGAAGGTCATTACTTAATCCTGCTAATTGACACACAGACTGCCCATAACCTGAAATGTGACCATTAATGGTTGTGCTGATTATCCAAAACTCATGTAGGAAATGCACTGAAACATGATTTTTAAAATCACAATGTAGAGAAAATCTATATTAAGGCAAGATCTAATTTACCCATTATAAGATAGCAGGTAAGCAGAGCACGGTGTGTAAAAGACTACACAGAGGGAAGTTTATTTCAGAAAATAACATTTCACACTTGCAAACTACTGTAAAGGGCTTTTAGACACCAACAGGTGAGCCATTTAAACAGATTAGTTGAACCATTTAACCATTGTTTAGAGACACTGCAATACATCGCACTGAATCTTTTTCCTGCCAATAGTCCCCATTAAGTCAGCTTGATATTTATCAGGGGACCAATTAAGTAGACACCACTGTATTATTATGGGGAAATGCTGTAAGGCTTTTCCAGTCTAAGTACTCCACAAAGAAATCTGTAGTATACATTTTATACTGAGAGGAAAGTTGTGTATCAAACTCCATTAAATAAAATTCTTTAAGCATGTTGAGGGAAAGTTGGTAAATCAGACTTTTAAAATCCAGATTCTTGTTATGGTAAAGTTCACTGTTTATTATATACTTGTTATCTTAAATCTCAGACTAATTTTGAAATATTTTATTTCATGGTGAAATACAATGTTAAACAACATGGCTTTAGAATGAAAACAGCCAGAAAATGGACAACAAAGGTCAGCCTTTTTGCATTTGAGTTGTGTGTCTTTCAAGTCCTCATGAATTTGGCTAGAATGATTGATACTTGTAAGGACACATATTAATGTGTACGAAGGAAGGAAGGAAGGAAGGAAGGAAGGAAGGAAGGAAGGTAGGTAAAGTTCATTGTTCAAGCAGGCATCCCAAGAATGTCAGTTCCTGAGTTGCCTAAACTCACCCTGTACACTCCAAGGGCTTTTCACACAACAGTTCTCCAAAATAAATGGTTTGCAGCCTTACTAAATTCCTTTTCAAATAATAATAATAATAATAATAAAATCCTTCCAGTACCACCTTAGAGACCAACTAAGTTTGTTCTTGGTATGAGCTTTCGTGTGCATGCACACTTCTTCAGATTTTTCCTTTTGTTCTCCTCGCCTAGAAGGGTCCTTATCTGCCATCTCCTTTCCTCTCTTGCTGGACTATAATAACCCCCAGTGGGGCGTTTAGCATCCTTACAGAAGTTGCAATGGCAACTGAGAAGGCCCTTCACTTAAATGCCTCTCCATTTCTACTCCCAGTCTTGTGTCAGAGTTGCAGCAGCCTCAAGTTGTGCTTCAGTTGTTACACTTTAAGTACCGTACAATAACAGTATCGTCTACATTATCACTTCTCAAAGGTTACGGCAAGATGTCATATGTTGTTATCTGGGCAGTTGCTATGGTTACCCATTAAAAGTCACTGACACAATGGGTGAATTACAGGTACTGGGTTGGAAGCAGAGAAAAACAAAAATGGGAACATCACCTACCCACTGAACTGAAACAGGTTTTCAGGGGGAAAGGGAATTAAATTTGGCCCATCTTCTGTTCTTCCTGAAGGATTTCTCTGCTGGCTGAGGAGTCTTCTGCAGATGAATGGAGCCCTCTCATTCATGGGAGGCAAAGTCTAGTTCCAATGCTATGATGTGATCCTATAATACTCATAGGATATTAATACACTTCCAGATGTTCTTTCCTCGTAGTTTGGGATTTTTACAGAATTAGAGGCTCGTATCTACTCTAAAAGAGGCTATTTCCTGAAACAGTAGTAGCGTCATTGTCTGGTGGTTAGACCTGAAGAGAGTCGGTGTGGTGTAGTGGTTAGAGTGCTGGACTAGGAGACCAGGGTTTAAATCCCCACTCAGCCACTAGGGGACCTCAGGCCAGTCATTCACTCTCAGCCTAACCGACCTCACAGGGTTGTTGTGATGATAGTTACAGGTGGGTAGCCGTGTTGGTCTGCCATAGTCGAAACAAAATAGAAAATTCTTTCCAGTAGCACCCTAGAGACCAATTGAGTTTGTTCTTTGTGTGAGCTTTCGTGTGCATGCACACTTCTTCAGATACACTGAAACAGAAATAGTGTCAACGGGTAGTAGCGTCAACAGGTTTTCCACACCTATCAGCTGATCACCCATTCCCACCACCCTTCTGAGTAATACCCCTCCCCACTCCCTCACTATATTTAAGGATCTGGTGACTTCTGTTTCAGTGTATCTGAAGAAGTGTGCATGCACACGAAAGCTCATACCAAGAACAAACTCAGTTGGTCTCTAAGGTGCTACTGGAAAGAATTTTCTATTTTGTTGTGATGATAGAAAGTGCAGGAGAAGCATGTAGGCTCCCTTGAGTTCCCTGGAGTAAGGTGGGATATAAATGTAACAAACAAACAAACAATTCTGTTGCACACCAAAGTAGTGTGAGATTCCAGGGGTCCCAGGTGCTTACCCAGGGTCTGTGTTTCCTTTTGGAAATGAGGCTCAGCAAAGACTGTGGTGTCTTTATGATATATAGCTTATTTACACATATATATAACCTGTGCCTGCAATGTAGGGGTCCACAGCATACACAGCATCATTCAGCCTGGACACTGAGGTCCAGCTCCGAGGGCCTTCTGGCTGTTCCCTCACTGCAAGAAGTGAGGTTACAGGGAACCAGGCAGGGGGCCTTCTCGGTAGTGGTGCCCTCCCTGTGGAACGCCCTCCCGTCAGATGTCAAGGAGATAAATAACTATCTGACTTTCCTAAGACAACTGAAGGCAGCCCTGTATCAGGAAGTTTGTAATGTTTGATGTTTGCTGTTTTTTTATGTTGAAAGCTCCCCAGAGTGGTCAGGGCAACCATGTCAGATGGGCGGAGTATACATAATTATAATTATTTATATAATTATAAGTATACTCTAGGGGGGTCTTGCTCCTCCCACAGGCATAACAGCCTGGGACGCAAACTGACAATAGCCATTGTGCATTTGCTTTCTCTCCAGGTCGCTACTTTACTACTATGTTCTGTGATTCTATAATCCCTGCAAATGCCACTCCTAAACGAAACTTTGCTTTTTCTCTGCTAACTCTCTCTTTGTTGCAGAAGGGGTTCACCCCCAACTGCCATCCAGCACAGAGGATTTGCTTTGTTAATTGCCCATTCCTTTTCTTCTCCTTGATGGCTCTTCTCCATAGTAATTTCCTGAACTCTGGAAACTGGTTTGGCCTATATTTGAATCCTTTACTAAACCCAGCATCTGGCAGCCATTTTTAACATTCTAAGCATTCATTACCCATTAGACCCTAATCACCCATTAGACCCAGAAATTTAGGGAAGCTGGCACCCACAGCTCATAACTTTGTATTACCCACTTTTAGGTAGTAAACTGTTTGTGTGAACAAGTACCCTTGTGTCTTGTGGCTGATTCTAACCTGACTCTAACCTAACAGATTTCCCTGCTTAGATTCAGGTAGACCCATGAAATCACCACTTCCCATAATGTGGCGATGTATCAGCTTGGTTTCGGCTCCTGAAAACAGCCAGGCTACAAGGGAACTATGCAAAACAGGGTTCTGAGCAGCTTCTACATGGAAGTTCTTTCCTGAAAGGATGAAATAGAAGCCTCATTCATACATTGTGCTAAACTATGGACAAACTATAATTCATTTAAATTACGGTTTGCTGAAACAAGACATGGTTTATGAAACTGGTTTGCTTTAATGAACTGCCGTTAACCACAACTTACTGTGCTGTACGTTCAGCTAAAGCATGATTGACTGAAAACCTGAAAACTGAAAAAGTAAATGTTTCCAACCTCCTTGCAATGCTAAACAATTTAACATTACATGTGAATGAGGCCAGACAAAGCTAATTGCAAAGTGACAAGATGTCATGCTGCACTATTTAGTATAAATACATGATATAAGGAACTGCCTTATATAAATGCATCTAACTCAGAACTACAGAGCCCCTTTCATCCTGACATCCTTTAACTGAGAGATGGGGAGCCTACGGTCTTCAGATGTTGCTCTACTGCAGCTCCCCAAATGTCTGCTGTTGGTCATGCTGAATGGGGCGAATGGGTATAGGAGCCCAACAACATATGGAGAGCCTCGTGTTAGCCACCCCTGATCGAACTGTTGATGCATGAAATGGGATCTGAGACCTTCACCATACAGCACATGCACATAACTCTTTCGTTGGGGGTTCATGACTGAAGGGCCCCTCGTAGCAGGACTCTGATTAATGGTCTCATGCGGTATTCAATAAACAGCTTGAGCATATTTACAATGATAAGTAGTGCAGTTACTGCTCCAACAAAGGATTTCTACTGAATGTTTCAAGGCAAAAATCCAAGGGTCTTATGCAATGTTTTGTAGGTCCTAGCATTGTGTAGGAAAATCCAGCTGTCTTGAAGCAATTCTCACTTGACATATCAGTAATTATCACATCCAGCAAATTGAATAGTTTTTCTGTAATAAACTGTTCTTACACTTGCATTTACCAATTTACTATTAGTCAGAGAGCCAAAGTTCATTGTGTTTGCCTACCCACTTGTATGGAGACAGACATAAACATGAATTAAGATACTTTCTGGGAGAGAAGTAAACATGCAAGCTTTATATAACAAAGCCTCCCTAACATTGCTACTTCAGACTAGAAATTTTGTGAATGCTTCTTGAACCAAATCTGAATATAATGTAAAAGGTGACAGAAGATGTTTCCTACTTTCATTCTGTTCTGTGTAACATCTATCGGATAAGTAGACAATGTTCTTTATTCCCGTTAGATCTTCTTATGTTTGCCAGGTGATAAGAACATAACTGAAACCCTAACGAGCTGCCGGCTCTTCCTCGTTTCACTGGATACTCCGTCAGTCTCAATCATGTACTTGTAGCATTTGGCCACAGGAGCCCGTGCGGCTTCGTCTTCAAAACTATGGTTTTTGTTATCACAACTATTTAGGTTAGCTAGCCTGAGTTTAAATTACACGGAATACTTTCTGATTTCCCTCTGAGGAAACTGACGGAGTATCCAGTGAAATGAGGAAGAGCCGGCAGCTCGTTAGGGTTTCAGTTTTGAGGGTTTTCATTTGAGTAGTATATTTGTCTAATTTCACTAAGTTGTTTGGGGACCCTCACCCCATTTTTCAGTTAAGTTTGAGTTATTTCTTTATCTCTTTATTATACTATTATACCTTTCCCTCGTTTTAGGGATTAGTCATGGCTGAGTATTTGATACTCTTTTTTCTTGGTTATTTGCATCCCGTGATTGTCTTTCTGTTTTTTTCGCTTAGGTGATAAGAACATGGCAGAGTCCAAACAGGCAAGGCCAAGGTGGCCCAGAGCAGCAGATCAGCTCCTGCAGGCCTGGAAATCAGCAGGGACAGATGATGTAGCAGGCTGCAGCTACTCACAGCAATGACTTGCTCAGACTGATGGACCATAGCTGAAGTCAGGGCTTTAAAGGCACAGGTGAGGACCCCACTGGTCTCCATTCTGCCAATGACCACTGAAGGCACTGTGAACAGTTTTCAATATCACCCATTGGCAGATCATGACTCAAACAATGGTCACAAACAAGCCTGGAAGCTCAGCTCATAACTGGAAAATGCATCTACAGCCCCAAGTAGCTCTTTCATTAAGGAGCAGACTTCAGATTAAAGCACTAACATGTTTTTAGTCACATTATTTCTGATAGGCTGGAGCATGACTCAGTGGCAGGTCACATATTTTGAATGCAGGGAGCCAGGGTTCAACCCCTACCATCACTCTATGTATGCATTTATTCTTCATTTCCTATGAGATATCTTGAAGCAATTTATAACAGAATACACAATTCTAGATAGCAGGGGATAGGAAAAATTCTCAACCTGAAGTTTTTTTTTAATGACCATTATCACCCTCCAAGAAAAGGATGGCCACTTTGAAGATTCTTCTCTAAATTCTTCTACCATTTATTTTTTGTATTGTATTTATATCCCACCTTTTCCTCCAAGGAATTCAAGATGGAACACATGGTTCTCCCCCTCCCCATTCAATCCTCACAACAACACTGTCAAGCAGATTAGGCTGAGAGGCGGTGGCTGGCTCAAGGTCACCCAGCGAGCTTAATGTCGGAGAACGGATTTGAACCCTGGTCTCCCAAGTCCTAGTCCAGGGTTTCCCAAACTTGAGTCTCCAGTTGTTTTTTTGACTCCAACTCCCATCATCCCTAGCTAGCAGGACCAGTGGTCAGGAAGGATGGAGAATGTAGTTCGAAAACAGCTGGAGACCCAAGTTTGGGAAACCCAGTCCTAGTCCAACGTTCTAGCCATTACACCAAATGGGCTCTCAACACCATTCCCCCTCCCCACACACAGTGCCCCCAAAGAACTTTGGGGCATTGAGAAGGACACAGAATGGTGGCCAGGCTGCTAGGACAGTTCTCGCTGCTGCCATTTTCAATGACAGCGGCAATAACCAGAACTGTAGAGGGGGGGAACATCATGCGACTGCAATAGATAATGGTGAGTCCAACCCCAAAAAACAGTTGGAGAACTTCTCCTCCTCCTGGAGAGATTAAGTGAAATAGCCTCTCCTCAGGTTATGTACCCACAAATAAAGTTCAAAATTTCAAGGGGGCCTTTATGCCTATATCTACCATGAAAAACTTCTGCCAGTCAGAGTAGATAATATTGGGCTAGATCAGGGATAGCCAACATGGTAAACCAACAACTGGAGGGCACCACTCCCATTGGCCCTGACAATTTCCTTCTCCTCTTCCTGGGGCTGATAGGAGTTGTAGTTCAGCAACATCCAGGTTTCACTGGAATACTTGGACAATCTGACCTGGTATAAGCAGCTTCACGCATATGGAATAAAAATGTATTTAAGTAACAGAAAGGAAAGTACAGTTATGCACAAGTACTTTTATTATCTCCAGCATTACATTTGGAGAGAGGATTTCACCTGTGTGTATGTTCCTGCCTGTATCTATTCATGTAACAACGAAAATAAAAGTTCAAAAGTACAACATTGTTTTGAAGGAAATCTCCACCTCTACAGATGCTTTACTATTCATTTTTACTTAACGAGTCAACAGATATGCAACAGATGTAGCATCAAATAGCTCAGTAAAATCTCCCCCTCTCTTTCTTTTCCCAGGAACTGCCAGAGGACAAATCTCAGCTTATATTTCCTTCCCCACCAAAATAAAAATGCCAACAAATGTTTGCAACCATGACACATTTTCAATTCTGTACAGTTTCTTGCCAATGAATAGAGCCTTTTAAAGCTGCTAAAGACTACAGTAAAAAAGATAAAAACGTCTCACAGAAAATCCAAATCATGTGAGAAGCCTCAATTAGGAATTTAGGAGATATCATATGATCCTAACTATGAAACAGAATTTGGTGAAATGAATACATGGCATTCATTGGCTACGTGGGATTTAATAATTAATGGTGGTGAGAGAAATTATTTGACCCTGATCCAGAAGTCCACAGGTGCTCCAGTCTGCATACAGAAGTCCCTCAAAAGACAGGTTTCCCCTGGTCCTACAGTGGCCCCAAACTCCCACCGCATGGCTTTGACTCGCCTTAACCTGCCAGCCAGCTCTCTTGCTGTAAGCATCCCCTCTACCTGAAAAATGTTTGAGTACACGAAGACCTTGCCTTCACCAACATCACAAACTGCTGCTCCAGCGCAATGGAGGCTGACTGGTGATGAGTGTACTTCTGTCAATTGTGACATTTTAAAGATCTTTCAGCACAATCCATGCCTTGCTGCTTCACAGCCATTCAGGAAACCTCTCTAACCAAGCTCTGCAGCAGTATAACCAGGTGCTGTAGTGGTTAGGAGCAGTAGACTCGTAATCTGGTGAACCGGGTTCGCGTTTCCGCTCCTCCACATGCAGCTGCTGGGTGACCTTGGGCTAGTTACACTTCTCTGAAGTCTCTCAGCCCCACTCACCTCACAGAGTGTTTGTTGTGGGGAAGGAAGGGAAAAGAGAATGTTAGCCGCTTTGAGACTCCTTCGGGTAGCGATAAAGCGGGATATCAAATCCAAACTCTTCTTCTTCTACTACTACTACTACTACTACTACTACTACATCCACTATAAAGCTCACTGGAGCCCATGTTACAGAAGCTGTATATGCTTCCATCTCCCAGACACACTGAACACATTTTTATTTATCTCTTTATTTTGTCTGAGAGATTGTCACCCCACTCTTCAGATGGCCAAGATCCCAGAGTGCCTATTAAATGGGATAGTTCCTGTTTCCTGGATCACAGTAGCTCTCAGAAGGCATCCATACCGAGAGATCAGATAAACGGCAGCAAAAAAATATATGCTCACCAGCTGAACTGTCAATATTGACATTGACTTCTTTCTAATCAAGAATAATTTTCAGGAGCTATTATTTCTTGTGGGATAATGAATGCCATATTTACTCAGCACCAGCCAGATAATACATTTTGTGTAGTCCAGGGCCCTGTCTGCTGTATTTGTTTAAAGCAGCGTCACACCACTTTAAACAGTCATGGCTAGGGGTGGAAGGGTATGTCCATTTCACTTCTCTCATTTTCTCATTCTTCCAATTGTAATTTCAGTTCTCCACATTTTGCATCAATTTGCAATTTTAAGAAAATCAGCAGTATTTTAGTATTAATTTCTCCCAACAAACACATTTTTACATTGACAAATGTACAATTTTTTGCTAGAAATTTCCCCTAACATAATGTCATTTTATATGTTAGAAGCTATATGCACTAATATCCCAATTATTCCCTAAAATATGTATTTTGTAAAAATTGGTTGGTTGGAGATATGCATCACAAAATTTGGGTAAGTGTGACTTATGAAAGATAGCTGTATTTCAATTTGCAGATTGTTTTGGAAAGTGCAAATTTGACAGATTCTGCTTTAAATTTCTCCCCTACCCCTAGTCATGACTTCCCCAAAATAATTATGCGTGCTGAGAATTGTTAGGAGACCCCTATTTTCCTGAGAGAGCTATAATTCCCAGAATTTCCTAGGAAGAGAGGCTAGTGGTTAAACCACAAATGAAGGGAGTTGCTGGACAGGTGTTTAATTATAAAAACTGCAAAGGTGTGGACAGGGAGGGTTCCCACACTCAGCAGCACAAATGGCAACCCAGAATTTTATACTAGTGTATGAGTCCATTCTGACTAAATGTAGCCTTTATCAAGTTTATATAATAAAGTCCTAATTCCTTGGTAGTGATTTATGGAAGTGAGAGCTAGACCATAAAGAAGGCTGATCACCAAAGAATTGATGCTTTTGAATTATGGTGCTGGAGGAGACTCTTGAGAGTCCCATGGACTGCAAGAAGATCAAACCTATCCATTCTGAAGGATATCACCCCTGAATGCTCACTGGAAGGGCAGATCCTGAAGTTGAGGCTCCAGTACTTTGGCCACCTCATGAGAAGAGAAGACTCCCTGGAAAAGACCCTGATGTTGGGAAAGATGGAGGGCACAAGGAGAAGGGGACGACAGAGGATGAGATGGTTGGACAGTGTTCTCGAAGCTACTAACATGAGTCTGACCAAACTGCAGACCAACACGGCTACCCACCTGTAACATGAGTCTGACCAAACTGCAGGAGGCAGTGGAAGACAGGAGTGCCTGGCATGTTCTGGTCCATGGGGTCACGAAGAGTCGGACACGACTAAACGACTAAACAACAACAATTCCTTGGGGGAATTTATTTTCATGTTGAATTCCAAATAGAGATGCCACTCAGTTGTAATCCCTCCCTACTTGTATGGAGATAACATAATTTCTAAAATTGTAAAGCAGATCTTTGAAATCAGTTTCTGTAGTTTACTATATATCCCATTCATTAACTATTACAAAAACAAAGTAAAGTCCTTGCAAGACCTCCAGTGTGACTTCCAGTTTCTACCAGAAGTCGTGCTGGAGGCCTGGGGTGCCTGGGCCCCCAGGGCCCCTATAGTTAGCGCCAGTGCCTGCAGAACTACACGCAGGAAAGCATTGGCTACAATCCATTATAGAAAACAACGCTTAATGACCAGCAGTGATTTTCTTAGTGCCACCTTCCTATTCAGTAATACAAATAAAGATAGATAATTTACTGCTAGGGTTCAAAACACATTTTCTATCCTTCTCGTAAATAAATGATGTAAGATTGTTTCCCCTCTGGATGTGTGATTTCTTGAGCTGGAAATTAATAGCAGTAAGCACCAACTTTTGTCTGGTAACACAAAGCTTGTTACATGTCTTTTGCTACTTTGTCTAAATACACTACATGAATCAAATGAAAATTCACCTTAAGGAGGTCTGGTGGAGATTATCACCTTGCGAACAAAAAAAATCATTAATTAAGTCCAATTAGAGATCAGACTTTGTACTTCTCAAACTTCAAAGAGAAACCTTTATACACGTGTATATCAATGAGCCTTTTAAAAATTTACCCAGTAAATGTGAAAGATGCTTTGATTTGTGGAAGATGTTTACTAGAACATTAGGCTAAGGTGCAGATCTAAAGATCCTGGTAACAAATTTAGCTAATGGGCAGATCTGAAATTGTTTCTTAGCAAGTGGCTGGTTCTGTAACATCCGCAGCATACCACAGCAATCACGTTGGCTTGACTAAAGTTCCTTAGGACATCCACCTATCTGTGATGCCTGGCTTCCTCCACACAAAATTACAATGAACTCCAGAAGGAAAACCGTGTCCACTTGGCAGCAAAAACAATGAAGGATCTTACGGCATTTTAAAGACCAGCATGCATATTCTGCCATAAGATTTTATTGACTTTGAGAGAGGGATGAAGTGTATACAGGTGAAACTCGAAAAATTAGAATATCATGGAAAGGTTCATTTCTTTCAGTAATTCAACTTAAAGGTGAAACTAATATATGAGATAGACTCATGACATGCAAAGCGAGATATGTCAAGCCTTTATTTGTTATAATTGTGATGATTGTGGCATACAGCTGGTGAGAACCCCAAATTAAGAATTTCAACTTTGGGGTTTTCATCAGCTGCACGCCATAATCATCACAATTATAACAAACAAAGGCTTGACATATCTCGCTTTGCATGTCATGAGTCTATCTCATATATTAAACTCCAGTAGCTAATGAAAACAATTGCTCACATAAATTGACTTTTCCATGATATTCTAATTTTTTGAGTTTCACCTGTATACCATGAACCAGGGCTTCCCCCCTCCCCAGAAAAATAGGTGCCAAAATTCACCATGAAGTTGTTACAAAAGTGCCACACATTTAACAACAACAACAACAACAAAAGAGATGTGCCAGTACTGCGTACCCTTGAGTACCCCCTGGAAGAAGGGGGGGAGCACTGCCTTGAACACAGAAAGAACAAAAAAGCCAAAATAATAAAAATTTCCTTTTCCACAAAATGTGCTCAGAAGTATTGCAAAGGAAAGCAGGAGAGCACAAATGAATACAAGATCAAATCAATTTAATACAATGCTCGACCCCAGTACTGATTCTGTCACCATAAGCTACTCAAGCAGAATACCATCACAGCGTTAAACACCATCAGTATGCCATCAAAAACTCACTCATCTCCATAGCATCCAATATTTCATAAGTCATCATCTGCCAACAACGCCCCCTTGCCATTTACATAGGAGAAACAAGACTGCTTCCATGTATATAGATAAATAAACGGACACAAATCAGACGCTGAAGATGTTAACATTCAGAAACTAATGGGAGAACGTTTCAATCTATCCCAATATTCTTTGGCAGATTCTGCTTCCAATCTCTCCCTTGGCTCTTTGCAATCAGACATACAAACTGGATGTGAGATGAAGATAGCTTAGAGAATGTTAGCTGTGCCCCATGGAAAGTGGCTTGTGGGCTTCTACAGGGTATGATGTTGCCACCAATGTTATTTAACATCAGAATGAAGCTTTTGCATGAGATTGTTTTTAAATGAAAACTACATGAAAAATTGTTTTTAAATACATGTTTTAAGAGAAAATAGGCATTTTCAAATATAGTTTGATACAATTTGGGGAACTGAGAATTGCATTGGAATCTTCGTGGTTGCTAAGCAACACCTCCACCCATCTGCCGTTTGACTAGTTGCCTTTAGCATTAACAAAATTAACTCTTAAGTTATAAAGTGAATGATTCTTGCTGTTTCCTTCCAAGTTTGAAACCAAGAAGTCCAAACTGAATGAATATGAATATATTGCCATTTCAAAAATAGTCAGCTACTAAATATAGACAGTCTAAAATGACCATGGAATCCATGTTGGCCAAATAATGAATAGAATTCATAATAAATTTCAGAATACTTTGATAATCACTACCAATAATAAATCTGAGATATTTATTATAATGAATGTTAGGTCCATCTCAAACCTAGATTGATTTTGTGCTGTTACTTTGCCTAGAATTTCTATCACCAGGAAAGGTATGCGTGAATTTGTACTGCAGGCACATCAGATACATACTGTATTGCCATTCACAAAATTACACAATGGCTGTCTTCCATTTAGCTCTCCCAGCTGTTGTACTCTATTATGTTCCAAGACAGACAAGTTTTGAAAGGCTCACTTGCAACTGCATCCCAAGGGCACCAGGAAATTACCTGCCTCTGACAGGTAACTTGATCAATTAATTATGCACAACATTTTGGACTAGTGTTCAGTTATCTATGTTAATTACTCAACAAAGGCTGCTCATGCCAGGTTTGTCAGCAAGATGAACACTTTAATGCAAATGGAGTGATCATAAAAGAGGCCAGCCAGAAAGTGCTTCTCAGTGAATGGATCTAATTATCCACATCATCAGGATGGCCTGGGCTGGCGAGAGAATATGCTTCTTCTCCAAGCAGCTTTCCTACGTTGTCTCAGATTGTTACAGAGATGAACTCTTGGGATGGGGGGCGGGGAGGAAAGCAATGAGGAATTGCAGCTCCCTCCCTCACTGAGCTCCTTCGTGGATCACTGCCTTGTCGTGGCGAAGGGGCTTGAATAACTCAGGGAAGCTATGAGCTATGCCATGCAGGGCCACCCAAGATGGACAGGTCATAGCGAAGAGTTTAGACTAAATGTGATCCACCTGGAGAAGGAACTGGCAAGCCACTCCAGTATCCCTGCCAAGAAAACTCCATGGACAAAGACAACAGGCATATAAAAGTTATGACGCTGGAGAAGATGAGCCCCTCAGGTCGGAAGGCGTCCAACATGCTACTGAGGAAGAGCGGAGGACAAGTACAAGTAGATTCAGAGCTGATGAAGTGGCTGGGCCAAAGCCGAAAAGTCGAAACAACCCTCACTGAGATCTAAAACAGAAAGACCAATGTGATAAAGAATGGTTCCTAGACAGTTTTATCCCATAACTGAATGACTGAATGTCCCCACATATAAAATACCTGCCTCTTCTCACACAAATAAGCATGTCTGAAGAAAGCTAACATGTAACTTTCTCTATCCCATACTCAGCAGCATGCTCTCCAAGTGTTCCGTTTTAACCAGGACACCACAGAAACAATGTTAGCCACCACAGCTCTTCCAATCATTGAGCAGGATTCAACCCCAACCTCTGAACTGTAGTCATATTGGTTGAAACCTGTGAATGATCTTACCTCCCTGACTGGTCCAAGGACTGCTCCCCACCCCACCCCTGCCATTCTCCAATAGGTCATAAACCATGTAGGGCCCTCCAGAGGTGAAGCTAGCTGCTCCGGCACCCAGGGGTGGGGCTAGCTGTCCACAGGGGCGGGACGAGCGTCCGGGGGGCAGCGAAGTGATGTCATCCCCCTCAGAGACGACACTTGGGGCAAACCTCCCCCACTGCACCCCCTTCCTTCGCCAGTGGGGCCCTTCTCCCCTCACTGCCACTTAAGAAGCCCTCTGACACTCAAACCGCAGGGCCTGCCTTTCAATACCTTTTAATAGGCCAGGTATTTAGGTTGCCTGTTTCCTTTTGTACCCACAGGCCCACTTGCCCTGCCAATCACCTAAAGTCCATAAACATTTCGGTGCAGCCCCAGCTACAAACTTAAATGGTGTAGTCAAGCAACAAATACAATGTGTTGTATCCA
Organism: Lacerta agilis; assembly: GCF_009819535.1. NCBI lineage: Eukaryota > Metazoa > Chordata > Lepidosauria > Squamata > Lacertidae > Lacerta > Lacerta agilis. Next base: position 59,437,037 of record NC_046322.1, read on the forward strand.
ATAAAGTTGTCCCACTTACTCCTGTGCAATGGAACTTCCTCTCACTTTCCTCTCCCCATGTGACCCCCCCAAATTTTCTCTGGAGGTGAATATTTTTGGGGTGCAGGGGGCACACAGGAAGAAGAGAGGAAGTGGAAGTCCCATCATGCAGACAGAAGTGCTTGGGCTAACAGTATAACTTAGTTGCATACAACACTCTACATGAGGCTTCTGACGACCTGCTGTTAGCTCCAACATGGGGATGAGGATTGAACCCACGGCACTTCAGATGTTGCTGGACTATAAATCCCATCACACCAAAACACTGGCCATGCTGGCTGAGACTTATGGGAGGGCCATAGGTTAGTCAGCCCTGCTCTAATGCATTCTGCTCACCCTGTTCATCATTGCTGCAGGTATGTTTAGAACTTCATTTATTTCTAAAGAATCTTATTTACCATACTTTAGATCTATTGAAACTGGATTCCAGCACAGTAAGAGCAGAATGAACAATCTACTTTCTGCTTTCAGCTTTCCACTTCAGATGCTGAAGCATGATTCTCATGCAGCTCTGCTGGCAAACACCAACAGTACATGCATGCAAGCCAAAATGCTTGGTTTAAAGAATGGTGGAGTTTAAACTACCTACTTCAATGTGTGTAATTTTTGTTTCCATGTTACAGGTAGGTATCTGAAGAAGTGTGCATGCACACGAAAGCTCATACCAAGAACAAACTTAATTGGTCTCTAAGGTGCTACTGGAAGGAATTTTTTATTTTATTTTATTTGTTTTTTTGTTTTCATGGTGTTGAAAAGCTCCTTTTATGTTAGGAATTTCTAATGCTTGTAAATGTGTGCTGTTAGATGTTATCAGTGCATTTCTCCTAGAAAAAATGGCGCCGGTACTCACCATGAAGTTGGTACAGTAAGTGCCACGCTTTTAACCAGTGCTTTTCTTCTTTCCTTCTGGGAGGAGAGGAGCAGGGGGGAGCCCAATTACAGTGGTACCTCGGGTTACGAATTTAATTTGTTCCAGAGGTCCGTTCTTAACCCAAAACAGTTCTTAACCTGAGGTACCACTTTAGCTAACGGAGCCTCCTGCTGCCGCGCCGCCAGCGTGTGATTTGCGTTCTCATCCTGGGGCAAAGTTCGCAACCCAAGGTACTACTTCTGGGTTAGCAGAGTTTGTAACCCAAAGTGTTTGTAACCCGAGGTACCACTGTAGGTTCTGGGTGGGGGGGGGGGGTATGGGAGGAGGGGCAGGCCGGGCAAGGGGCACACGGCCCAGGCAGTTAGTGACTGTGCCATGTGCCAGCCCCTCCTCCATCCTAGGGAATTGCGGTTGTCATATCAGCCAGCCCTCGGGTCTGCAACTGCTGCTGTTGAATGCCAGGTCGGTCCAGAATAAAATCTCCCTCATCCATGATCTGATTATGGATGAGGAGCCTGATCTGACATGCATCACTGAAACCTGGGTGGGTGAACAGGGGGAGTTGGTCTCACCCAGCTGTGCCCACCTGGATACTCGGTGCAGCACCAGGCCAGACTCAAGGGTCGGGGAGGGGGAGTTGCTGTGGTCTATAGAAATTCTCTGTCTCCAGGCTCTCTGTCCAGTTGGGGGGGGTCTAGAGTGTGTGTTCCTGCATTGGGCAATCAGGACAGATTTGGGATTCTGCTGGTTTATCACCCGCCTCGCTGCCCAGCAGTCTCCCTGCCTGAGCTGACAGAGCTGGTCGCGGAGGCGGTGTGAGGACTCCCAGACTGCTGGTTCTGGGAAACTTCAACATCCATGCTGAGGCAGCTGGCTTTGGGGTGGCTTAGGACTTCATGGCCGCCATGACAACCATGGGGCTGTCCCAACATGTCACCGGCCCAACGCACATGGAAGGCCACACTCTGGACCTTGTCTTTTCGACTAGCCAGGAAGACGATGATTTGAATGTGCGGAACAATGACATCAGTCCCTTGTCATGGTCAGATCACTTCCTGTTCAGATTTAGGAACTCAGCACCTTTTCCCCTTTGCAGAGGCGGGGGACCTATTAGGAAGGTCTGCCCTTGGAGGCTGATGGATCCAGTGGGATTCCAAATGGCTCTGTGGGTTTTCTGGCTGATATGACAGGTGCTCCTGTCAAAGCCCTGACTGACCTCTGGAACACCCGAATGGCTCAGGCTATTGACACGATCGCCCCTGAGTGCCCTCTCCCACTTTGTGGAACCCGATTGGCCCCCTGGTACACTCCAGAGCTTAGGGCGATAAAACAAGTTGGGAGACAGCTTGAACGCAAGTGGAGGAAAGATCCGAATGAATGCAACCGAACATTGGCAAAGGCTCATTATTGAGCCTACCTAGTGGCAGTGAAGGCAGCAAAGAAGGCATACTTTGCGGCCTCCATATTGCATCCTCATCATGTTGTCTGGCAGAGCTTTTCCGGGTTGTGCGGGGCCTTTTACAGGCTGGCCCAAAGAAGGTGATAGACGGTAGCTCACGGTGACTTGTTTGCAAAGCATTTTGAGGATAAAATCACTTGCATCCACCAAGATCTTGACTCTGCTGTTATAGCACATGAATCTCATGGGGTGTCCAGAGCACAGTCTAGTCCTGTTATGTTGGATGAGTTTCAGTTGGTAAGGCTCGAGGATGTAGACAAGGTGCTGGGATCAGTCAGGGCAACCAGTTGCACTCTAGACCCTTGCCCTTCTTGATAAAAACCAGGGAGGGAACAGCTAGCTGGGCCAGGAAGGTGATCAATACCTCTTTATGAGAGGGGGTGGTTCCTGCCTGTTTGAAGGAGGCAGTGGTAAAACCACTCCTTAAGAAGCCTTCCCTGGATTTAGAAAACCTAACTAACTACCGGCCAGTTCCTAATCTTCCATTCCTGGACAAGGTTCTGGAGTGAGTGGCCGCAGACCAGATCCAGGCACTTTTGGAAGAAACTGATTTTCTGGATCCATTTCAATTGGGGTTTAGGCTTAGTTTTGGCACAGAAACTGCTTTGGTCACAGTGGCGTAGGAAGGGCGAGGCGTAGGGGGCGCTCTTCCTGGGGTTCCAGGGGAGGGGGTGACACTCCCTGGCCCCTCCCCCGCCGCCCGGCACCCTGTCCGTGCTTCTTTATGAGCAGCAGCTCATGGGGATGCCCCATCTGTCCGTAAAGCAGCATGGCTGGGACAGCCCCACAAGCCGCCACTCGCTTGCCGGGCATGCATAGTGCAGCCGGCATGCGTTGTGATGTCTCGACACATGCATTGTGACACCCCACCCCTAGGGGGTGCCTCCGCTCCACCGCCCCGGGCAGCAGAGAGGCTTCCTTTACCACTGTTTGGTCACCCTGTATGATGACCTCTGTCAAGAGAGAGAGACAAGGTAAACATGTCCCTGTTAATTCTTCTTAACCTCTCAGCAGCTTCCGATACCATCAACCATGGTATCCTTCTGGAGTGACTCTCCAAACTAGCGGTGGGTGGCATTGCTTTGCAGTGGTTCCAGTCCTACTTGGATGGTCGTTCCCAGAGGATGGGAACCTATGTGCAGGGCTCAATCCTATCCCCCATGTTGTTTAACACCTGCTATGAAACTGCTGAGTGGAGTTATCCAGAGGTTTGGAGTACATTGTCAGCAGTATGCTGATGACACTCAGCTCTACGTCTCCTTTACATCTGCAGGTGAGGCAGTGGAAGTGCTGGACCAGTGTCTTGCCTTGGTAATGGACTGGATAAGAGCCAAAAACTGAAGCTCAATCCAGATCAGTCTGAGGCACTGTTAGTGGGTCCCTAGACCAGATGGGTGGGAGGTCACCTGCTCTTGATGGGGTTACATTTCCTCTGAAGGAGCAGGTTTGTAGCTTGGGGGTACTCCTGGATTCTTTGCTGTCTCTCGAGGCTCAGGGGGCCTCAGTGGCCCCCAGTGCCTTCCATCAGCTTCAGCTGGTGGCCCAGCTACGCCCCTATCTGGACATGGATAGCCTAACTACTGTTGTCTATGCTCTGGTAACTTCAATGTTAGATTACTGCAATGCATTATACGCAGGGCTGCCTCTGAAGACAGTTTGGAAACTTCAGCTGGTGCAGAATTCAGCAGCCAGGTTGCTCACTGGAGTAAGACGGTCTGAGCATATTACACCAATCCTGGTCTGATGGCACTGGCTACTGATTAGTTTCCAGGACCAATTCAAAGTGCTGGTTTTGACATATAAAGGTTTAAATGGCTCAGGACCACAATACCTCAAGAACTGCCTCTTTCCATATGAACCTACCTGGACCCTGAGATCATCTTCTGAGGCCTTCCTTCATGTGCCACCTCATCTAAGAAGGCTAAAGGAGCTGGTAAATGATCAACACAATCCAAACAATGCAATATTTGGCAACTGTCAGGAGGACACAGGAGCTACTGCTCCAGCTGCCTTAGATGTTATTCCTCTTCCAGCTTACTCAAATGAAAATACAGGTGAGCCGGCTGAGACACAGCAGGATGGCAGCAGCTGTGGAGCATTACAGGATTCTGGAGTGTTGGTGGAAGTCTCTCAGGAAAGTTTCCAGTGAAAGGAAACAAAGGCTGAAACAGATAAAAGTACAAGATGGGGAATTGCAGGAGGAAGGAAGAGAGACAGTGAAGGTAGGAGGAAAGGGAGTTATTCTGCAAGAGGAGCCAGATGGAAGAGAGGAAGTATGGGTTGCCCAGTAATGGGCTAAGAAGACAACCATGGAATATTATGAACAGCAGAATAGGTGAAAGGAACCACTACACTACAGAAAAAATAGATATGGGTGCAGTTAAGAAAGGCCTACATTATGGAAATAAAAGTAGGAAAGGGGTCCTCTGATTTAGAGGGACTTAAAGCTGTAGTGGTACATGTTCTACCAGGCAGTCTCTGAAGCTAAGAGTCAACCTGAGACTCTAAGGATCCCCAGGACTTGAAAGGGGGGGGTCTCTAAATGAAAGATTAATATTTTTCAAGTGGTTTCTTCACCTGCAACTAATGTATTAATTTCAAGGCAAATAGCAAAAGCAAAGAATCTGGTGTAAATCTAGTGTATGTTAAAATACCTGTCTGTTATTTTAAATCTAGTTTAATTAAAATGCCTGTTTGTTCATAAACGGGCAGGGATTAGAGGAGAAAAGAAGTAAGCAGTATATTCAAGGTTTACATTGTGACCAGATACTAAATTCTGAAGTCCCAGGCCAGCAGCAAAAACTAGATACATAGTCTGTTATACAAGGTTGGCAACTTAACAGAGTCAACATCATCCTAGGACAGTCATGTCCTCCTTCTGTCACTTCTTTGGGGGTACCTAAAATGGGCCTTTTCGTTAAAGTGAATAATTTTCTACTCACAAAAGCATAGGAATTGGAAGTCACACTTATTCTGGCAGGACAAACGAACAAAAGGGTGGGTACTGCTTAAAAAGCTGCTCCCGTGGGTTCTTGTGGTTCGGGTGCTTCTAGAACAGCGTGGGATATGACACAGAGAGATCAGCGAAAATGCAATGACCCACGTTTCCTGAGCAGAAGTGTTTTCTGCTAGTGCAAAGCCACCATTGCATGCAACCCTTTGTTTGGTAGGTCAAAAAGATTCCTACTTTCGATTGAAAGGGCTCAATTCTCTTTGGCAGAAAACTCATGGCACATCTATTTGGTTTTAGTATAAGTGTCCTTCTTTCTTCCAGTTAATTGAAAACAATTCTCAATCACCCTCCTGTGTTTAAAGACGCCAGGATTAAGATACTCTCCCCACCACTCTATCAGGGGTTTAAAGACATATAAACAACATCATTGTTTGAAGAGTTGACAAATAAATTCAAGCTCCCCAGGATACTCTTGTTTAGGATTTTCCCAATTAGGCATTTTATTTGATCTTAGGGTCTGGGTGAGCCACAATTCTTTAGAATTGAAGACGAGATTAATGGACCAGATAGAATGGCTAATTCATCTCCAGGGTTTTGTTCATTGCACGCCTTTGCTAATTTAATAGTGATATAACTAAAGTCAAATAAATCAAAAGGAGAATGAGGCTAAGAGGAGCGCATCTCCAGAAAAAGTTGCTTTGAGAAATACAATGTAAATGCTAGACTTTATGGGAAAGACTTTTACAGAGTATATACAAAAGTCTGTTTGTTATAGAGAGAAAAATTAATGGAAGTCTGTTGCTCAAAGTCTGTTGCTTGATGTTAAATAAAGACATGGACAGGGCTTTAAAAAAAAAAAAAACTTTTTCAATGGCGTTTGGGGGGTGGATACATCCCAGGCAAATATCAGAGGGAAGCTGATGCAAAGTAGGGCACAGATAAAGGAGCAAGCAGGTTTTTCTTAATGGCTGTACTAGAATCTGAAATTAAGCACAGCAGGTAGGAAGACACTGCAGGGAGTTTAAAAGGTATCACACATCTGTATGCTAACAAAGTTTGTTAGAGACCTCACACTGTTTGTATTGACAAGGGGGAATTGTGTATATTGTGCTGTTTTTTATGTTGACCCACTCTACAGAAAATGCAAAGTGTACTATCAACCCCATATTGCTCCCCAAAAGATAACTTTTCTTTACTTTCAACAGAGCTGTGCATTTTGCACACCTAGAGGTGCATCAATTTCTATCTTACCTCCTGGATAAATTCTATATTGTATAAAGTTATATCAGAATGTACTCTACAGGCCTTTCACCAGAAATTATGGTTGGGGGAGGGAAGTAAGGCTAAAGTTATGTTAAGAGAACCAGCACAAGTTAACATGAAACAGTAGAGAACAAATACACAAGTAGAATAAATATTGTTATTTATTTAACAACTTAATTAAATATTAAGGATAACATTTTAACATTAATGATCACATTTTCATAATGTGTCAGGACACAGCATTTTACATTGAAATATGGAATGATCTTGTATTATACAGGATGGGTGGCAACCCTAGTTGATAGTCTAGAGCAGGCTTCCTCAACCTCGGCCCTCCAGATGTTTTTGGCCTACAACTCCCATGATCCCTAGCTAGCAGGACCAGTGGTCAGGGATGATGGGAATTGTAGTCTCAAAACAGCTGGAGGGCCGAGGCTGAGGAAGCCTGGTCTAGAAAGTCCTATGGATATTCTTATGTGACTCTGAGTACTTGAACATTTGGAGAGTATTTGTTTCTTTAATTCTTTTTTAAAGCCTGGTGAAACCAGAGGGTGCTGCAGAGCAACCATCAACCAGCAGTAGGGGGACAGTGTTTTGACGAAAAAACAAAGGTAAGAAACACTTTAATTTACAAGTATGCCCTGTGATGTTTTAAAACGATACATCTAATATCATTCTAATAATGTTAAACAGGTAGGTGTAGATCCAGCCCTAGTGTAGGAAGCACATGGTGTCCAAGTACCCACAAAGACTTGACACTATTTATCACACTGATGAAATCTTACTAGATGGGTGTTGAGAAGAGAATTCTGAATATGGTGGTGCTAAAGCGTAGCTTAGCTAACTATAATTTATGAAATGAATGAATTCAAACTCTCTATAAACATCATTCCCTTCACCAAAAACTTCTTAGCAACCTCAAGAGCTTTAAATTGACTGATAATTTTAGAGGAAACTGAGAAGAGGATGGTAGCGTCAGATAGGTTCCAGTAGGCAACCCCAATGCTTTCCATCTCTTCCTTAACTTTTGAAGTCCCCTTTGAAGCTAGTCATTTGGGTCTCATTATGTGCTTTGAAGCTGTCATGTGCTTTGATTTGTTTGAGGAATGAAGAGCTTAGGGCCAGATCAACAGAACAGCTTTGCCCACTGCAGCCACATGTAAGGGGTATAATTTATTCTCTAGGGTGGGTACGGTAGAGTTCTCAGAATCATAGGTGCCCAGAAGAATCACTCAACATTACTCAGTTATCAGGTGGATCTTTATTCACCTGTAGCCCCTGGCTAGATTTCTCATTATGATCTCAATCCCTTGAGGTAATAATCTGAAAAGACAATTATGTTCCTCACAAACAAGCCTGTTTGTCATTCATGCACTTTGTGCACTGTGTCTCTTTAATCTTTCTATGCACAATAAACAAAACTATTTCAAGAAGATGCATGGGCTACATACTCATTACTTGTGGCCAGTCCTTAATAAAACAATAATAATCATTAAGGATATTGACAATTTTGCAGCAATATATATCAGCGGCAGGCAGTTTTTAGGCTTGCAGGATCCACTAGAATCAAATGGCGCCAAGTGCAAAACAGGAAGGTGAGCACAGAATAATGTGTGTCCAAGCATATGCCCAGTTTGAGAACTGGTTTTCAGTGCCAGAACTGGAGTCCAGATAAAAATTGTTCTGCATACATTTCCAGAATAATAACTGTAATAGCCTGCTGTGGCAGCAGAAAGAAAGAAAAAAGTGCTGTCACACTTTAGGAGCCAGCTAGTATACTGTAGTGTCTCATGGCTCATAATGCTATTTCGACTAAAGGGCTGAGTATAGAATTTCTATACTCTGCTCTTCACACCGCTACCCTTGATTCCTTCAGAAATGCTGCTCTTAAAAGGGATCCTCTGGCCTGGTTTCCAAAGTCTGGAGCTGCAGTAACAACAGGGAATCCAGCAAGCTCCACAGGAGCATTTGTGGTGTGTACACACAGACCTCTTTGGATCCAGGCCTCATTTGTTATTTTACAAAAGTTTTCAAGAACGCTGTCCATGCCAGTCAGACCCATCAATGGGATTGAATGCAAATCATTGGGTCCATCAGACGCTCCAAGGGATGTCCCTGATTTAGAAAAGCCTTCCTGATTTCTGATTTGATCTCAGAATGTCCCACTTTTCCTTAGGACGTCCCTATTTTCATTGGAGAAATGGTGGAGGTTATGGAGTTATCCGACCCCCGAGCCATCTGAAGGCAGCCCTGTATAGGAAAGGGTTTTTTTTAAATGTTTAATATTTTATATATATATATATATATGTTGGAAGCCCTTCAGAGTGGCTGGAGCAAACCAGTAAGATGTGTGGGGTATAAATAGTAAAATTATCATTATGGAATGTGAAATCCCTATTTTCACCATCGGGGAAATGTTGGAGGGGATGCCCTGTGACAGACACCCTTAGGCCATCATCCTGGAGACCCATAGCCAGTCATGGCAAGAAGGATAAATGGCCAACAGGAGACCATGAGGATGGCAAAGAGAGAATTTAACAGTTTAATGGGCAGATAGGGCCTAGGTTGTAGTCAGGAAGGATCAAGGCTGACAGTGGGACAACATATTACACCATACCTGAGGTTAACTTAGGAGGTGCAGAGAGGCTAGTCCAGGGGTCAGCAAACTTTTTCAGCAGGGGGCTGGTCCACTGTCCCTCAGACCTTGTTGCGGGCCGGACTATATTTTGAAAAAATATATGAACAAATTCCTATGCCCCACAAATAACCCAGAGATGCGTTTTAAATAAAAGCACAAATTCTACTCATGTAAAAACATGCTGATTCCCGGACTGTCTGCGGGCCAGACTGAGAAGGTGATTGGGCTGCTTAGGTTGCCTAGCCCTGGGGGTGTCTAAGAGACTCACAGGGAATGGTGGGCTTTGGGAGTGCTGCTGCCCCCTGGCATATGCCACCTGAGGGAGCTGTCTCACTTTGCCTAAGAAGAAGGCCTGAAATGCAGAACAGAAATGACACGGGAATGAAAGGGTTTTTTAAAACAGTGGCTAGAAATGCCTACAGGATTATTTTTAACTGAACTACTTGTTGTATCTCATAGCCAGGCAGGCTCCTCTAAGCTCACCTCTCAAGATGGAGAAGAGCTTGACTCAAATCAAGTGCAAGCAAAGAGCTTGTATGCCACATCGTTGTATAGGCAACTGTTTATTTCTTTAAATGCACAAAGTGGTTGCAGGTTGGACCAAAACATATAGAAGTGAAAGGTCCATAGCTTTGTGGAAGGTCTCAAGTTCAGTCCTTGATATCTCCAGGTAGGTCTGCAAGGGGGGAAAAAACCTTTGTCTGAAAACCTGGAAAGCCACCACCAGGCATTTTAGACAATGCTAAAGTAGAAGGGGGATGCAGGTGGCGCTGTGGTCTAAACCACTGAGCCTAGGGCTTGCCAATCAGAAGGTCGGCAGTTCGAATCCCACGATGTGGTGAGCTCCCATTCCTCGGTCCCAGCTCCTGGCAATCTAGCAGTTCAAAAGCACGTCAAAGTGCTAGTAGATAAATAGGTACCACTCCGACAGGAAGGTAAACAGCATTTCCGTGCGCTGCTCTGGTTCACCAGCAGCGGCTTAGTCATGCTGGCCACATGACCCGGAAGCTGCACGCCAGCTCCCTCGGCCAGTAATGTGAGATGAGTGCCGCAACCCCAGAGTCGTTCGCGACTGGAGTTAACTGTCAGGGGTACTTTACCTCTTAAGGTAGATGGAGCCATGGTTAGCCATGGTAAAAGCAGCTGCTTCCTATAATTTTCCTTACTTACCTTTGGATTTAGTGACTTTCAGCCAATCTCTTCCCTCTCTCCCCGCCATCTCCTCCCAGTTTTCATACCTGCTAAAAATAAAGGTGGTCTCCCTCACAAGACTATGGGTGCAGACACACACGATGGAAGACTCTGAAGCATTTGCCTAAACAGCACTTTCATACTCATGGTGAGTATAAAGAAAGGTATCACAGAAACCTCTCATATATATTTTTCTGGCAAAAAGGAAGGGCAGAACTGACTACTTAGAATTAAAATATATAACCTGCTCTGCACTTTTGCCTTCATTGTTGGAAACAATGCTTCCCAATGATGTTTAAAGACTCATGCCACAACTGTGACCTCTTCTCCATTTATCCTGAGCTGCTGTTTCACATACAGTGTCCCAGTGGTCATACAGTAGCCACACTTCTGAAATAGCAGCTCATCCTTGACCTTTTTTATCATGAAAAAAAAGAACGAGGAAGCCATCTAGAAGTGGCCAGCTCTGAAATTTTAATGATTGGAAGCATTGTGCCTATTTTAGGGAAACAAAGAATAAAAATCCCAAATGTAGCTAATGCTGTCAGGTTCAGGGATGTACCTGATGTGAATAGTTCTATTTATCATAAGTGCGGGTTTTAAATAATCCACTTCTTATCTTGTTTGTCAACACTGTGTTTGATGCTCGGAAAGATTTATTCGAAGTGCAAACATTATCAGATACCTACTGTTCTTCTGTAGTACCACAGGGGAATTCGAAATCGGCCAGCTTAGATCTCTGCACTTCAAAGGATTCCCCCTGAAACCTTGTTTACAGCAGAAGCAGAAAAAACAAGGTCCCAGTCCCCTTTTGTACAACTATTAAAACCACATTAAAGCACAGCACTCTGCTAAAAAATTCCTCCCTAACTTACATAGCTATACCACCGACAGCTAAAATGGGTCAACCGCTTCTATTTTAGCATGTTAATTTCGTGTTACCAAATAGAAACCCAGAAAAGGGAGAAACGGAGGTATTTTGACAGTACTCTCTGCCCCGACCCCCTGCTACTCATTGCTGTACTTTCACACTTTGCCGCAGAATCGGTGACAGGATTTACCCTCTTAAATTACCATGCAGAATGAGGCTTTTGTTGTAACCCTGGAGGCATTGACAAGAAAGATGAATTTGTGCCAATTGGGCTTACATCTTAAGAAGAGTGTTTGGGGCGGTGACATTGTGCACTCCCAATTCTGCAATAGATGCAGCCTGCGAGTTGGCGATTAAGATCAGATGCAGAGGGTTGTGAGCAACGATGGCTGGACACTAGACTTAGGGCCATGTAAGCTTCTGGGTGCCACAGTGGATGGGGCCAGAGAATTCTCAGAGTTCAAGGACAATTTTTAGCCTGGCCAAATCTCTCAAAGATGTTGCAAAATGAGATAGTGCGGGGTGGGGCCTGGTGAAAGTGGATGTGGTTCGGGGGTGGGTGTAGCTTGGAGAGAGCCCCAAAGGCCATATGGAGAGGCTGGAGAGGGCTGCATTTGCCACCCAAACTCTGCGGTAGTAGGAAGCACTTCTGCTTCGGTAAGGTGGCCATGACCTACTGCAGCCTTCCACACCACATCCTACACTGCTCCGTGGGCTCCTCTAACCTTCAAGAGTAGCCTTTTTGTGGGTGAGGGAGATGGAGGCCTGCAATACTTAGGGGGTATGTGCAAAAATTGGGGGTTGTGCCTTGTGTAGATGAAAGTTCTTTTCATTAGTGCAAAGCCATCATTGGAGACAACCTGTTGGTTTGTAGTTCTACTCAGCCTGGATGATGTAGCCCATTGTTTTGTTCATACAATAGTTAAGCCACCTGGTTTCAAGACACTGCCATACTTTCATTCTTCCTGTGTGAGACAGATTCATTTCTACTCTGCAATTGGTGGTCCAATACAACTGCATTACAAACTTGGACGATGGGATGGAGCAAAAGGCAGGTAACGACACCTGAAGACAAGATTTTGAAATCATTATCTATGCATTAAGGTTGCTTTTATTGCATAATTTGGAGTGCGCAGTATTGATTGATATCTTTCCCTTTTTCCTGAAGGAGTCCAGGGTGACACACACAGAAATGTTAGCACAAAAAATAATCCAAAACCACTATTAAGCATTCTAAAAACAGTTTTAAAACATTGTCTCCGGCCCTATCTTGCATCAAGGCCAACCTGGCAGCCTCCAGTGGTGGCACCAACAAGGCCTCACCTGTTGATTGTAGGGTCTGAGGTGGCTGATATTAGGGGAGTGTTTTTAAGTGCTTGGGTCTCAAGCCATTTCAGGCTTTCTATGCTGGTGTAACACCTTTAATTTGACCCGATAGCTCACTAAGATGCACCACTTACCAGCCTAACAGTCACACTGTGCCCTAGCTGCCACCTCCAGAATGTATTCATGGGCAACCCCCCCAACAGTCCATTACAGTAGTCAATCTATCCTAAATACTTTTAAAGTTAAATCCCATTGATTTTAATTAATCTATATCAGAAATGTCTTCAGGGTGAGAACCAATACAGGGTATATCGTAAATCAGGGAATTTCCTCCCCGTTTGTTTCCCTGCCTGCCTCAGTTCTTACTAAGGCATTTAAGAAATTCACTCCCAAAGGGATGGGCTTGGAGCAGGGAGCTGCATTGGCTGCCCAGGGGCTGGAGTCAAGCTATATAAGTTGAATCTGCTGCAAACACAGCCTTCTTCTTCTCCTGTATCACCCTCCCTGCCCCCTCTAAAGCAGTGTGGGCTCACCATTTGTGTGTTCAAGGGGCTGAGAAGCAATTTCGGGGGGGGGGGTATTCCTTGATTGGCTTTTAGGACCCCCTTTTAAACCCACTCCACAGTTCTGGGAATTTTAATTGACTTTCTGGGAGTGGCACTAATTTGATGGTTGTGGTTTGGCAGTTACTGCAGGCAGGTGAGGAAGTTAAAAACACAAAGGATGTGGCACTGAGACATTGCAGGGTTAAAGGCGCCCTTGGGCACCTGTCATTGCCTTTGGCATGGTGGCTTCTCTATGCCTGACATGTGAGTTTTGGATAAGCGCTTCCCATGTGCATGTTGTGTTTGTACAGTATGTCCAAAGTTCACTTAGCAAGTAGGGAGCAATTTGCTCCCAATTCTTGGCAGACTGTGGCTATGAATATGCCCAGGGCTTGCAGAGATACACCCCTACCAGACTTATACACAACCCCGCCTGTCCATACTTTCTGAATTTGGATAATTAGGTTCTAGTTGTTATATTAATAAATATAACCTTTTAAACCAACTCATGGCCTATCAAGGTTATGAGGGTTAAAGCCTGCACAATAGGAGGTGCTAATACACTTTCCTAAATGTTGGGAGAATATTTTCTCAAGAAAATTAATCTCAATGAAAGTTTCATATTCCTCCATTCACTAAGTTAATAAGGGCAACTGCCTGCCATTCCATGTTCTGACACTTTTATTAGAATTTACATATAGCTTTTTCATGATAGTCTTTGATAGCATTCTGCTTTATGACTCACTGTAGACTAAATATATTAAGCACTTTATTTATAATGCAACTTGCAGAACTACAATTTTCTTTTGTAAAAATTTCAGATGCACTTTATTGTTCTAATTCTGTAAAGCAAGAACCTTCAGTTGCTTAGAACCAGACAAGTATGGACAAGTGATGGCACCCCTTTTAAAAATAATAAATAATAATTCTATATTGTTTGATATATAGAAGCAGTTGTTGTTAGGAGTTGGGAATTGAAAAGGAACAACCACATTCCCACCAAGGAGGCTCCCTCTCTCCACTTAATTGTATTTCTACAAAGTATCAGTTTACATACTTTTACCTATACTTGGGGAGGCTCAACCATTTCTATCTTGACTCCCAGCAACAAAACCTTTAGAATTTGGACCCCTTCCTATAGCAACTAATGGTGAAAACAGCATCCCAGGATCCCAGTTTGATTTTTTTCAACTAAGAAACATAAAAAGCTGCATTACACCGTCAGACTGTTGATCTGCCTACTGACCAGGAGCACCCTCAATAGGTGTTAGAAGGGCACCCAGCATGTGGTGCGCATTCACGACATCACGTGCATTGAACACCGCGTACTGCAGCTTCAGCAGCTGGCTCCTTCAGAGCACTTGGCATCCTCCAGGCAACACAACATTGTGACGCACAATGCACGCATGACATCACACAGACACAGACACACGCCGGGCCCCCTCAGTCTTGGAGGCAACCTGGCACCTCTACCAGTGGCTGATCTTCAGGGTTTTGGAATGAGTCTTTGCAAGCCCTACTTGCAGAGGTCAGGAATTGACCCACAGAGCCCTTTCCCTCAAGCTCCCCCAGACAACCAGCTATATGAGTAAGGGGTTAACATCCTGACCTCATCGCTGCAATTTATGTTCTCAGATTAGAAAGGTCCCCTTTGCCAGTTCTGTGGCTCTCAGATGCAGCTAATCTATGACAAAATGAAGTGACATTTCACCAATCTCAATTACACCTAATAAGTGTCTCCTGTTGACAGTAGTACTGTGTTTTAATGAACAAATAAATGGCTTATCTACCATTCTTGGCAAGCACCCCCAGCTAGTGAGGCAAAGCACCAGCTCTCCCAGTGTTACTTGGGCTAATTGACTCCTTGGATAAAGTTAAATCACACTATCCCCAGTGGGATGTATGTTTGCCAGTAATCAATAGCTCAACAAGATCCACATGGCAGGTAATTAAGTGGAAAGTAATTAATACCCATCAAATGTTTTATTAACTGTTTGCCATTCCTTCACTCAAAAGTCCCTCTGTACTGTAAATAAAGTTGTGATGGAAGCAATAAAGGCAGGTTGTGCGCTATAACAAGCAGAAAGACGCAGCTGGTAAATTCTTCAAAGGCTTGTCCCATTTCCAGGCATGGCATTGCTCTGAGACTGTATGGGATAGCATAATAAGATAACTAGTGAGGACCTCTCTGGACTTGCATGAAACAGAGGGTCAGTATTCACTGCTAAAAGCCCACTTAGTAGGTACATGGTACACAAGACCAGGTTAAATAATATTTAACCCTTGAGCAAGCAGTACTGACTGTTCCTCCAGCATCTGCTCCTATAGATAAACATCACTGGCAAAGCAAAGAATCAAGGAACATTGCAGCAAGCCATGACATTCTTGGGACAAGGGCAGCATCTCTGCCAGCCCCTGCCGGAACAGGAAATGCAACAAAGATTTCACCTCAGAAAGAAGACAATTCTCAGGAGACACCTCTCTGGAACTTCAAGGGGACAGCAAAATGTTGTGGGGATGATTGGCACATCCCTAGATTGAATTTCTCTTTAAACAAAACTGGTGACAAAGGGAATTTAGTGTCACAGGTGAAACAGATGTTTCAAGAGAAATCAAGAGGAAAACGGCATTAAGGTGCAGAGTGGCTGGAGCAACCCAGTCAGGCGGGAGGGGTGCAAATAATGAAATTATTGTTGTTATTATTTTGCACATCTCAGTTGTTGGGTGCCAGATGTATGAGTGCAACTGGTGGAGAACCTCAGGCCCAGGACCAAACGTGGTCCTTAAGGCCAATCTATCTGGCTCTCAGGTCTCTTAACCCTCCAAGGCAGAAAGAAGTCAGATGAGTGTCCTTACCTATTTATTTTTTAAAATAAATATTTACATTGGTAATTTGTCTGACAAGAAACAACGTATCTCAGGTCTATTGTGTCTCACAAGTAGCTCTAATTCAGTGTTTTTCAACCTTTTTTGGGCAAAGGCACACTTGTTTCATGAAAAAAATCACGAGGCACACCACCATTAGAAAATGTTAAAAAATTTAACTCTGTGCCTATATTGACTATATATAAAGTAATTCTCTTGAATTTTTCAATTTTTCCCACGGCACACCAGGCAACATCTCGCGGCACACTAGTGTGCCACGGAACAGTGGTTGAAAAACACTGCTCTAATTAGTGGAAGAATCACACACACATTTGATTGTAAAAAAAAACCCTCAAGGCAAAAATGTAAAAAATAAAATAAGAATGCAACCATACTTAATATGTATATACAAAAGTTAAAATTCTAAAGCAAGTTAAAATTACACACATTAAGATCAAGTGCTTCCTAATATGAGACACAAGGACCATTTCAGCATTAAAGTGAAAATACTTAACCATTGGGAAGCAGGCAGGAGTATTTTTATTTTGGATTTCTTGATATATTTAAGAATGTCAACAGTATCACTGCCAAGTTCAGCCCGAAATGGAGCCCAAATGGTGCCCTGCTACAGCCAACCATTAAAAAATGTCTTGCTAGACAATTCAGGCACCAATTCCTGCATTCAGCAATCCAGCCACACAGGGTCCCTCAACCAGCTGCAGGGCAAGGCCAGCAATGTGCCTTGGTAATGAGGGCTGTGTAAAGTATAAAAGAGGGTGGATAATTTGTGGCTCTCCAGGTATGGCTGACTCCAGCTCCAACCAGTCCCAAACAACATGGCCAATTGTCAAGGATGATGGAAGTTGTAGTCAAGCAACTTCAGGAGAGCCATAGGTTCACCTGAGAAAAAGAAATCCTACTCAAAATCCCACCACCGAATTTCAGTGTAGGCATTCCCCATATAACTTCTGAAAGGCTCTCTAGCTAGATGGTTAATGGAATCCACATTTTTATGGCATTGTGTAGAGGCATTTGACTGTGTCGACCACAGCAAACTATGGCAAGTTCTTAAAGAAATGGGAGTGCCGGATCACCTCATTTGTCTCCTGAGAAATCTCTATGTGGGACAAGAAGCTACAGTTAGAACTGGATATGGAACAACTGATTGGTTCAAAATTGGGAAAGGAGTACGACAAGGCTGTATATTGTCTCCCTGCTTATTTAACTTATATGCAGAATACATCATGCGAAAGGCTGGACTGGATGAATCCCCAACCGGAATTAAGATTGCCGGAAAAAATATCAACAACCTCAGATATGCTGATGATACTACCTTGATGGCAGAAAGTGAGGAAGAATTGAAGAACCTTTTAATGAGGGTGAAAGAAGAGAGCGCAAAATATGGTCTGAAGCTCAACATCAAAAAAACTAAGATCATGGCCACTGGTCCCATCACCTCCTGGCAAATAGAAGGGGAAGAAATGGAGGCAGTGAGAGATTTCACTTTCTTGGGTTCCATGATCACTGCAGATGGTGACAGCAGTCACGAAATCAGAAGACGCCTGCTTCTTGGGAGAAAAGCAATGACAAACCTAGACAGCATCTTAAAAAGCAAAGACATCACCTTGCCGACAAAAGTCCGTATAGTTAAAGCTATGGTTTTCCCAGTAGTAATGTATGGAAGTGAGAGCTGGACCATAAAGAAGGCTGATCGCCGTAGAATTGATGCTTTTGAATTATGGTGCTGGAGGAGACTCTTGAGAGTCCCGTGGACTGCAAGAAGATCAAACCTATCCATTCTCAAAGAAATCAGCCCTGAGTACTCACTAGAAGGACAGATCCTGAAGTTGAGGCTCCAGTACTTTGGCCACCTCATGAGAAGAGAAGAATCCCTAGAAAAGACCCTGATGTTGGGAAAGATGGAGGGCACAAGGAGAAGGGGACGACAGAGGATGAGATGGTTGGACAGTGTTCTTGAAGCTACTAACATGAGTTTGGCCAAACTGCGAGAGGCAGTGAAGGATAGGCGTGCCTGGCGTACTCTGGTCCATGGGGTCACGAAGAGTCGGACACGACTGAACGACTGAACAACAACAACAGAGGCCTTGGCAGACCTTTGTAGAGAGCTCTGGACAATAATGTGCTCCCCAGATGTCACTGGCGCACAAATATCTGAAGCCCACTACTAAAGGTTTGGTCCTTGGTCTTACAGGTTGGCAAGGCATCCTTCTTCCGGAATCATTTTCACCTTTGTGCCATGATTAATTCTGAGACAAAGACAGAGTTGCCACAACTTTGTATGACCTCCTTCCAAAATGTTCTGAGGGAAAGGGTGAGGCACAACACAGGCATGTTTATATAGCTTGATATTGCAATGCCTCCAAATTAAGCAATTAACATCTACAACAGGGGCTCCTTAATTAGCTGCAACTGCTGCTAAAAAGTAACAGATATCTCCATTAGAATCCATTCTTTTCAATGGTTCAAAAGCTATTTTGCTTGAGCTTCCTTAATTAAGCCATGCAATTATTTCTTCCAAATTTAAAGGGTTACCAAAGAATGGCTTAGAGATAACAACTTTATATCCACATATTTTGACCCTGGAGAGGGGGGGGGGAGAGATGTTTAGACTAGAGCACAAATAAACAATATTACAATCAATATTCCTCTTCTCAAATCAAATCCTCAAAGCTCCCCAATCAAGAGGATAAAATGCTGAAATGAATAACAGCTCAAAGGAGGCAGCGACCTTTTAACCCAACCAAGGAAATAACAATTTCTTGTGACGCTGATTGCCCCATCTGCCAGGGGGATGCTTTATGGTCGCTGTCTGAAGCAAGTAGTTTCCCGAGTTCCATTTGCACTGAGATTTGCACAAAAAGCAATAGGGCCCTTTTATTCTAAAGACCACGGAAACAGTTCTTCATAACAAACTTGCACTTTCAAAGCAAAAAATGTTTTCATATTGGCTGCCTGGGTCTCTGCCTCTGTGCTTCCTAATGACAATGCTGGAGCCACTGTGAGACGCAGGAGGCAAAGGCAGACAGGCAGCGGACTCACAGAGCAGCCTGCTCACCAGCAAGCTATTCACCATTTAAATTATTCCATTTTGCCTGGTGGAGCTCAGTTGGACTAAGGAGGAGGAGGAGGGGACCGTTTCAGCTGTTGCCTCGCCAAGGATATCTGAAGTTGACTTTTATCAGCATGAAACTCAAGCAACATAATAACTGAATAGGAAACTCTATCTTCCGATTGGGAGCAGTTAAGCTGAATGGGACAGAGTTTCAAGTGCACAGTTTCACATATACAAGGCTGGACAACAGGAAGCCTCCCAGCCCTCTGGAAAGATTAAATTGTCATTAGCATGTCACTTTTCCTGGTCCTTGTTTAGGGGGTAAACTAGCAGTGGGTTTGGCACGGCAGGGCGGAACAAAGTATATGCAGACCAGGTCTTTGGTGCCTCGGTGCCATTATACAGGGCCAAATGGTTCTTGCTCATATGCAACTGTTCCACGGCTGTTTTAGACCTTGGGAGCACATCCTTACATGTCCATAGCAGCATACAGGCCACTTGGATGGTGCCCTTCCAGTAGATGAGACCTGAAAATTCTGTAACCCACCATCATGGCCCACCAGCCACCAAGGTTTGACTAAATGTTCTGTTTTGTGCCTGATTAGAACTCCAGCAGCAGGAGAAGCTGCCAAGGCCCTGTCTGGCCGGTGGTCTGTGTTTGGCTTGATGGGTCACAAATTGTGCAGGCCTAGTCTACATGGATATACCACAAAAGCAGGGCAAATACGATTCTTCCTTTCCACGCTAGCATTGTGTGAAATTAAAGGAAGCTGGAGTGTTTTGTTTTGTTTTTAATCAACATGGGTGCAGGAAACATTTTATGTTACCATGACATTGTAAGTTACCTTCTATATTCATCCATTACATCAGGCAACCAAACAGCTTGTTACTGTTGAGGAAAGATCTATGAGGCTTCTCTAGCAAGTTTTGCATCCTGAGTGCCTAACTGGAATATATCCTTGACCTGTAATAATGACTCTTGCTTGTTTTGATAAAGGATAGAGAGGGGCATTTGAGCATGTGTAGAAAGACACTAGCCTACTGTACAAAGCTAACATGTACACTCACTGCCCCAACCCAACGCAGGCATGTGGCCCTCAAAAAATGGCCCAGAAGGAAAGAAGAAGAAGAAGAGTTTGGATTTGATATCCCACTTTATCACTACCCAAAGGAGTCTCAAGGGACGCGGGTGGCGCTGCGGTCTAAACCACAGCACCTAGGGCTTGCCGATCAGAAGGTTGGTGGTTCGAATCCCCACAACTTGCTGAGCTCCTGTTGTTCAGTCCCAGCTCCTGCCAACCTAGCAGTTCGAAAGCACGTCAAAGTGCAAGTAGACAAATAGGTAACACTCCGGCAGGAAGGTAAACAGCATTTCCATGCACTACTCTGGTTCGCCAGAAGCGGCTTAGTCATGCTGGCCACATGACCCGGAAGTGGACAAACACCGGCTCCCTTGGCCAGTAAAGCAAGATGAGCACCCGCAACCCCAGAGTCGTTCGTGACTGGACCTAACAGTCCTACCTTTACCTTTTAAGGAGTCTCAAAGCAGCTAACATTCTCCTTTCCCTTCCTCCCCCACAACAAACACTCTGTGAGGTGAGTGGGGCTGAGAGACTTCAAAGAAGTGTGACTAGCCCAAGGTCACCCAGCAGCTGCATGTGGAGGAGCGGAGACGCGAACCCGGTTCACCAAATCAAGACTATCGCTTTTAACCATCTGTCAGGAATGCTTTGATGGTGTTTCCTGCTTGGCAGGGGGTTGGACTGGATGGCCCTTGTGGTCTCTTCCAACTCTATGATTCTAACCACTACACCACACTAGAATCCAACCCTTGGACTGAAAAAAAATCCCTCATTCATGCATTACAAGATGAGCTAGGAAAGGTTTACCCAATATTAATTATGTTATCCAGAAGAAGAAGAATCTTTATTTGCATTAGCCAAATATTAATTATGTTCAAAGTATTCCCACCACACAGCCAACAATAGAGTGGTACTGTTGGTGGTTATGTGTTATTTTTGATGCATTGTCAGAAGTGTGGCATTTTCACTGTGATAACTTAAATGTGCAGCATTGCCACAGGTTAGATCCCTTTCAGTGACCTGCACAAGTAACATTTAAAGTCTAGGGAAATGATCCTTGAGGAGATTAGCCCGTCACTTATTATGTGTTTTATTTTCAGCTGAACACATCCACATATTTTGTGATGCACTCATAACTATTGACAATTATGCTTTCAATTATCAACAGCATATGCTGTCAGTACTGTAGTTAGAAGCATAGCTATTGCTATCTTTCCCACTTTGTCAAACGGAAGATGTTCCATCTTAACAATTCAAACCAATATTAACAGCATGAATATGCAAGTGTTTAGACATGTGCTGTGTATCAGCAAAAGATTTTTTAAAAAAAAATCAGCTGGGACTGGAAGCCATAGAAAATGTTTAGGGTTAGTGTGCTAAAGAGCTGTTACTCAAAATGAGTTGTCACAAAGGCTGGCATCCAGTAAACAGCTTACTATGCTGCCTGCCTAGAGGTTGTATAATGTTCTATATTATGGATTGCTGAATTCAGCCTTTGAATTTCACCACTTCAGGAAAAATGAAGTAGTTATCTATTGATCTGTTTATTCTCTGTATGTTATGGAAGTCAGGGTCATTCCATGTAAAAGATGTGTGAATGGGTGCATGTTGGTGGTGGTGGTTGTTTAAGGGTACCAGATTATGGATAGACATACATATAGGAATGAGATGCACAGGCGCATTCTCTTTCATTCCCCCTGCTCCCTTTGGCTTCTACTTATGTTGTAATACTTGTAATGCCTACTAGGTGTCACTATAGTGCTATTTGCACAACACAATATCAGCACCTAGTGATAAAATGAAGCATTTAATCTTTATGGTAGAGAGGAATGAAACTTTCTAGTTCCATGGAAGAAGATAATTATACCAGTAAAGAAGCATGGAAGAAAGCAAGAGAGGTCTCATAACTAGATATTCAATACAAAATAAGAAAGACCCACATGAAATACAGATAAGGGAAACCAGCCCACATGTTTTGTTGCCTACAAGCTTGTGTTTGCAAGTTATGGTCACAATAAGAAAAAAAAAATTACATGGAAGGAAATTGTGCTCTTTATATTATTATTATTATTATTATTATTATTATTATTATTATTATTATTATTATTATTATTATTATTATTATTATTATTTGTATACAGTCCTTCACCCATAGATCTCAGGTTGGTTCACAGCATTAAAATACAAATAAATACAAAATGCATAATAAAAACAAGGGCAAAAACAAAACAATAATCCCCTTCCAGTCCTCCCCTCTCCCACAAATACTGGTGCCCAAGAGGTAAGCTGCTTTTAAAAGATGTTCTCATAGAATCATAGAATCATAGAGTTGGAAGAGACCACAAGGGCCATCCAGTCCAACCCCCTGCCAAGCAGGAAACACCATCAAAGCATTCCTGAAAATGCTCAGTTCCCTTACTAACAGTTCCCTTACTGCATATGCAAACATTTCTGAATATGACCAAAAGGCTTGATGCATTCTCTCTTTGATAATTGTTTTCTAAAACAAGGAACAGGGACTGGATTTCCTCTGATAAAGAGCTAATAATAAAAAGGAGAGGTCAAAGCCAGAAGGAAAAATGAGTAGTCACCTAACCAGGCAACATACCATATAGTGTTATTATGTATTATGGACCATGCATGTGAGGAGGTGAATGCGCAAGGCATCACAAATGGTGCTGAATCTGTAATTCTGAGTATTTTGGTGGGGAAGGGGAACTCTTTGAGGCTTCAATGGTTGTTACTTTAGCTGTGATAAACTACTAATCAGACAAATTAAAAGTACCAGATTTAATGCTATGGAAGCAAATGAGCATGTGGTGTGTTGACCCAGGCACAACAGAAATATATCATGAAGAGTTCACACCATTATATGCAAGTTTAAACAGCCAATATATAACTATCCATGTTGCGCAGGATTGGACGTTCTGAAATCAGTCAGCTGAAATACACTAGTTTGCTAGATTCACTCTGCATGTAAGGAAGCCCCCCCCCCCCACCAGCGCAGGACTTTTACAAGGGTAAGCAAAGAGAGGAGAAATCAGAAGCAGAGAGCTCTTCTTGCTCCCCTGCATTAAAGGAAGGGGCAGAGCATCTGCTTCACATGCAGAAAGGCCTAAGAGTCACTTGCCGGCATCTCCAGGGCTGGGAATATACCCTGTCTGAAACCCTGGAGAGCTGCTGTCAGTCAGAGTAGACAGTACCAAGCTAGATGGACCAATTGCTAGAGGAACCTAAGGCAGCATCCTATGTCCGTTAGATTCTAGTGCATAGACAGAGTTAGTGGGCATTCCAGCACAGTCTTTCATGCAACCCCATTCATTCCCCCGACTTTCAGTCACAATGTGACTTATATACATCCTATATTTTAATGTACATCTTATAGAACAGATTAAATCCTTGCTCCCCTAATAATGGTCTTGACAATCTCCTTATTCCCTCACCCCTGCTAGAAGAGCCCACTGTGCCATTTGCTTGCCTCTACTTATTTACCGGTATCTGTTCTTCTCCATTGCCCCTTCTCACTCTCTCTGCTCCTCTGCTAGCTTTGTCCTCCATGAACATAAAACCACCCATTCCATTGTCAAACCGAGTCCCTTCTCTGTTGCTGCTCCTCAGTTCCAAGCATCCATTGGGCTGTTGGTGGCATTCACACTCATTACACGTTCTCTTCTTTTGCAAAGGTGCCAGGTTCCTGTACTGTTTCCAAACCTTGCAAAATTGTTTAGGCCAGAAATGATGGTCTATGGCACATGGGATGCAATGCTTCCTTCAAGTTTTCAAGAGAGACAGAGACAGAGACAGACAGAGAGAGAGAGATTTTCTTCAGGCATATTGTGTGGTTCTTTTAGTAATATCTCAGATCTTGGGTGCAGACATGGGATCAAAAGTCTTTTCCTTCCGTTCTTACCCTCAGCCCATTTAAGATCTAGATACATTTTTCTACCGCAAAAAGGAGACAAATCTTCTTTGGGAGACTTAAAAAAGAAAAACAGGAAAGGAAATAAAACCTTTTAATGAGGAAATAGCACAATTAATTATCTTTTGGGGGTGAGGGAGGAAAGTATGTGTCTGGAGGACCAGTAGCTTCTTCAGTCAGTCTCTCACTTCAATCCCCTCATGACTTAGAAGAACTAGATGCACAAATATACCGTAAGATGAGGGACACCTAGATTGCCGCTAGTACATGTGGAAAGGATCTAGGGGTCTTAGTAGCCTGAAAGCAACAAGGAGCATTCCTCAGTACCAGGGAAAATACACAGCCTACACATTTTGTCCCATAACTTTCTTTTTGGAGGTCTACAGACTTGCTTCAAAAGGGGGGGGGGGAGGAAAGGAAAGGAAAAAGGAAAGCTCAGTGTCTGGCGGCTCCTGCTGTAGATCATCACCCCCCAGTTACATATATGCCATTTTATCTAAATTCTTTATGCTAGTGGTAGTAGTGGTAGATCTGAAAACAAAGGATGACAGCCAAAGATATACCCTCAACAGCAGATTAAAAATTAAAGGAACTCACCTAGAAGCCCTTTTCCTCATACAGCCTGATCAAGGACAGCTGCTAAGAGAAGGACGATTTCTTCTTATTTCATATATTTGAACATGAGGCTCTAGCACGGAACACAAATTGGGGGCGGGGGCAGTTAAGTCCTGCCTACTGCAATACTTCTGTCACCACCACCCTGATACTCTCCCATTTCCCTCTGCAGAAACCTTTGACTGGATGGTTTCTCCTTAGTGCTGATGCAGCCAGCCTTGCCTCAGTTCCCTGGGCTCTGCTAACCTCCTGCTTTCACTACTGCAATTCATCATACACGTGACTGCCCTGTAAAACAGCTCAGAAACTTTGAGTGGCCCAGAACAGTGTGGTAAAACTGTTAATGGCGTCTCCAAGATTTGATCATGTTCTGCCAGTGATTTATCCTCTGCACCAGTGTCCAGGCCATTTCCAGATCCAATTGAAAGCCTAGAATGTTTGGGACCAGATGATCTGAATGATTTTTGAAGACCCTGAGATGATTTCCAGAGGCCCTCCTTGATGGGGGCCTCCACCAGGCAGGGTGCGACAGATGACAACTACAGAAGACATGTCCATTTCCCCAGATTTTTAATAATGTGGACTTTTGAATCCATTGCATTTTGCATGTGCTACATACTTTTACTGACCCCGCAATTTTTTGTACTGCTTTACTATTTGCTGCTGAGCTTTAGTCCTGGGATTTGCTCATTTTTAGTATATTTTAATGTTTTACAGTATTGTTTGTATACCGTGTAGAACACTGTGACTGGGTGACATATACATGTTGTTACTAATAATAAAAACTCCAATGAGCCTCAGCTGCTTCCTGTGTCACTGCTGCACATTCTCCCATATTATTAAGGAAAGAAAGGTCTTGGATTGCCTCAGATATGACTCTAGGCCAGAGTGGGTAGCTTCCTTCCTTCCTTCCTTCCTTCCTTCCTTCCTTCTTTCTTTCTTTCTTTCTTTCTTTCTTTCTTTCCTTCCTTCCCTCCCTCTTTCTTTCTTTCTTTCTTTCTTTCTTTCTTTCTTTCTTTCTTTCTTTCTTTCTTTCTTTCTTTCCTTCCTTCCTTCCTTCCTTCCTTCCTTCCTTCCTTCCTTCCTTCCTTCCTTCTTTTTGCTAGAACCACAAGGCCTACCAACCAGAAAGCCTTCTGTTAAAAGACAGACTTAAAGCACAAGGTGCCTCTGAGCCTAATAAATCATTTTCTCTACCAAAATTAAACTTGAGTTCACAAGCAAGAGTTAACTTCTGGTTACATTTATTCGTTTCCACAGTTGTTGCTATTGTTAAAACAATCAGGATCCAGAAACTCATGGCACTCTACAAAAATCTATCTGCAGTTCCCAATCTACCTTCCCCTGCCCTCAGCTCCATTAAGGATGGGAGAGATATTCAATTAAGTTCATATTTAAATGTGAATCAATCCAGTTCGCATTTTCCCAAACAGCATGTGACCTCAAATTCCGCCATCCTTTGAAAGTCATACTTCTCCAAACTTTACAATGCAGTTCTCCAGACAAGGGATATCTACAAAAATGCATATATTTAGGTAAAGTGTGTATAAAATACATTGACAGTAACAAGCAAAAATAAATAAACAGGGAAACACTGCTTTGCAAAAAATGTGTTTGTGAGGCAAAATTTCATACAAATATGTTTAATAGGTGAAATTCACAGCTAAATGCTGATGAATTTCCATGAGCACTTAAAAAAAATCCAAACCAAGGGTGCTAGCTCCTGGGGGCCAAGGCACTGTGGGTCCCCCATCTTTCTTTGAGGGGGCCAAGCCTCCTCAGTGTTCAGAGAGCCCCACACCCAACATCCTGATGTTGTGTTGGCCCCTTCAATCCTCCAGAGAAGCTGGCACCTCTGATGTGAAAATGTAGAGAACCAAACTTAAGACTAGAAAATGAAAGGAAGCAAAATAGACAGATTCACATTGCCCTAGACTCCATCTGTGCTAAGCACTGTATTTAAATTCTGTTTCAGAATTAAACAGAATTATTGCTCTGGAGTCATGCTTGTACTCCCCAGAAGCCACACAGGACTCACAAGAGGACACAATTGGCTCACCCATCCAGAGCAATTCAGGAAGCAGTAGTGTTCTCTGTGAAGTAAACTCAGACAAAGAAAAGGATTGATATGACAGTACAGAACACATTGAATCAAAATGGGGTGGTGGGTGTGAACACAAAATAATCATTCTGCTGTTGGGGCATGGGGATCCCCCCCAATTATCGATGGCCTGAGCTGTGGCTCCTAATCAGTGTTTCTGATAAACCTTTGAAACCTCAGACAATACAGATTTGGACAGCTCTCCCAATATAAAATCTCTCTAACAATCATTACAATCAACCATCTTTCAATCAAGAGCATGATGGAAAGATCCTTACAGCCAACTCATCATTCCCTGAAGTAATCCACATACTTTCCTCCCATTACTGATTTGACCACTTCCTATTGCCGCCAGAACTATAATTTGATTTTCAAAGGGGTGGGAGGAATGTGCTGGAGTGGGGAGTAGATGACTTCTGGGATTTTCATCATGGAAAAAACAAAGCTGAAAAGCACAAGCAGTTCACAAGTCAAATACATGAGATTTCCATAGTGAGATTGGTAAACACTTTCTCTCTTCATAAAGAATTATAGGATTTGGAAACAAGATAAAAGTCACTTTAATACTAGTGGCAACAGCGGCTCCGTGGCTCATCTTTTGTCGTAACTACTGCCATTCAATTCTTTGCTTGCCCTGCAGCACCAATGGCCGCATTCTGGCAAGGCCAGTGAACGCAGCTGCCCGGACTTCCATAGCAGGACTCCCTGGGGTACAGGGTTTAGCGTGCCCAGCCAGGACCTGGGAGGCCAAGGTTGAACACGCTGCTCAGCCATGTGTGCCACCTTAGGATCCTTGGAGGAAATGCAATAAGGAAATAAAGACTGCTTGTCAAGATATCTCCTGCTCCCCTTATTATCTGAGTTTGTTGAACTGGTTTTATTGTTTTTAGAACTTGTGTTTCAGTGTGTTTTATCTTGTACACCACTTCAATGGCTTTAAGTTGTGAAGCAGTCTATACCTGTACATTTTTAAAAATAATTTTTCCTCCAAATTCATTCCCATCACTAAAAGCAGTTTAATAGCCCATGTTTAGGGAAGCTTTTAATGTGTGATATTTTAATATATTTGATTTTTGTTGGAAGCCGCCCAGAGTGGCTGGGGAAATCCAGCCAGATGGGCGGGGTACAAATAATAATAATAATAATAATAATAATAATAATAATAATAATAATCCATGGCCCATCCATGCACTGGAGTGCCAAAATAGCTTAAACACATATAATTCCTGAGGTTGAACTGAACAGAATAGATCATAATACCAGGAAAATGAGTTAGTGAACAAATGGGTTAGTGAACAATTAAGATACAAGACCACAACTTAAAAACCATTCTGTTTTTTGCTTTAGGGAAAAGCCAGAAAGAAGTATTGCAATAAACAACAACAACAACAACAACAACAACAACAACAACAACAACAACAACAACTTCTTTTTTATACCCCGCCCATCTGGCTGGGTTTCCCCAGCCACTCTGGGCTGCTTCCAACAAAGATTAAAAATACATTAAAACATCAGCCATTAAAAACTTCCCTAAACAGGGCTGCCTTCAGATGTCTTCTAAACGTCAAATAGTTGTATAATATAATACACACACACAGTGTACACACACACATACATACACACACATTCCGTGGCACTGAAGACAGGAGAAGTTGCACATCTCCTTGAATGCAAATACAACATTATGTATGTATTCAAATCCTGTTCACTGAGTATTTTCCTGATTTGTCACCAAGTACTCATTGAATTCAGTAATCCAGACAGATTACCATGGGGCTTCTATTTTTAGGGATCCGTCTGGTATTGTGGCAATTGCCGTTGATCGGATTACTGCTATATCCTCCACATGTAAAATGCATTGATGCTGCAACAGAAACCTGCACTCTCCCAGCCACACTGTAGTTACAGTGTCAGTCTGAGAGCTGGAAATCTATAACCTAATTTATTTTGAAACACCCTTGTACCAGGGCTGATTACTAATTTATGAGAACCCCTATTACCTATTCAAACTTGGCACTCTCCTTCTCTGCACACTGGGGACTACAAGGATTTTCTGTAGTTTATTTTGGATGCGGTTGGTAAGCGGAGTTTGGGTGGCTTACACAAGCACATTCGAAGGGCCCTGACATATTCACCCAGGAGCTTTTCTGAAGGGGAAAATATTGCCACAGTACAAAAGAACAGCCTTGCTCAAATATCTATAGCTCCATCTAGTGGTATTATGTAGTGCAGTTTCTTCAGAGCAAAAATGCACCTTTTATTTTATGCATATGAATTAATAGATTAAGCATTTTGATGCTTCAGTAAAATATTTTCAACTAGGGAAGTGATTGTACATCTTACAGAAACTTTTCCCCAAATGACGCTCATGACTGCAAAGCATGCTTAGTTGTCATAGGCCTTTTTCAGCCCTTAGTTTTTGTTTTAAAATTTTATTTATACTTCTGCAAAACTTAGAATATTCCCAAGCATGCTGATCTCTCTCTCCTATTCCTCAATGGTTGTTTTGACTCCAATCCTATTAGCACTCAGCACTTGAGATACCTATTAAAGAGAGTGATGCATTCCTATAAACAATGCTTTTTTTATTTAAAAAAATGTTTAGGGGTACTCCTAAACATTCCTACTCATATTGAAATACCACCCCTCAATGAGGCAAAACTTAGATTCACAAAATGTTTAGGGGTATGCGTACCCCTGTGTACCCCCTAAAAAAAGCACTGCCTACAACATTTTCAAAATAAATTTAAAAATTAAAAAAATTGTCCAGTAGCACCTTAGAGACCAACTAACTTTGTTCTGGTTACAATATAAGCTTTCATGTGCATGCACACTTCTTCAGATACACTGAAACAGAAGTCACCAGACCCATAAACTTAGTTGGTCTCTAAGCTGCTACTGGACAATTTTTTAATTTATTTCAACTGCGTCAAACCAACACGGCTACCTACCTGAATCTATAACATTTTCTATTCCACATACAAAACAGGTGTTTGTTTTTTTCAAGCTCTGGCCCACAATCCAATATAGACAAATACACAAACTCACTTATTTAAGATTGCTTAAGACTCTCTGTTTTACCATGGCCAAAACACTTATCCTTTTCATTGTACTTATTACTATTGGTGTATGACACTATAAATAAAACCTGATCCCTCCTAAATATTGCTTTGGCCATTCCTAAACTGCTGGAAGGCTAGTACACAGGAAAAAGCCCTGTTGGATCACGGCAAGGTCCACTTAAGTCAACGTTCTGTTCTCATGGTGGCTAATCACATGTCCATGGAGAGTCCACAAATAGATTGAACATTAATACTAGCAGAAGCAATGGAAGAATAAACATTTCTGTGGCTTGGTGGTGCCAGCAGCAGCAGGTGCAAATCCAGCCCTATTTGCCTGTCTCCTGGAGAATCTTGGGGTCAGTTGGTGCCTGAACTATTCTACCAATAATTTGTTTGCAGGCAGCTATGCTGATTGACAGCTGGGTCTTGCACACATGGGCCTTCTCTAGGTTTGATTATTTTGTTCTTGATGATTGGCTGCTGAATGTGGGTATCAATTCTGCTGGCAAACATTGTGTTTGTGGTGATGGGAGAAAAGCGAAAAGCACTCTATTTAGTGTTTTATTGGTGATGGCCAAAGTTGTATCTGGTTTTTATTATTATTTGCATTTCTGATAGATTTCAACACAAAAAACCCCACCCCACCCCCCGAAGGTAATAGAAAATCAATCAATCAATAAAATTTATTCGACTGTCAGTCAGTACACAATCATTATCCATACAAAAATTAAAACGTCTAAACATCTCAAGGAGCTTAACACTAAAACATACAATGAGAAGTAGATTATACATTTGACCTATGTCAATACTGTCGATTTTAACCTTACGGCGTTTAAGGGCCAAAAAAAGAAATTTGGCCACCAAGAAAGTTGTGGTACCAGTGAAATTGTTCAACAATTTTTTTGTGCTTTTTCTCCTTTTTTGTAACTTCTGTTGTGAGCATTTCCTATCAGAAGAGGGGCCAAGTGCCACCACCACACCAATGGGACACAGCACACACACTCTCTACCGCCCTGAGAAAACCCCTTAATCCCAATTTTATTTTATTCTTTGGCAGATTTACAAAAAGAAAAGCACACACCAATAAACAAATTTTAGAAAGGGCCAAGATTAGGCACAGACACTTTGTTCCTCCTTTCTTCCTGCCCAGGGCAGCTCTGCCCTCTGCCTGCCCCTCAGAGCCAGTGCATCCCACAGGTGGCAGCCTCTCCTTCCTCCTCCTCCTCCTCCTCCTCTCTCCAGCAACCGCAATGAGCTGCCCAAGGGAGGAGGCCAGCAGTGGAGGCCATGGAGAGGCAACAGGGTGCTCCTTTGCAGTCTCAGCCACCCCCGCTTGGGACAAGCGCTGCCTCCTCCTCCTCCTCCTCCCTGAGCTCAGCAGCAGCGGCGGCACTGGTGGGGGAAATAGAGACGTTCCTGGCTCAAATCAGAAGCCAGGATGGCTTTCACAATTCCCTGGAAAATCAGGACACTTGGAGGGTGTGCCTCTAAGGCTGTAATCCTATGCACACTTACCTGGGAGTAAGCCCACTGATTACAACAGGACTTGCTTCTGAGTAAAAAATGCACTGTAAGTCAGTTACCTGCTGATGGGTAACAAACCCCTTGAGTCAAAAAGCTGAGCTCTAGTCTTCATATATGTTGTTGAACTTCAAATAAATCTCAGCCAAATTAAGCAGTCCAGACTCAAAAACAGCATGTATTTAGGACAGGAATGATCTGTACTCTGCCTCCCAGTTTAGGACAGAGCTCCTGAACCTTTAATAGTAGTGTAGAAATTAGGATTTCAGCAGGTGTAGTTTGTCATGCAAATTCCATCCTCTACACAACTATTAAAGGTACAGGAGCTGTGCCCTTGGAGAAAGGCCTTGTATGTTTTCAAAAACAGAAGAGTTAATAGCCTTCAGCTTATTTTTGTTTAAATGCCTTACATTTTAGGCCACCTGATCTATCTATCTATCTATCTATCTATCTATCTATCATCAGGCATAGTATTATAGCATGTATGCATACTTGTTGTATAAACTGCTCTCTGTCCCTGGAACCTACTGACACGTCTTCAGTAAGGCCCAAGTCCCTCATTTACATCTTTTAGGGGGCCACTAAATCCTATCTGCAGTTCTGGGGGGCCTCCACTGTCCCTGGGATCTCAGCTTCCCTGGTTATGATGTAGCGCTTGTCCCACCTAAGGCGATGCCTGCTGGCTTCTGCTGCCTGTGCACAGGAAACACCAGCAGGAACCCTGGACTCACAGTCCTCCAGAGGGCATGTCACTCACACCAGGAGGCTCAATTGCAAAGATAGGCCACATGTTCTTAACTGCTTGATTTTGTCTGATGCAGAAGACATAGGGTGGCCAGTTAGGCATTGTCCCCAAAAAAGGACACCAAGTTGAGTACAGTAATTTATGTGTATAAGCACAGTTTTAGAATTAATTACTATAATTTAAGCAGGACTATTATGCATATTACTGTAGTGAGAGAAACATCAGGTGACTTACGTGCCTGTGGACCAGATGCTGCTAAATGTTGCTAGAGATCTTCTGCTCTTTCTTTTTATCTTTAAACCAGACTTGGACTCACTAGCACTCAAAGAGAGGACTGTCCTCAGTCATCATACATACATACATACATACATACATACACACTGTTTTCTTTTCTGTTCAGAAATATGCTGCCACTATAATCTCCAATGTTACTTAGGTCAAAACCACGGCTGTCTATAGACAGCTTACAGTTAGCACATTATTCCATCATCACAGGAGTTCAAGACACACTAAACTACATTTATTGTTTTCAATAATGTTTATTGAAGAGGTTGTTTGGGGTTTCTCTCCTCCCCACCACTGGTTTGGACCTTTTAGCAGCAGTGAAAATGGAACTTTTTTTTTTAGTTCCAATTTTTCTAAATAGAAATGTACCCACAAGGTGGCAGTGCAGCCTAGAAAATGGGGGCTGGTTTCAGCAAGGTGTATTTACTGTACTTTTGCCAAATGCTGCTGGTAATGCTGATAGTCACAAGATAAAGGTCTTTATTTCAATGTGTTAGAATTTTAGAGCCACTTTTAGTAGAAATGGCTGTGCAAAGAGATAGAATACTTTACCAAATAATTCTCTTCAATGAAGAGTCACATGACAGCAACATCAACTTCTGTTAGGGCACATGATCCCCTCTTAACTGATTGGAAAGCATTCTGTGTTGCCATCGTCTATATTTCCTTGTTATGAGAATTTCTCAGTCATGATTTAGGAGAAAGCCCCCTCAAAACAACTTGCATAAAAATAAAGCATTTCCTCCCCTACAAGACCTCTAGGCTAGCAGGTACTGTAGTTGTGAGGATACAGTGAAGCAGAACCATGTATGCTGCCTTGAGCTTGTTTGACGAAAAGCAGGATATAAATGTACTAAATGAATGAATGAATGAATAAAATAAAATAAAATAAAAGTCAGTTATGATTAAGAATGGTTGGCTTCTATCTGTCTCAGGAGACAATGGAAGAGTGCACCTCCAGGGATGAAGACAAACTGCTGGAGAGTGGGCTCCGTTAAGCCGCGGGTCGAGCGTCCCGCGGTGTGGGCTCTCCAGCTGGCCCCTTTGCGCTGACCCTTTCTCCGCTCCCCTTGTAAAAGGGGCGCAGGAGTGAAAGGGCAACGGCGCGGGGCTGTGGAGGTTTTGCCCCAGCCGGGGAAGCAAAGTGGCGGCTGCCGCCGGCGATGAGCGTATCGTTCTTACCTTATTGAAGCAAAAAAGAAGAACCCCGTAAGGCCTTAAAAATTTTTTTTAAAAAAAAAAAAAAAATTTAATTGGACTTCCGGTTTGGTGCCGGTCAATGGCGGACGGGAGTCTGACGGCTCCGTCCTCCGGTAGGCTATAGGGATTACCGTGCCTGCGCCACGGGTCCCTTAAAGCCACGGGAAGAGCGTCCCGTGGACTGCCAGCTTCGTGGGTCCCAGACGTGCCGTCTCCGCTCCTGATCGACCCTCGTAAGGGGGAAAATCAGGCGAGCGAAGCTCCGGCACGGGACTGAAGAAGCGACTGCCTTTGGAGGATCAAAGCAGCGATCCCGCCAGACTCGAGCACCCGGCACTTCCGACATAGAAATTTCCAAAGAAACTCTGTAAGTAAAAGTTTTGGACTGTTTGACAAGTTTGGAGAACACTGCTTGCAGAGGAAACTTTAAAAGGAAGCCTGTTCCCTTTGAACTGTTTGCGCGAGCTTGGTAGCGCTAAAAGATCAAAGCCGCGACTAACGGGAAAGTTTTGCGAACTCTGCCAAACTTTTTAAAAGTTGATTAAAAGTTGTTTAAAGGATGTTTAAAGACTTAGAAACAGTTGATATGGCAAAAGAAGATGCCCCTCACCCTCTGGATTAGGATTCCGGGTCAGTAGCGGGCTGCAATATATTGTTGCCATTTTTTTTTCTTTGTTGGTGCTTCAGTGACTGTTTACCAGTGGAGACATTTTGACTTCTTTGTAACCAGATACAAGCTACTTTACGGATTTGGTGGTAACACTGCAAGTAAGAAACTGTTACTGGCTTGGGCTATTTAAAATAAACCCTTCTTGGCTTTAAGGAATTTACTACTTTGGAAAAGTTGAACTCTTTGCCTAAAAGTTGGATTTTTGGGACTGGTGTGGGCTCCTGGCTCAGCAGGCTCTTTGTTCTCAGAACTGAGCTGCTGGCCACCTGGTGTTTACTTTTGGGACTGTTGGTCTTCTGCTGTGAATGTCTGAGATTGTTACCACAGCAACTGGAGTGACCTTGAGATTACAATTGCAGAGCCCACAGGAGATGGACACTAGATCTAAAACAGCTGGCTCTAGCTCTGCACAAAAAGAGGCTCTGTCTCCCTAACTCTCCAGGAACAAATGGAGAAATTGGTTGCCAGTGTGGCAGAAATTGCAGCAGGATTGAATAGTGTCACTGAAGGGTTGAAGCAAACACAAGAATCAGTTGCATTAGGAAATACAACAGTGAACTCTGCAATAGAAAAATTACAAGTTGATATAAAAGCTGATATTAAAAATTCCACGCAGACCCTGGAAAAATCAATTGGGCAAATTGAGGAGAACGTAAGGAAGAACAGAGAAGAAATTAATAGAATTGGGCAGGAGGTGACTACTTTGAAAAAGGACTCTGAGGAAATTAAAGTGGTCAAAGAAAAAATAAAAAAGGTGGAGGAAAAATTGGACAATTTAGATTTGGAGCAGATAGAGAATATTGGAACACGACAGAGAACTGTTGAAGAGTCTCTTGCTTTTCTGCAACTCCATCAGAGAGAGGGAAACATCCGTCTAAGGGGTCTTCCAGAATTGGAAGGGGAAGACCTAAAAGCTTATATTGTGGAGCAATTTTCAGCATATTGGGAGCTAGAAGAGGTAAACGTCTCAGCGCGCATAGTGAAGGCCTTCAGATTTGGACCAAGAGGTTCCAGAGGAAAGAAAAGCAACAAAACAGTCAGCGACTGTTTGATTGTGTTACACGATCGACACGATAGGGACTTTTTTCTGGACTTGCATTACAGAAACAACCTGGTGGTACAGCAGAATAAAGTAATTTTTTATAAGGACATCCCCAGATTTTTCCTGGACAAAAGAGTTCCCTACAACGACTTGGTGACTGAGCTTAGAAGAAGAAAAATCCCCTTCAGTTGGGAATTTCCAGAAGGTCTTGCATTTACGTTTGAAGGGAAAAAGATAAGAATAAGGTCCTTGGCGGAAAAGCAAAAGTTTTTGGATAAGCATCTGGAACAATTTAAAGGTACTCCACTTGATCCAGCACAACTTTACAGGTTCCCAGAAGAATTTCCACCACCGCCGGGACTACCAGGACTACCAGGACCAAGCCAGGATCCAGAGAAAGACAAGAAAGGAGAAGCAACTGGAGGAGAAGAATAAAGAAAGGAAAATGGCGCTCAAGTTAATGACATGGAATGTCCGGGGATTGAATCAGAGACCAAAGAGACGCAGAGTGTTTTATAGCATAGAAAAGAAGAATTTGGATATAATATGTTTACAGGAAACCCACATAGCCCGACGTCATAGAAGATTATTACAGAACAAAAAATTAGGCCAAGAGTTTATATCATCGGACAAGGTCAAGAAGAGAGGAGTAGTGATATATGCAAAGGAGAAATATAGCCCAAGACAGCTTTTCAAAGATGAAGAAGGGAGATACATCGCAATTGAAATTAATGTACAAGGCGAAAAATTTGTAATTCTGGGACTTTATGCACCAAATGATGGAAAGTCGATTTTTTACAAAAAAATACATGACTTGCTGTTGGATTATTTGGACTTTAAGGTAGTTTGCCTTGGAGATTTTAATGGTGCAGTTTCCACATTAATGGACAGATCTCAAAGAACTAAATTAACGAATGATGGGAAACTCCCAAAGACTTTTTTCGAAATGGTGGATAATTTGAATTTGGTGGACTCTTGGAGATTAAAAAACCCTACAGATACAGAGGCAACTTATTTCAGTGAATCTCAGAAGTCATGGTCGAGGATAGATTACATTTGGATCTCGAATGAATTGGCTCCAAAAATACAAAAGGCAGAAATTGGTCCTAAAACGCTTTCAGACCATAATCCGGTACAGTTAAATTTAAAAATGATTTCCAAGGATTCTTTTAGATGGAGAATGGATGACGCTCTGATGAGAGACACCAAGCTAGTAGAAAGAGCGGCGAAAAAGATGAAAGAATATTTTCAGATAAATTGGAGCTCCGAAGTGGAAAAAAGAATTGCCTGGGATGCAAGTAAAGCGGTAATGAGAGGATTCCTCATTAGTGAAAAAGCAAAAAAGAAGAAACAACAAAATGCAGAAATGGAGAGACTGTTGAAATTAATCAAAGAAAAGGAAAAAGAATTAAGAGGACACCCCAGATGTGTTAAAATTCAAAAAGAAATTAAATACTTGCAATCCCAATATGCCAATATAACGAATCAGGATATTGAATGGAAAGTGAAAATGATGAAACAAAGAACATTTGAATCTGCTAACAAGTGTGGAAAACTACTAGCTTGGCAACTGAAGAAAAGACAAAAGGCAAATGTCATCAATAATTTGGTAGTAAATGGAAAAAATGTGGAGAAACCGGAGGAAATCAGATGGTGTTTTCAAAGATTCTACAAGCAACTGTACAAGGAGGAGAAGACAGATGAAGCAGAAATAGACCGATTTCTGGAAAAGAACGGATTGCAAAAAGTCCCAGAGGAAAAATTAGTTACTCTCAACCACCCAATATCGACACAAGAGATAGAAGATGCAATAAACAATATGCAATTAGGGAAGGCCCCAGGACCGGATGGATTAACAGCAAAATATTATAAGACATTGAAAGATTGGCTATCGCAGCCGTTAAGAGAAATCTGCAACAAAATATTAGAAGGAGACAGGGCACCAGAGACGTGGAAAGAAGCCTTTATCACACTGATTCCAAAACCAGATACTGATAAGACTCAAATGAAAAACTATCGTCCAATATCCCTCTTGAACGTGGATTATAAAATTTTTGCAAATGTTTTGGCTACAAGGTTGAAAAGAGTGTTGAAAGATTATATACATAGAGACCAAGCAGGTTTCTTGCCAGGAAGACAAATTAGTAATAATACAAGAATTATTGTGGACATTTTAGAAAAACTGGAGAGAGACATAAACACAGATGCGGCACTACTATTTGTTGATGCAGAGAAAGCATTTGATAAAGTATCCTGGACATTTATGAAAAAGAATTTGGAAAAGATGGGAGTTGGAGAAAAATTCTTGAATGGCATTAAGGCCATCTATACAGAACAAAGAGCTAAAGTAATAGTAAACAGTGTGATATCGGAGGAGTTCGAAGTCGAGAAGGGAACAAGACAAGGGTGCCCTATCTCCCCTTTACTTTTTATTACGGTCCTGGAAGTCCTCCTAAATATGATACGAAAGGACAAACAGATAAAAGGAATTCGTGTGGGAGAGAAAGAATACAAACTACGCGCCTTTGCAGACGATCTGATGTTATCCCTGCAGGAACCGGAAAGCAGTGTCCCCAGAGCCTTGGAAATAATTGAACAATTTGGACTTGTAGCTGGTTTCAAATTAAATAAGCAGAAAACCAAAGTTTTAGGTAAAAATTTGAGTGCAGAACAAATTCAAAGAATACAAGAAGGCACTGGCCTCAATTTTGCTAAAACAGTAAAATATCTAGGTATCAATCTCACAACCAAGAACCTGAACCTGTACAAGGACAATTACGAAAAACTGTGGATGGAAATAAAGAAAGACATGGAAATATGGACAAGATTGAAACTGTCGTTAATGGGAAGAATAGCTGTGATAAAGATGAATGTCCTACCAAGGATGCTGTTTTTATTCCAAGCCATACCAATTTTGGACAAACTGGATTGCTTTAAGAAATGGCAAAAGGATTTATCAAAGTTTATATGGCAGGGCAAAAAGCCCAGAATCAAGTTTAAGATCTTAACAGACTCCAAAGAGAGAGGAGGCTTTGCCCTGCCGGATTTAAGACTTTACTTTGAAGCAGCGGCCTTTTGCTGGTTAAAGGATTGGTTTAAACTAGAGAATGTTGATGTGTTGGACTTGGAAGGACACGACAATATGTTTGGTTGGCATGCATACCTTTGGTATGACAAGGTTAAGATCCACAGAACTTTTAAGACTCATATAGTTAGAAAATCCTTGTATCAGGTCTGGATGAGATATAAAGACTTGTTAGAGAGAAAGACCCCTAGATGGATATCTCCAGTGGAGGCCAAGGCCTATAAGAGACCGAACATGTCTGCAAACTGGTTAAGATATATGGACATACTGCAGCAGGAAGGGGACACTTTTAAGTTAAAAAGCTACGATCAGGTGAAAAGCCAGGTCCCCGATTGGCTGCATTATTATCAGGTGCATGAAACATTTAAAATGGACAAAAAGGTTGGTTTTCAAGTAGAAAAATCAAAACTGGAAACAGAACTGATAGAATCGAACTTTAAGAACCTCTCCAAAATGTATAATCTTCTGCTAGAGTGGCATACGAAAGATGAACTGGTTAAATCGTCAATGATAGATTGGGCAAAGGATGTAGGACACAATATTATGATGGATGACTGGGAGAGATTGTGGCAGAAAGGTATCAAATTTACTGCTTGCAATAGTTTAAGAGAAAATGTAATGAAAATGGTTTATAGATGGTATTTGACACCAGTTAAGATAGCTAAGATGAATACCAAAATGTCAGATGTATGTTGGAAATGTAAACATGCTAAAGGTACCTTTTTTCATATGTGGTGGTTGTGCCCAGCGGTAAATGCTTTCTGGGATAAGATTTATAATGAGCTTAAGAAGGTAATGAAAGTTACCTTTAGTAAGAAACCAGAGGCATTTCTTTTGAGCATAACCAATGAAGAGATACCCAGTCAGGATAGAGTGTTCTTTATGTATGCCACAACAGCAGCTAGAATTCTATTGGCAAGAACATGGAAAGGTGAAGAGATACCAACGGTGGAAGAATGGCAGATGAAGATGATGGAGTATATGGAACTCGCAGAACTGACCACCAGAATCCGGGACCAGAGGGAGGAGAAGGTGTCACAGGACTGGAAGAAATTTAAAGACTATTTAGTTAAATCAGTAAAATTGAATATTTGAGCAGAATTAAATAGAAGATCGGCTTTAGTAGGTTTATGTTAGATAAAATTGTTAGGAAGATATTTTTGTGTGAAAGATTTATTTGTTAGAAAACATGTTAAGATTTGGTGTTTAAGTTAAGATTTATATGCGATTAGGTATTTGATTAAGTAAAGCTAAGCATATCAAAAATGGGGCAAATGTTAATAGAATAAGATACAAAGCTACCTAGAAGATATATATGATTTTGAAGACAGTGGAGGGAATGGGGGAAGTCCCCAAAAATAGAGAAGATAGTACCAAGAAAAGTAAGAGGATAAGTGTTAGTTTAAAGGTTTGTATATGTTTCTTTTTATTGTAATTGTTTGATTGTGTTTATGTATTGTGTTTTTGTATTGTTAATGTTGGTGTTTATGTTATGTTTCTCTTTTGTTTTAATGGAAAATAATAAAAATCTTATAAAAAAAAATTTAATTGGCTTTTGGGGAGGAATGTCAAAAGGAAGTCCATTCCTCTCCCTGCCGAATTGGAAGAAGTAACAATGTATCTGGCTGTTGCTGCATTTGGCTGATACAATGTTTCTATTGGAGTTTCTCTGACAAGTACGATCTGTCAAAACCCCTGTTAGGGGAGGATTGAGACTTTTAAAGCATTTCTTCTCAAAGTTGGTGGAATATAATTTTCGCACCCTGATTAGGGGAAAATGGCGGCTGAAACTTGAGACCTAAAGATGGAAAAGTACTGAACTTTGTTATTTCCTGCCTGCTTCTGCCATTTTTGGTTTCGCTTTTAAAATGACTTTAGATCCGGGAATGACCCAAGGACAAAGGATAATTCTTTTGAAACTAGAACTCTTGAACCAGAAATTAGAACTGCTGAATCAGAATGTCGACGAAAAGTTTTTTGGAATTGGTAAGGTTTCTGAGAACTTTGCTAATGAACTTGAGGAGAACCTTGCTAAGGAACTTGAGGAAATATCCAAAGAACAAGATACAGCGACTATGCAACTCCAAGAAGAAGAAAAACCCTGTTGGTGTGAGAGGCCCAGGGTTGAATTTAGACATACTATATCCGATTTCTGGGGTGGGAGCCCAGAAATGAAGGAACAATTTTGGGAATTACAATTAAAAGCTGATTGGAAGTTTGAAATGGAGATGCTGGATGGTGACGTATTATATTTCCTGAAGAGCTTTGCAAGGATGCTTCTGGACAAGGCTTTGGCCCTTAGATACAAGGAAAAAGAGGACATTCTGGACAATGGTTTTGGAAAGGGGTGGAGGGAAGTCTGGTGGGTGATTCCGAGGTGGGGAGAAAAAATGGTAAGAAGAGGGGTAGGGTGAAAAATTTTAGATGTGTAATTAGGAAGGCTTACCATGGTACCCCGAAGTCAGAGTGTTAAAAAATTTGATTTGGAATAGAGAAGAGACACCTGGACTGTTTTTAAAGAAGGATAGCTTAATATTATATAAGGTCTGAATTAGAAATACCAGCAGCAGTTTTAGTGGAATAAGAGATAGATAAGGTAACAAGAAGTTAAGATTTGTATTAAGAAGTTGTATTTTGATATTTTGATGTTAAATGATTTAAATTTTAGAGATGAAGATTATGAATTTAGGTGAATGAATTGTTGAAATAGATAGAAAGTTACTAAAGTAAATTAGAATTGGAAGCAGAGGAGAGAACGGGGGAAGTCCCCCTAATTAGATTCGAAATAAGATCTTAATTAAATGTATGGAGTGTTGGTGTGTATTTTCTTTTATTTCTGTTTTTCTTGTTGTATTTGTCGTTTTTTTTTCTATTGTATTTGTATTTGTTTTGATGTGGAAAACCAATAAATTCTTGTTTAAAAAAAAAAAGTTCTGCTGATGCAGGGTCCTCCCATCTTCAGGTCTGTGGACATGACCAAGTCAGCATAGATGTCACTGAGACAGGAGTGTGAACACGTTGGGAATGTGGGCT
This sequence comes from Lacerta agilis, assembly GCF_009819535.1. Taxonomy (NCBI): domain Eukaryota; kingdom Metazoa; phylum Chordata; class Lepidosauria; order Squamata; family Lacertidae; genus Lacerta; species Lacerta agilis. The sequence continues at coordinate 59,478,491 of NC_046322.1, forward strand.
TGGGAGAGCACATCTTTGCCATGTGATGCCCAAAATCTTTCTGACACAGCACATGCAGAAGGCATTGAGGCATTACTCCTGGCGGTTTTTAGTTGCCCACATCTTATTGCCATAAAGGAGCATGCTCAACATGCAAGCCTGGTAGACCTTCATCTTGGTATTGGTTGCTAGTATCACATTCTCTTATCTAGGGTTGCCATATTTCAAAAAGTGAAAATCTGGACAGAAAAATATGGGTTGCCATATGTCTGTGTTTTCCCAGACATTTTGCTGACTTGTGGAAAATCCCCCCAGATGCCATTTTTGATGTCCAAATCCCGGATAGGTCTGGGAAACCCTGGATGTATGGCAGCCCTTTTGCAGAAGCAAGCCATTGCTGTAGCTGCCTTGCCAATACGCTTGCCCAGCTTAGCGTTGATGGAGAGATTGCTGGTTATGATGGAGCCCAGGTAGACAAAATCTTCTACCACCTTAAGTGTGTGGTCACCAATGCTGATGTGTGCAGTACTGGTGGCATTCTGACCCAGGATGTTGATTTTCATCAGGCTGGTGTAAAGGCTGAACTACATGTAGGCTCTGTCCTCTGTTGGAGCCAGAGCTGGGTGTGTCCTGCAATTTGGCCAATACCCACATTAGCCTTCTGTTCTGAGGTGCAGTAGAGAACACTGTCCCATCACCAATTTTAAAGTAAGTTTCAACTGCCAGACCAGTTGGCTTATGTGTGTGCAATGGGGGGAGGCTCTCTTCTTCTTTGCCCAGGGCAGCAAAATGTCTGGGTCCAGAGCTGTGCCTCTCTGAGCTTCCCAGGTATTCTATTCAGGAGATTAAATAGCCAGACAGAATTCCTCGGACAGTTCTAATCTTGTATTTTTGATTCCCCATTTACAATTGAGAACACCCTAAATCTTAAGGTTTTAACATAGAAAATATCTATGCAAATTATTTACTCATAATGCCAGCATTCCTTTTCCATTCGTTTTTCCAGTCTGCTGAGAGTTAAGTTTATGTGAAATGGAGTTTATTCTCACTTGCATAAGAAGGAGCTAAAGAGTTCTTTCCATCCTGCTAGCCAAGACCAAGCAAAACAAAACCAGATGCTTTGGCTGGTCTGAGACATTCTGAACATGTAGACTTTAACCCTCATGAGACAGGCATTTGCATCCATAGGAAGAATATGAAATATTTGCAGTTTCTCTGGCTGATCTCAAGATATCATTTAATAATCTCCTCCTTCCCCTCTTAAAATCTCCTAATTCTCATTCTGTGAGATCCAGCTGTAGTCAAGTTTATAATGGATATTTATTTACATGGGACTTGTTGCACTGCAAGGAGGCTAGCAATGTACACTGAAAAATCCATCCTACTGAAAGTGATGCACATTGTAGACAGATGGTCTCGATACTCAGAGGTGCATCCTAATATGCATTTGGATGTGCATACAACTTACACTCATAGTTTGAGATCCAGCAAGTGATACACATGTTTATATGGCTGGATCACCTTACCTGGAACAGCATGTTGTTCTACACTGATGCAATATTAACAGACAATTTACATTCACAGTATAATGCTAGCAAAAGGACAGCTTATGACAATGAGACCTTAGAACTCTGAAGTGGAAACACTCTTCCCTTCGCCTGTCAGTAATCCTCAAACCTGTGGAATCAACTGGAATTTCACTTTCAAGTAAAACTGCCTAGCATTGGTCCTTGAGTCTTTTTTTTAAGGCACATACCTATTCATATATGCAGACAATCTACTCCACCCTATGACACACACTGTGCTAGGTGGAACTCAGCTAACAAAGTGATCTTCCTCTCAATTCCCATATCAAGTAGGAATGGCTGGTTTGATCTGTAAGTAGCTTGGGTTTAGCGAAGCTTTATAGGAGTGAAAGGAGCTGTCCTGCAAAGCAGTTTTCTTTCATCAACCGATGTCATAAATAGCATGGTTCAGGAAGCCTCAGTAAGATTAAATTGATGGTGGGAATCTGGAGACACACCTCACTTTGTGCTGCTCTCACAATGAACAGCTACGTTCTGTTCATTGGGAACCCTGAAGATCCCCTGCACGAACTGTTCTTCCCTGCAAGGAAGTTAGGATGAGTAAGTCTGAATTATTGACCTCTCCCAGCACTTTCAGAAAGGAGCCACAATTAAATCCCTCCTCAGCGAAACATCTTTTGTAGCTGTATTTTTAAAAATTAGACTGAATCTGACAATGCCTTCTGCCATTCTTCCAGAGACTGCAGGGTGATGGGGAGGGCTGAGAAAGTGCTCCTCTGAGTCTGTCCAGACAATCCTAGAGCTATAGGGGAGCTTCTGAAGGAAGCCCTTAGCATTCAAAATGCAAAACAAGGCCTTACTCAGCTCTTAAGAACAGTGGGCAGCTTAGGGTTCCAAGCAGGAGGTGGCCTTTCCAATGCCGAATGGGAGAGTTGTTATCTAAGCAGGATGCATGTTGGCCTTTATGTGTCCACAGCACACTCTTTGCTGGCTTCCACTAGAGTTAGCAACTCTCCCAGCTCTAAAGCCTCCTTGAAACCCATCACTCTCCTCAGGCCCAATACATTTTGTCGCCTGAGGCAAACCACAAAATGGCACCAGGGATGAGTAAAGATCTACATCAGGAACAAGGGAATAAAGATCTACACTGGAACGCCCAGATGGTTGTCACTGTTAGAAGCAAAAGCCCATAAAAGAGCAAATATGGATAGACAATGGCCGAAATATAGTGATATTTTGATACAAAAGGAGAACATTTAAAATTGAAATCGTATGAACAATTGAAAGGACATGTTACGGATTGGTTGCAATATTACCAGATTAATGAGTTATTTAAGTTAGATAAAAAAATTGGTTTTCAGTCAGAAAAATCTAAGTTGGAGACGGAATTGTTAGAGCCAAGGATTAAAAATTTATCCAGAATGTACAATTTATTGCTCGAGTGGCATACAAAAGATGAAATGGTGAAATCAACAATGATAGATTGGGCAAAGGATGTGGGGCACAACATCATGTTGGAGGATTGGGAAAAACTGTGGAAAACTGGTGTAAAATTTTCAGCATGCAGCTTGCTTAGAGAGAATGTTATGAAGATGATGTATGGGTGGTATCTGACACCTGTTAAATTGGCAAAAATTTATCATGGACAAAGTAATAAGTGCTGGAAATGCAAACAAACAGAAGGAACTTTCTTCCATATGTGGTGGTTGTGCCCGAAGGTAAAAGACTTCTGGGAAAAGATTTATAATGAAATGAAGAAGGTGTTGAAAAACACATTTAAAAAGAAACCAGAAGCCTTTTTATTGGGCATCCTAGGCCAAGAAATTCCAAAATGTGATAGAACTTTATTTATGTATGCCACAACAGCAGCTAGAATTTTGATAGCTAAAAACTGGAAGACAGAAGAAATACCAACGATTGAAGAATGGCAGATGAAAATGATGGACTATATGGAGCTCGCTGAGATGACGGGAAACTTCGTGACCAGAGGGACGACACAGTGGAAGAAGAGTGGAAGAAATTTAAATTGTATTTAAAAAATTATTGTATGATTGAAAATTAGACATAAATTTGGAAGAAAAGCTAGACTGTAGATTTAGAGTTGGGTTAAGTGTGTTGGAATTGTGAGAGAATGAGTTAAGGCAATAGATAAGACTAATGATTTTTTTAAATAGTAAAATAAGATTTTTTAAGATGGTAAGAAATTACTAAAGATGATTGACAAGGAACGCAAGGAGATGAAAGGAAGTCAAGTTACAATGTAAAGGATAGAAGTGAGTGATAGTAATAAGTTTTTTGTTTCTAATGTAGGTTTGTTTTTGTTTTTGATGGTTGTATTGTTCTGTATTTGTTTGTTTTTATGGATTGCTGTTTTTACAAATATATATATATATATATATATATATATATATATATATATATATATATATATATATGTGTGTGTGTGTAATCTATCTACACTGGGATCTGCTATCCCTCTGTATCCTGCCATCTAAGACCGTCACCTCACCTTGCCTCATGACTATCGCCAAACAAGTTGCACTTAGCACCTGGTTGTCCGTAAATAGGATAAAAAGCAGAGTGGCTTGGCACAGATACTCCAGGGTACACTCTCTAGCATAGATCACACCCATCATTTTGCTGCCATGCTTTGTCAAGCTAAGCAATACCTTGGCTTAGTATGTCATCCTGGACTTGTGCTTTAGCTGTCTCCAGACCAACCATGAGCTGTAACCATAGTTTAGCCTATGTTTTATGACACAGTCCAGGTACTGAACTCTCCTGTACCTGCTGCTTAAGTTCTTGTGGTCTGTCCCTGGATTTTATTGATTTTTGTTTAACAAACCAAGTTGAGTGAAAGTGCCTTGCCTAAGACCTCACAGTGACTCTGTGGCAAGGTAAGATTTGAACCAGCCACCACCCACATCACAGCTCTTCCTCTTGACTGCTGTGGCTGTCCCATAATTCCCTTAAGCTTTTAATTACAGTGCATAGAAACTCTCTGTTTACCTTCCTCCTCTACAAAGGACAGTCCGTTGAGACATTTGTATTTGCTCTATTACTCATAGGTTTCCAATGCACTAGAGGGGAGCACCCATTCTGCATCACTAATATGTGCCAGAAACCTCACAATGGCAGCAAAGTTTATATTCCCACACCTGACTGCACAAAGAAAACTTGGCAAAGAACATCCATCGTGATGACAAATCAAAAGTCTGAGATCTTAGTTTGTTCCCATTGGCAAGCACAGACCTGAAGCTGAAAATATATCTTATGGGTTTATTAATCATTCATAACTAGGAAACAGATTACATTAAGCTAGGTGTGTGCAGTGAGAATGAGGATATAGAACTCAAACATTCCAGGAAAGCAGGTACCCGAGAAATGAGAAGTCCTGGAGCACAGGTATGACATGGATTTCCCGTCCTGTGACCCTGCAAGCATTTAGGAGGGCTGTGAATATTCTACATTTCTATAGGACTACAGGGGAGTCCAAAAGGGGCTGGAAGAATGTGACACTAACAACCAACACCAAGATGAAGGTGTACCAGGCTTGCATGTGGAGCTGCTTTATGGAAATGAGATGTGGGCAACTTACAACCACCAGGAGTCTTGCGCATGTGCTGTGTTGGGAAGATTTTCGGCAGCACATGGCAGGTCAGAGTCTCAAACAAAGATGTGCTCCCCCAAGCCCATATTCCCTGCGTGTTCACACTCCTGTCTCAGTGACATCTACACCGGCTTGGCCATACCAACAGAATGGACGAAGGCAGGATTCCCAAGGATTCCCAAGGATTCCCTCTATGTGGAGCTGTCTTCAGGCACCAGGCCTGTTGGCAGACCAACTCTGCATTGCAAAGATGTCTGCAAATGTGACATGAAGGCTGGCAACATCACCCCCACTGTGTGGGAATCACAGAGCCTAGAGACAGAGAGATCAGGTTGTTCATCCACAGCAGTGAGTAGAGAAGGAAAGACTGCTGGGAGGAGCACAGAGAAAAGAAATGTCCCAGCTGCAACAAAACACGTCATTCCCATAGTGGTTTCTACAGGCACAGTAACCTTCCAACGGTTTGACTTCACACCCAAAGGCACACTCCTCTATTGTTTCCTGAGACAGACAGATACCAATGGGGGGGCGGGGGTGCAGAATGTTGCATCAGGCACAGAAAACTGCCTAGAATTGCAAGTGTTTTGCTTTGAATGCAAGTTTCTAGCCCCTGTTGCTGTGTAGATATGCTTGACAGTTTGTAGCAGGGGTGCTTGTCAGGGCGGGTGCACCCAGGGCGGGTGTGAGTGCACGTGGCCCTGGTGGGTGCAAAGCACACCCATCCGGCCCTCGCTGCGAATGCTGCCAGGCAGGCACCCTCTGTGCTCTCCAGCCCTCGCTGTCGACAGGGAACAACAGGATCTCGGGGGTGGGGGTGCCTGGTTCACCCCCCAATTGTGCACCCGGGGCAGAGCCCCCCGGCCCTCCAATGCTACACCACTGGTCTGTGGGCAATGCTGACTGAAATCTCAGAAGCTGTAAATTGATAATGTTGTTTGATCCAATGGTTGCTTTCTTTCAACAGTCTTTCAATAGTTTTTTTTTTTCTATTGGAAGGATTCCTTCCATCTGTAGAAAGACTATATGTTAAAGGAAGGGAGCTTTTGGATACAACCCAGGAGGATTATGATTATAATTGAATGTGTGTTCCACCCTTCTCTAATGCACTCAAGGCTGCTTCTCGGAACAGCAGGTGCTCCCTTGAAGTTGGGGGGCAGGGCAGCTGTGCCGTTCACTGCTCCTCAACCCTCCCAGTGACTAGCAAAACCATAATAAACTTAGGCAGAATAAGAGACACAATGCACAGGAGTCATCTGTTCTTTGCACATTATTTAAACTTTTTAAGGGTACAGAGCTCTGATTTTGAGGCAAGTCCTAACTGACTAGTGATTATTTATTTTGTGATGGGAATGAATCTCTGGACATGCTCAGAGGTTCTCTTGTTTTCTAAACATCCCGGGGCTAAACTCTCACACTGAAAACACATTCTAAGACAATGCATCCTAAGCAGCAAAAAGCACCAGGAAACCCCTACATGTGTGAGTGGGGCCAGTCGCAAGCTTCCAAGGAGGGAAGAGGTGCACTTTGCTACCGTTGGCAGACATGGCCATAAGAGAAAGGGAAAGGCTGACAGGGGATTCTCAGCATTAATTGCTTTAACTCTGATGGCCGAGGGGCCAAAGACATCCATCAGAAGAATGAAAAGTTCTAGCTCCACCACGTGTCTGCAGGGAATATGCAGGGTTATGGAAACAGGACATGGGGACAATTAGGCATGTGCATTTTTTTTCTCTTCTTAGACTCTCTAGATCCTTATTCAGCCCTAAGATAATATGATTGGCTACACCACCCACAAACCAGAACTGCGGAAGTGCCCAGTTCCTGAAACTTGATGCCACACCTGTAATTATATAGCAGAATAGCCAGCCTTGGAAGCTTTTGGAGATGTTGTGAAAATCCAGTAGACCTGCACTGGCTATTGTACCGTAATTAAGATCAGAGCGGGCTACTATCAAGCGGAGGCAAGGTGGTGAAATAAGACAAGGGAAAGTAGGATTAGAAAACCAAAAGGGCAGCAAGAAGGTAGCAGCCAGTGGTGAGAGCAAAATGGCTGGGCTCAAATTAGCAAGCCTGTCCTTTATATGTATAGGAAGCTTTTGCATGGAGACTTCATTGACTTGGATGCTTTCATAGTCCTCTTTGGGCAGGAGCTGCCATTGCAGCTGCCCTCCCAAGAGCAGTGTCACCGCTACCTACCAGAACAGTGAAGGGTGAGGACCTCACTTGGCACTCTCACCACTGCATCCGTGCAGCGCCAACCTTGCTGCAGCTGGCTGCCCTGCCCCATCCTGCCCTGCCCACAGCCACTGTCTGGAGGGCAGCAATATGACGCCGCCCCACTGCTGATGCTTTGAGGCAAAGACAAGTGGCAGCCTAAAGATATCTGAAGAAGTGTGCATGCACATGAAAGCTCATACCAAGAACAAACTTTGTTGGTCTCTAAGGTGCTAGTGGGAGGAATTTTTTATTTTTTTATTTCGTTTTAGCCTAAAGATAGGATACCTTCCTCATCTCTTAAGTCCCCAGTCCACAACCTGCAGTGGTTGCCCTGTTTCTATTATCTTTCTACAGAAGAAGGAGGCTGGTCTTTCTCAGGTTTTCTGCTGCAGCAAACATTAGATTTCCTATTAACTTCCAAAATGCCAGAGATCCCAACCACACCTTAGACAATGAAGCTGAAGTATCTTTCTGCACCAACAGTGTGGGCAAATCTTTCTAGCACTGGAATTCCAATCGTTGGAGTAACAAATATGAACATGGTGAGCAGGTAGCAATACATCCTTGTGATGATATTGCCCCTTTAAGACTGGTTTACGGGAATGGGTTAGATTGAACCTCAGAAACAATTAGCTGACATGCAGCTGTCTCCCGTTAAGGCTTCAAGGCCAGTGTCACAAGGTAATTGGGTGGAAGAGCTGAACGCCCATGGTCCAAGTCCCCATAAAATCTGGGTTGGTAGGAGCTCTCAGCAGCCAGCCAAGCTGAGGCCAGCATCTATTTGGGCTTTTGACAGCATATTGTTCCATTGCTCAGCCTACTGAGATTTAAGTGTAAGCCTTTACGCTAATTAGCTGGATAAGTTAATATTTGTTGTTTTCTTATCTTCTGAGCTATTTTAATCTGTGTAATTATTTGGAGTTTTTCTCTCTTGTAGAGTTTTGTTTTAGTAAAGTCTGTGTCTGATTTTATTGAATTTGCTCTGGTCTGAGTTCTTGAACCCTTTACTTACTTTTGACCATATTTTTCAGAGCAAGGATCATCCACCACAATACTTTAAGAGACTTTATTTTATCTAAGAGAGATTATTTACTCCATAAAGATGGTAGGGCAGAGTTTAAGCAAAGTTAAAACATTTGTTTATGCTTATGCATGACTTCAAGGGATGCGGGTGGCGCTGTGGGTTAAACCACAGAGCCTAGGGCTTGCTGATCAGAAGGTCGGCGGTTCAAATCCCGGCGACAGGGGGAGCTCCCATTGCTCAGTTCCTGCTCCTGCCCACCTAGCAGTTTGAAAGCATGCCAGTGCAAGTAGATAAATAGGTACCGCTCCAGCGGGAAGGTAAACGGCATTTCTGTGCGCTGCTTGGTCATGCTGGCCACATGACCCGGAAGCTGTACGCCGGCTCCCTCGGCCAACAAAGCGAGATGAGCGCCGCAACCCCACAGTCGGACATGACTGGACCTAATGGTCACGGGTCCCTTTACCTTTATGCATGACTTCAGGAATTATCTAGCTGTTGGAATGTTTTTCTAGGTGAAAATATCATTTTCTGCAACCAGATATGTTTTAATTTCCTCTGTAAGGAAAGAGGGGAGTAAATCTGTATTGTTGCTTCCTAGGTGAGTTGGTATGGGTTACTGGGCTACCCTTAACAGCCATTGCTCAAGCCAAAATACTACTTTCTGTATTTGTTGATGAAATATAGGAATTTGGCTTGGAAAAGGAGGATATAACTCGAGTGGAACAGCTAGGTTGAGATAAGGGATGCATTTGTGGATGTATGTGTGCGTATGTGAAATGAAAATTGTATAAGTTTCATCCTAGCATTAATATTTTAAATTGTAAGGCCCCCCCCCGTGTGTTCACTGTATGAATGGGCTCCACTCCGTGACTATTGCAATGGGGCAACGCTGATGGCTCCATTCCTGGCTTGGGAGTTTTTGCTTAGTGAAAGCCCAAGGCATAAGCAACTCCTCATGGATGTCCCGGGGGCAGGGCCAGTGTCACAGCTCCACTCAACAGCCATTACGCAGAGCCCTCTCCCCTTGGACTAAATGCTAGAAGGATGCATAAAGAAAACACAACAGATCAAAGCCCGGCAATGTATATCACAGGTTAATTTTATTTGGAATGTTACTTAGGCCTGTTCAGGCCCATCCTTTACCTTTTACATTGACTAAGTGTGTAAAAGCAAACATAGCTGTTTTTTGGCTTAGGATAAATATTAAAAAAGAAGATAATGCCACGGAAATTAAGAGCAACAAAAAGAGTATTTTTCCAGGCTACAGTTTTTCAAGGTATCAAGACTGAACAATAGCCTAACTTGGCTATTACTCTGTTTAAGCGCCTTCATTACATACACATATATTTCAACAGTTGGAGTTTAAAAGGAATGATATCCTCAAGGCAGAGGCTGGAGGGTATCCAAAAGAGATGGAGCTCAGTTGTCACCACCACACAAAGCCACCAGAATACTTTCATAATCACCTTTTGTTTCATCCTATATGCGGAAGAACAAAGAAGAATCATGTTATGTGACCAAGAAAACAGTCTACTACTGCTAGACATAACATAATGAAGTACAGTAGGCCTAAGAAGAAGACCTTTCCTGCCATGCTCACACAATCCCTTTTTCCTCTGACCTCTTCATATGATGTTTTAGATCCAGAACATCACGAGGAAGGAGGCTACATGTGTAAAGGAAGAGCCCCTCTTCAACTCACGGAAGACAGCAGGGATGCTGATGGAGGGCTGACTTCAATAATGTGAACAAATGGCTGAAGAGGGCTTGTTTCCTTGGGGCTGATGGCAGCTTTACAAAGAGGAAAGTGTCCTGGCTCATCCCAGAGTTCATGGCACTGAACATGCATCATTGCTAATGCTGCTCCACTGAAAGCAATGGAATATTCTCCCAAGTTTGGGGGCAGGGGAGAGAGAGAGATTCTGGAGCTATGTTGAGACATGGTACTCAAGCTGTGAAAATCCTATTGTAGCCCAGCCAGTAGCAGTTAAGGAGGAAGGACTGCTCGGTTTCTTAAACAGGGCTACTCAGAATGCAATGCATACCTGCAAGATGCAGTTGTGACATTGAAGGGAGTCTTACAGCAAAACCTTGTGTGCATCTATTCAGAAGTTCAATGGGACTTCTAGATAAATGTGCCTAGATTGCAGCCTTGATGCTACATAATTGTTTGGAAGCCCCAAAGTAGTTTCTGTCAACAGGAATATATATATATATACATAAACAAGTCAGGACCTACATTTGCAAGCCAACCTGTCAGAGCTCCAGACTTAACTCTTTAACCACTCAATCAAGTTTAGTGCAATTTAAGTTTACTGCACTTTTTAAAAGTTACATACCAAGATGGCCTGGCAGAGGGATGTGCCATACATTGATTTGTAATATCCTTTGATCTCATTCATGTCAACCTCAGAACGTGACACCATGATCCTATTCAGAGTTCTGTGGCGTGTTCCAGAACCCTGTTAAAAATAAATGGAAGTAAATTCACTATATAGTCTGATGGCAGATGAGGTCAGCAACATCCTAAGGCTAAGCAAGTGGTTGGGCAGTGGCTGGATGGGTTACTGCCTGGGAGTCACATGTGTGCCTCCCAGTGTTCCATGACAGGGTGAAACGAGGAATGTAAATGTAATTAAATAAGTACAACTTTAATATAGGCATTTTGATTGTAGATAGATAGATAGATAGATGTTTATTCGGCATTTGCGCCCATCTGCATTTTGATTGTAGTTGGCTTTGCACTGCTCTCCAGACTTTCCTGGTTCCATCACCGCAGCTCTTAAAAGGCCAAAGGATATTTCATGGACATTCACTGCAGGCAGGCAAATGTCCCTGCATATATATTTTTTTACAAAATGGTGTTATGAACACATTGTAACATCTGTTTTTAAAATGAAGGTGCAAGAACATTTGCTTCTCTGCAGTGAATAATGTCCTTTGGCCATATCCTTTGAATAAACTACTGGCACCCCATCCACATCCCCAAAAGCCCCATTTCAGAGCTCCCCACATGCTAGTGCTAAAATTGGGGTGGGAGAGATTCACCAAATGTTCTCTGGAAGTAGTAGAATTCCACAACTGGCCCAGGATCACCAATAAATTCTCATTCTCTTTGATAAATTTCAGCTCAACTAGGACTGGAGCCACAGCTGTTCCAGACGTTGTCAACTTGATTCACATGTCCGAAGCTGGGAGGGGGACTATTTGGATCAATATTCTCAGGCCGCAGGGATACATCAAAAATGTCTTTTGTGAGATATATATATATATATATATATATATATATATATATATATATATATATATCTATATATCACATTACTTGTCTAAGTATTATATTATATTAGGTCGGTCCTATTGGGAATGCTCCACTGATTAAATTACCCCCTTCATCCTAAAGAGGGCCAGACCTTGGGCTTCCTTGCCCAAGGACTCTGATTTTAGCCTACACCTTTAGAACAAGAGTTCTGCCACTAAAGTATATTTTACCTTCATTGCCAAGTGAAGCTTTTCTGCAAAGAAAGCTGGCTTGCTTGTGGCACATTTCACTGGAAATCAAACAGAACTGTGGTTATTTATGACAGCAAAATAACAGAAACAAGATATGAGGGAAAGAACAGATACAGATTCTGAAGACTTCAAACTCAATGGGCTTTAGTCACCATTGGGAGTTAATTAAACACAAATTGCCATCCTTGGGTGCCTTGACAGAAAGGTGGTATGTAAATCCAATCAATCAATCAATCAATCAATCAATCAATCAATCAATGTCTCTGCACACCTACACCCACTGCATCCTCCATGAAATTGTTTAGGCAAGTAATGTGAATTTCCCAAATCACTATATATAATCAGGCTGAGCTCAGTGGGACTTACTTCTGAGTAGACAGGATCACACTATTGTTCACCTAATAATACTTTTTATATAAGAAGGGACAGAACTAAGAAACAGAGTTTTAACTATGGAACAGGGTCGCATACCAATTGCTGTCAGGCAATTCTCAATGTCTCCCTTCAGCTCCAGGTCCAAAGCCTTATTCATGTCATGCTTGCTGTACTTGGTGTATTTCTGGAAAACTGAAAACAAGGGTAGGAGGGAAAATTTAAGGCTGTGCTTGCCATGAGATATGCAATTTTCATGCAAGTTCTGTGAAATGCTGACAGTGCAATGTCCTATGTTACTCTTTCAAAACAGCCTTTGTTACCTTAGAAGCAGCCAACTGTAGTGTGGAAATGCAGACTTACTAACAAAGCTGTGGGGGCTCCTCTGTTTATCCTTAAGGTAAAGGTAAAGAGACCCCTGACCATTAGGTCCAGTCACGGATGACTCTGGGGTTGCGGCGCTCATCTTGCTCTATAGGCCAAGGGAGCCAGCGTACAGCTTCCAGGTCATGTGGCCAGCATGACTAAGCTGCTTCTGGCGAACCAGAGCCGCACACGGAAAAGCCGTTCACCTTCCCGCCGGAGCGGTACCTATTTATCTACTTGCACTTGACGTGCTTTCGAACTGCTAGGTTGGCAGAAGCAGGGACCGAGCAACGGGAGCTCACCCCATCGCGGGGATTCGAACCACCAACCTTCTGATCGACAAGCCCTAGGCTCTGTGGTTTAACCCACAGTGCCACCTGCGTCCCCTGTTTATCCTTAAGCGGTCACTATTTTGCACTTTGCTGTTATGCTTTGTCCTCGCAGAACACCAAAGTGGCTGAAGCGATTCTTGACTGAAGTACAGAATTAAATTGCTTTCTACCTACCTCTTCGGAGATGTGGCATACTTCTTGTAGTGAGGATCTCAATGAAAGCATCAATATTTGTCCCCTTTCTTCTTTCTCCAGCCTCATACAAGGCCTGTTGGAATAAATTAGATAACGTAGTGTGGGAGTCCGAAATATTGCGTATAATCCGATTCGGTCAAAAGCAAACAACTGCACTGCAGAATTCAACCTGGAGGTCAAATCATTTTCTGTCCATTCTGTAAACTGACAGTACCTTAGGATTCCTGCAGTTAAGTGAACCACAGAATCACATATACACTATGGCTGAGTGCTGGTGGAATGGGAAGATTTGCTTATTTCCTTGCTGACCATTTCCCCACTTGCATAGCGCTCTCTCTCTCTCTCTCTCTCTCTCTCTCTCTAACACACACACCCTTGTATGTACATACTGTTAAGCCAAACCATGCTGTTCCCAGGTAGAAACTTATGGCAGGTGCCTAGAACAATCTGCTCCCCCCCCCATGAATGAACTCCTGGGGCACAGAGGCTACACAGAAGGGAAGAGACCCAGACGGCAGGCGGCCACATCAGATCACCAGAGGTGTGTGACTCAGCCAGGCCCAGTCCTGCCTGTCCTCCAAGACTTGGGAGAGGGCTGTTTAATGGGCGGTGGGGGGCGGGGTAAGGTGGAACCTAGTTCTTTCCATTACATTCTAGGGTTGCCATATGCCCAGAATTTCCTGGACATTGCCAGGATTCGGCTGTCAGAAACAGTGTCCGGGTAGAAATTGTTTTAATGTCCAGGAAAATCCAGACATAGGGCAACCCATGTTGGAAGTGTAGATTTTGGTGAACTCCCTTAAGAATAGCTCAAAAACTATATTTATTTTTATTTTTGATTCAACAACTTTTGTGTACGGATTCTCACCTTTTGAAATATGTCAGCCCTACATTAGAACCATCTCTTTGCGAGTCCTGAGATTTTATTAATGAAAAATTAATAAATTATTTGGGGCTTTGAGGGGAGTGGCTGGATAGATAACAGAGCTCTGGCGATATGAAACAAATCTTGGCAAGAGGGAAAAGTTTGTGCTTCTGTGGGCATGGAGTGGAAGAAATTCAGAATATACACAAGCCTGCTCTTACCCGTGCATCATTATCTGCCAGCTCTTCATTCACATGAGGATTTTCATCACGGTCCCCCTGCGAAAGATTGAGTTCACCTATTACCACTATAATCCTGGCTTAGTACTAGCAAAAGTTCTCAAAAATTCAAATTGTGCATACCTTTGCTAGGGCAACCAAAGCCTTCTGGAAGGCTCCAGATGTATCTGAGACAATGTCTTTGGTAAGATCTCTCTTAAAAGCTGCAAGTACAAACCAATTAAAATAAACCTTTGAAATCCATTTTTTTAGCAACAAAATATTCATTGTGGTGAGATAACTCTCCCATTCCATAGTTTTTTGATTGATGTTTTACACCCAACGACAGATTTCCATTGGAAATCCTACAGCACAATCCTGTGCTTGCTTGCTTAGACATACGTCTCACTGTGTCCAGTGGTGGAGCAGAGCCTAGGAGCCCCCATCCCTGGCACTGCTAAACTTACCAGAAAAGGCTGGGATGGCATGGCAGTGAGGTCATTTTTGACTGAGCCAATTCAAAACTCCCATGAGCTCCCCTCCAACACATGAGCTGCTACTGCATAGAATCACAGCCTCAGTGTGTTTTTATTTCTGTCTTTTTGCAAAGAGGACCTGCAAATGGCATGGGAAGAGTCCCAGTGCTTCCCTCATTTGAGAGACTGGGGAGGCGGGGCAAGAAGAAGAGAGGGACAGGGGGAAATAGGTTTGCCTACATGATTCTTCTAACAAGGCATTTGAAAGGTAACATCACCAATTACAGAAGCAGGTGCATAACCAGACATTCTTTTCTTGTTGATGTGTCATAATTTTCACACATATTTTTATAGAGTTAGTGAAACGTTATCCATGTAGACAAACATTTGCGGCTTAGTTACAGGTAGGTAGCCGTGTTGGTCTGCCAGAGTTGAAACAAAATAAATAAATAAATAAATCCTTCCAGTAGCACCTTCGAGACCAACTAAGTTTGTTCTTGGTATGAGCTTCCGTGTGCATGCACACTTCTTCAGGTACACTGAAACAGAAGTCACCAGACCCTTAGATATAGTGAGAGGGTGGGGAGGGGTATTACTCAGCAGCTTAGTAGCTGTTCAACAGCTTTGCCTCATAGTTTAAAACTGAAGTGTTGAGTGGGGAGAGGAGAGTTCTGCATGTAGTCTGGTTCCCTACAAGCCATAATCACAGCGGATGAAACACTGGATTTTAAGATTGCTGTCTATGTTCCAAAAATGGCATAAGGCCAGATACATGCATTGCTCTTAGTTCTATACCCTGAACAAAATGCAAGAAGTTGATTTTTCTATCTTAAGATACATTAACAAAGAAAGCAGCTCAGAGCATTCTATTCCCCCCTTGCATAGCATTTTTTATTGAGTTTAAACAGAAAACAAACCCAAACACTAAATTACCTTCCTGATATGCTCTGCTGGCTTCCTTGATTTCTCTGTTGTTCCTTGATGCCAGAATCTCGACCAAAATATCTTCATCAGTTCCAAGACCCTGTATGGCAGTAAGTCAATAATATGTATTCCTCTAAAATGACTTTAATCTAAAAAGTGCATAAAGGACCCAGAACAATAAAGAAACAGGTGGTATATCCAGTCAAAATCACAGCCGTTATTATTATTATTATTATTATTATTATTATTATTATTATTATTATTATTATTATTTATACCCTGCCCATTCACAAAATAAGAGTTTATCTTCAACCTCGGGTGCCCATATATTGTTGAGCTACATCTCTCATGATCCCCAGCCAGCTTAGCCAATGGTCTGGGATGATGGAAATTTGAGTTCAAAGTCATCTGGGGACCCAAAGTCCCTGGGATCTAATATATAATATCTGAAAGACTGCTGCCTTTCCTACAATCCCTTTCAGGCAGTAGGATTGGCAGAGAGGGTCCCTCTTGGTAGGTCCACTGCTCTCCGGTTTGTGGGGCTGGCCCAAAATAGAACATTCTCTGTGGTAGACCCTAAGCTAGTAAACACACCACCCCAGACATCAGTGTGGCTCCTTCATTCTGTAGTTTCCATACCCCGAACTTTGGCACTGGAGATACATACACATGTACATACACATACACATGTATATGCATACAGTCGTACCTTGGTTCTCAAACAAAATGCATTCAGGGGGTCCGTTTGACTCCGGGAACCATTCGAAAACCAAGTGACCTGCAGCCAATTGGAAGCCGCACTGGATGTTCAGCTTGTGAAAATCATTCAAAAACTGGAACACTCACTTCTGGTTTTTGATGTTTGGGAGCCGAAATGTACAAGTTCCAATGCATTCAGCAAGCAAGATATGACTATATATATATATATATATATATATATATGTAAGCAGTGCTTTTTTTCCCTTGAAAAAAATGTTTAGGGGTACTTTCATTATCCTACTCATATTGAAAAACTGCCTCTCATTGAGGCCAAACTTAGATTCACAAAATGTGTAAGGGTATGTGTAGCCCTGCGCACTGGCGGAGGAATGGGAGTGCGGAAGGAGTGGACTGCCCCCAGCACCACTATTCCGGTAGGCTGCCATCGTGGCGGCCCCCCAGATACGCACCGCACACCCCCGTGCCCTGGGCACCACACCCCCACAGGCGGCACATTACGCTGCCAGAACACACGCCACGCCCTCGCAGGCAGCATACCACGCCCCCAGGATGGGCATAATGGCCCTGCAGGCGGCATGCCATACCCCCAGGATGCGCACCACGCCCCCGGGTGCACATCACACCCCCGGGGAGCACCAGCCATGCCTCCGCCTGCTCTCCACCCCCGATAGTGGAGCATGCAGCTTCACCACTGCCCCTGCATCCCCCAGAAAAAAAGCACTGTAAGGTAAAAGGTATATATTTAGGATCCATCCTGTTCTCTTGACTGTAATTTGTTCTAAGTGATTTTAATATTATATTTATAAGCTATTGTAAATCACCCTGGAATCTCATGGTGAAGGGTTGGGCAACAGCCACAGTGACCAGAAAGAAGAAATGGTCAGCCACAATCTACCTATGCAGTTTACACAACAATATTTCTGCCTGTAGCTGACCTGTACATGAGCTGGAGCCAATGACCTTCTTAGCCCTGCTCCACTCTCACACCTTGAGGTTATACACATTTATTAGACTTGTTTTTGACTCAATAATGCTGAAGACAAGCTCTTCCTTGGATACAACACCCAGCTTATCCCAGCCAGCAGAGAGACATACCTTCATGGAGTACCTGAGCTCATCAGCATCAAACTGGGCTGGAGTCTTCAGCATACCCAGGACAACATCTTCTAGTTGGCTTTTAAGTGCTTTTTTCAAAGCATCTTCCAGGGGCTGTAACCAAAAGCAACATAAGTGTAAACGACCCATTTGAAGAGTTATTTGGATTATAAAATAAATATCACTTTGACAAGGCCAATCTAATCTACTTCCCCTCTTTGAGAACAATTCCCTCTCTGCCAGGAAGAATATTGTTTAAGCTTCAAACACTCCATATACATGTGTCTATTAAACTTGTAATGCCATCTTAAACAGGCTCATTGCCATGTACAAAGCTTCACACATTCAGGAAAAGTCTATAGTTGGCTACAGCTTCCTCTCTACATTCTCACAGGTACTGATGGAATCTGCCTTTGGTTGTTCCTGATTCATTTATTCATTTATGGTAAAACGTGGCATGGCATTATCCATGTCAGATTTTTTTTTATTAAAAAAAAACCAATTTAAAGAAGCCAAGGAAAGGCCCTCCGTTCAAATCAGGACCATGGTGCTGGGGGGGGGGGCAATATCCCTCCCCCATGCCAAATCTGGGAAAACATAGACGTCCACCTTTTCAAACCTATATTTTAACTACCAAAAATCATGAGGATTTTAAAATGTCACTTCCTTTTTCTAAAATGATGCACCATGTTCTGCAAAATGCAAACATGTATATACAACATCGTTCTTCAGGGTGGTCCCTTATTAGCAGCTGTACCTTTCCCTTTAACTGCTGGTAGGCAGCTTTGATCTGCTGGCGTTGGGCATTGTTGCGCTTGGTCAAAATATCAATGATGGTTGCTTCATCAACTCCTGAAATGCAAAGAAGAAGTGTTTGTAAGCAGTTGTATCACTGTGGGCAGATCACGTTTCCTAATTATAACACTGAGATACAAATGAAGCTTCAGCCATAACTGGCCCATGTCACTTTTTTCATTAACATTTTCAGCGGTGCTGAAAAGATGGGTTTTCACTACTCGTTCTTAAGCCATTCACATATGTTTTGTCCTTACTTGCCCTCCATGTTATAATCATGCTGCTATATCTGATTTTACTTTCTTGGGCTCCATGATCACTGCAGACGGTGACAGCAGTCACGAAATTAAAAGACGCCTGCTTCTTGGGGGGAAAGCAATGACAAACCTAGACAGCATCTTAAAACGCAGAGACATCACCTTGCCGACAAAGGTCTGTATAGTTAAAGCTATGGTTTTCCCAGTAGTACCCTGTTTCTCCTAAAATAAGACATAGCCATAAAATAAGCCATAGCAGGATTTCTATGCATTTGCGAAATATAAGCCGTTCCCCAAAAATAAGCCATACCCTGAAAATAAGCCATAGTGACGTGGTACCTCCCATTAAAACAGCCTGGGGAGGCGTGGCTATGCAGCGTACCGATGCGACACGGTTAAAATAAGGCATCCCCTGAAAATAAGCCATACTGTGTTTTTTTGAGCAAAAAAAAATATAAGACGGTGTCTTATTTTAGGAGAAACACGGTAATGTATGGAAGTGAGAGCTGGACCATAAAGAAGGCTGATTGCCAAAGAATTGATGCTTTTGAATTATGGTGCTGGAGGAGACTCTTGAGAGTCCCATGGACTGCAAGAAGATCAAACTTATCCATCCTTAAAGAAATCAGCCCTGAGTGCTCACTGGAAGGACAGATCCTGAAGCTGAGGCTCCAATACTTTGGCCACCTCATGAGAAGAGAAGACTCCCTGGAAAAGACCCTGATGTTGGGAAAGATGGAGGGCACAAGGAGAAGGGGATGACAGAAGACGAGATAGTTGGACAGTGTTCTCGAAGCGACTGGCATGAGTTTGGCCAAACTGCGGGAGACAGTGAAAGATAGGCGTGCCTGGCGTGCTCTGGTCCATGGGGTCACAAATAGTCGGACACGACTGAATGACTGAACAACAACAAAATATCTGATGTCCTATGCAGAGCTGTGAAATCAACCTCTTCACAGCACTTCGTTGGGTGGCGTCATGCAAAAGAGGAAGAAACAGCCACCAGGAGAAAATAATGACAGATTTTTTAAAAAAAATGTTTACGGACTATTTAAAGGGAAGAATTCTTCATTAAGGTTAGTAAAAAATGATCTCCCCAAATTTCCAGGTGTAGGGAAGCCGTGTGGAAGGGGGTTCTACTGAAAATTATTGGAATAGGGAGGAGGCAGAATGGATATATATTTGGATTTTTATAACTTTGTATTTGTAAAACCAAATAAAAATGATTTTTAAAAAAGTTTTGTCACAGAAACCTCTCCTGAGATCTGTTGTCTTGATCAGCTGTTACATTCTTCGTCCTAACAACAATCAGCAGAGAAAGGAGGAGACTGGGAAGAATAGGAAGTCAAACCCATTGATTTATTTGACAATTTTGGTGTAAGATGAAACAATATTTAAACTTAATGCACACTTTTGCCGAAACTGGGTAGGCCATTTTGCTGAATATTCTCCAGGTAAAGACTGAAATTCTCCAACAACTCAGATTGGGATTAGGAAGATTTTGGGGGTTTTAACTGTAAGAAATATGTCAACTCAGCCCTAATTTTCTACCCAACTAAGATTTCTAGTTTTGACCAAACTTTGGAACTGGAGACAATCCAGCCAGAGGCTAAAGTCTGTAGGAAAAACCTCACACATACCAGCCAGATAAAGGAGGATCTTTGTATCCCATGAACCATGATGGACATACCAGAACAACTTAGAAGACGGGGGTAACAAATTGGAAAAAGGACTGGTGATCTAATCTGATCTTCAAAATGGTAAAGGTAAAGGTAAAGGGACCCTGACCATTAGGTCCAGTTGCGGACGACTCTGGGGTTGCGGCACTCATCTCGCTTTACTGGCCGAGTGAACCAGTGTTTGTCCACTTCTGGGTCATTTGGCCAGCATGACTAAGCCGCTTCCGTTGAACCAGAGCAGCGCACGGAAACGCCATTTACCTTCCCGCTGGAGCGGTACCTATTTATCTACTTGCACTTTGACATGCTTTCGAACTGCTAGGTTGGCAGGAGCAGGGATAGTAGTCCTCAGTATATTAGGGACATGTCAGTGGAGGACAGTTTCAAAGTGCTTCCACATGCATGATGAGGTTGAACAGGCCTGCCTTACCTTTAGCTGTTATGGCCTTATCCAGGGCAGTAGCATCAGCAGATGGATTGAAGCTAGGATAAGCATGAACTGCAGAGCCACTTTTAGTACTTTTCTAAATGAAACAAAAGGATTGAATGAGAAACTTCCATTTGCTTTAATTTTCTATCCTCAAAGTTCAGGATAAATTGCATTTAGAACCAGGTAATTAAAGTATAAATTATCAAAAGATGCAAAATTATATATATATATATATATATATATATATATATATATATAATGCTATAGTTATTCTATTGGCATATTGCCCCTACATTTTCAATGAGAATTAAGGCTTGAATCTAAGAGATAATTATGAGTACCAAGGATAGCATTAATTCCATATTAACTAGGGTTGCCATATGTCTGTATATATACTGAATACTGCTGTCTCTAGCAGTGTCCGGGCAGGAATCGGTGAAATGTCCGGGAAAATCCAGGCGTATGGCAGCCCATGTTGCCGATTTTCCATTTAACGAAAGCTCAAAAATGGCCTGGGGAAAGTGACCTGAAACTTAGACCCTGCTCTACAACTGAAGGCTCCTCATGTACAAAGAACCTACATGCACAGAACAACTTTTTCCCTTCAGGTGTCTTCTCTCTTCCCGTGCATAGAAGGTGGCAAAGACAGGCAAATAGGGACATGACAAAGGGGGTGTGGCCAACAAGTGATGGACAGCGCCTGAAAGGGGCTCTTGCTTAAGCTAATACAAATTTATTCTCTGACTATGAAAGAAAATCCTTCCATAGGCCAAAAGGCACCATGCACACAAAGAGGGAGAGGTATTTACAAACTTAGGGAAACCCCAAGGTTTGCAAAAGTATAAAATATATTTAAGGGAAAACACCCCAATGAAGACTGAGCATTGATTAGTGGGTATAGACCAACGGCAGCATAGGAGTGGGGGTAATGCATTCTGGAAAATGGTACAGTTCGCTGGCTGGCAGGAATCCTGAACAGCAGCATATTCAACATTGCAACATTTTGTTGCAGACCCCATGTGATTAACTCAGTCTTCTACTTTTATTTTTTTATGCACACATTATTTGAAAAATCTTACCAAGTATTGTGGTTCATCATTTTCAATAAACCAGGCCTGTTTCAGAAACTCTTGCACAAAAGCCATGTTGTTTCAAGGTTCTGCAAGGGGGAAAGCAAGGATTAGAATGAGATAATTCATGTTTTCTAAGGTTAATAATCATCTATATTGTCAGGGCTTTCTGAAAGCCATGAAAAGAGATTAATGTTTCCCAACAGCCCTCTAAATGAAGCAAATGAGATTATGACATTCTCATTCTATACTGGGAGGAGGGCGACTAGGTCAAAAATATCACATATGCTTCTCACATGCTGATTTTAGCCTTGTCACAAAGGGATAGGTGGAGGGTTCAATTTTTTTGATATGATTTTTTGCCCAATATACACAATTTTGCAAAGCAATTTTTTGTAGTATGATGCATGTTTTGTATTTTGTTTTTACTAATATATACATTTATATGCACAGTTTACTCCAGTACATGCAATTTTGTACACATCGCAAAGCTAAGAACTACACTGCGAAATTCAGAGTAATGCCTATTTGGAAGGATGGCTGTGTTTTAATTCACGGAATGTTGTATGATAGCCTTTAAATACAAACTGAATTGAATTTCCCTCCCATCCCTTCTTGGCAGTGCTACTTCCATAGAGGAAGTGCCCAGCCCAAAAATAGCATATGAGTCACACACCACTTCTAAGATGAAGTGAGAGAGGCAGAAGGAAACCAGGGGTTCACCAAAAGAGACCTGTGGGCCTCCAGAAGGCCATCCTGAATACAAACAAGGCATATTCAGAGAAGGCCCATTGAACTCAATGAGCAAAAGTTAGTTATAACCACCGCTAGTTTAATTAGGTATAGTCCAGGCATGATTTAATCAGATACAACCCATAGTATATTCTTATTTCTTACACTCCCCCATATCACTAGAGTTTGGGGAGGCAGTAATAGGGTG
Source organism: Lacerta agilis (assembly GCF_009819535.1). Classification (NCBI taxonomy): domain Eukaryota; kingdom Metazoa; phylum Chordata; class Lepidosauria; order Squamata; family Lacertidae; genus Lacerta; species Lacerta agilis. The sequence goes on from NC_046322.1 coordinate 59,501,094, forward strand.
GTAAAACAATCCTCGGCTTCATGCAACGGAGGAGGAACTGAGGCTCAGGCTCAGAAGCACTTACTCAAAACCACCAAGTTGGGCTGAGATAAGATTTGAGAGGTAAAGAAATCAAGATTCAATACTTTTAACCTTCTTGGTTCAATCACAATTCCATTCAGATATTATTTCAGCCAAGTCCTTCTTTTTAGTGTTACTGATTTATTTTGCTACTTTGTGGAATACTAATTTCCCATTGAATTCCAAAAATAGGACAGCTAGAAAGTTTGTCACCAGTGGGCTATTTGGATGGCATTCCAGTGATGCAAAGTTTGCAGGAAGTAAGTAGGATGTATTCAGGGGCTGGCCACGAAGGTACCACCAAATAACCTTTTATATCTCATCTCTATGGTGGTTTTCACGTGACAGTTTATTCCATTTCACCAGACCAACTGTTAATCTCCATGTTATGTTCCACAAGACTACAGGAGTCAACTCCTAGGGGCCGAGGTCCTTTTGCCCCCCCCCCCAAAAAAAGTTAATGGGCATTGCCCTGTACCAAACAAAGAGTGGCTGACTAAATTGATGGACTATGCCAAAATGGCAAAATAGGTGGGTGTAATAGGAAAACAAATGGAAAACAAAATATAAAAGAGTGGGGAACATCTGAAAAATTCTTGCCTGCAAGTAAGTTCATTAGTAGGGTTAACTTAAATCAAGCAGTTAAAATTATCATTAAGAGAAAAGGAAGAATAAGTTAAAAATGGAGTAAAGTGGAAAATGCAGTGTTAAAAATTTAAATTAGAAAAGAAACCACAAAAGTGGGAGAGGGAAGTCATATATATTGGATGTATGTGTCTGTAAGGTGTGCACTTGTAAACTTTTGAAAATTGAAAATAAAAATTATATATAAAAAATAATGAGCATTGCCATTCAAATGGTGTGTATGTGTCACATATTGCTAGGCACCCCCAATATTTTATTCAAATTGCCACCCCTGCAGAACACATAAAGGCCACTTCTGGAAATCTAGTGGAATATGGTGGAAGCTCAGTACTCATTTCCCTGTTAATCCATTTGCAAGCCCATTAACCCAGAAAATTGTGAGAATAAAGTGGGGCTAGACAATGTATCACTAGTGTATAGGTTTTTTCTGCTATGAAAATAGCAGAAAAAACCTATACACTAGTGATACATGGTGTGAATGAAATTTAGCTCAACATGCTGGTATATCAGTCAAAAAGCCATGGCTCCATAGGCAAGCAGTATGGTCATGTGAAAGGAATGTTAGAAAATGGAACAGAAGTGCTAGCAATCAGAGAAACTAATGCATGTCTGGACGCCCCCTATGCCACCAGCTAGGCCAGAAGTTGCTCTGGATGCTTTGCAGTTTATACAAGACAGCTGCCCTCAATACAGGGTTGACAAACACAAAAATCCAACTAGTTAGATGTATAAAACCAAGAGTTCCAAAGCCATGTTTTGGGGATCATTGCAAAAAAACCAAAGTTCACATGCAATACTTGCATAACAAGAGGAATAATCCTGTGTCTATGTAACCTGATGCAAAGGCCTAAGTATATTTCAAAGAGCTTCTTTTGCCACATTCCAACATGTTTACTAAGAAATAAATCCTATGTTGTTTAATGCCACTTTATCACTTTATACACTGGATCAAGTATATCAAAGTACTCTCACAAGGACACAGCTATTTTTGGCATTTCATGTCCCATAGGCAATTTCCCCTCATGTCCAGAATGCATCAAAAACTTGAAAAGCTTGTCCCTTGACTCAAAAGAACTACCAAGCAGAAAGAAACAGCCCCACCCTCTTTTGAAAGCAGTTGTGGAAAGTATGAACAGACTAGGGGTGAGATTCTGCAGCTCTTACTCATACATACACCCTCGGGAGGAGCAGTCTGCAATTTTAAAAAAGGAAGAAGACTAATTACTGGCTCCCCTGCCTTCTTTCTTGAAGGAGAGCTCACATTTTAATTTCATACCTAGGTAATGTTTGCAAGAAGTGGCAACTCGGCTATTATTAAAACAGTTAAGCAACGTCATAACCACAGGGTGCATGTTTTTCAAAAAAGGAAAAAAAAAGGTTTCCATACAAGGAAGTCACATTTTCCCCCTCTTAAATCACTCTTTGGTGGTTAAAAATAATTCAGTTTTCCATGGTCACACCCACCCACACAAAAGTCAGTCCTAAAAGAGCTAGTTTTAGACAAACTAAAAAAATAAACCTGCATTGGCAGCTTTAGAAATATTGCTGCTTTTTCATAATTCGCCCCCCCCCCAAAAAAAATACAGCAAGCAAGCAACTTTTTTAAACATACTACAACTTTGTTCCTAAGCACATTTGGTTGAAAATAAGTAATACCTGAAAGTAAATTTGCACAGGATGTCAGCCCATAAGTTACATATTTCTACAACTAACAAGCAGTAAAGAGCGAGGGATGACGAAGCCATACCTTTTGATTTCCAAACTCAGAAAGACTCTTTTTTGCTCTGGAAAAGTACAGACTGGAAGAATCAGACTGCCGACTTGTGGTTTTTATAAAGCTAGCAGGAAGCCACACCTAGCAACCAATGCTTGCTTCTACAACTCAAATGATTGGTTGCTTGGTGGGGGAAGGCTAAGAATCTAGGCAAAACTCACGCCCAAACATTTTGGAAACAAACTGTCCACTGCAGTGAAGAAACAGATCAGTGAGCTAATGCTGAAACTGCTGGAACCAGATGAATAACTGAGATGGCTGAATCCTGAGACATGGAAGTCAGTGGTACAGTATTAAAAATTAAGCTGCAAATTAGACACTCTTAACTGCTCAAAAAGTAACACATTACTCAAATTGGTAACCTGTTTAGGATTGCCATGTCAAAGTCAGTTTCTTTTTTTCACTGTTAAAAGCAGTTTCTTTGTAGACTGCCACTATTGTCATGGTTCATATACCCAAATGAGCACAGAAATATGCACATTCCTTCAGCTCTCATCTGAAAATTTGTTCACATTTCTGAAACTTCCTTCAGAAACAGCCGCCAGCTGCTACATGCATGGCTGGCTCAAGGCACCCACCCATTATGATTTTCATACATGAAGAAGGATGTTGATGATTGGTAAGCCACTACCAAGTGCTTCATTCAGCCCTTCCTCTGGAAAAGATCCAGCCAGTGAGATGCTGGACACCTGAATGAATAGACTGGACAGATTAATGGGTAGGGGAGAAACATTTTTACTAGAATGGCTTTTCTTTAAATAATCCCCACTCTAGATCAAGAGGAGACTCTTGAGAGTCCCATGGACTGCAAGAAGATCAAACTTATCCATCCTTAAAGAAATCAGCCCTGAGTGCTCACTAGAAGGACAGATCCTGAAGTTGAGGCTCCAGTACTTTGGCCACCTCATGAGAAGAGAAGACTCCCTGGAAAAGACCCTGATGTTGGGAAAGATGGAGGGCACAAGGAGAAGGGGACGACAGAGGATGAGATGGTTGGACAGTGTTCTCGAATCGACTATCATGAGTTTGGCCAGGCTGTGGGAGGCAGTGAAAGATAGGCGTGCCTGGCATGCTCTGGTCCATGGGGTAACAAAGAGTCAGACATGACTGAACGACTGAACAACAACAACAACACTCTAGATCATCAACAAGAACGATCCATATGTTTGATGTTACCGGAAACATCAGCTGATGGACAGGAGGGCAGGGAACAAGGTGGCACAGCAGGAATTTAATCCTTATTTATCAGCTGAGCAGGATTAAAGCCCTAGCACCAGCCCTACCATTCTCTCGAAGGCACGCCACTCTGCTGGCTGTTGCTCCGCTCCCTTGGTCACAGCGATGCTTACTGGGGTTCCTGCCAAACCCCAAATTCAAATTTGAGCTATCCGCAGCGGCTTGGGGGGGGGGCGGAGCAAGAGGAGTGGACTGTGTTGGAGCAGGCTTCACTCCTGTCCGCTCCTAAAGTAGGAAAGGGGGCCGGAGGTGATGCCAGCAGAGCATTCGGCCCCCTAGAGCCCACCTAGCCCTCCCTCTAATTTTATCCTTCCTTACAGGCTAACCTTTCTCATTTCCAGGTCCATGGGCGTTACTACAGTCGGATGATGGTTGCTGTTTTTCTCAGAGCCGGGAAGGAATTTCCCCTGCTCTGCAGGTTTTGCCTTTCCCATAGCAATTGTCACCACTTTGGCGGTTTTAAGCCTTGGGTGGAATCCTTTAGTCTGACAATCAAAGAAGGGGTGATATGGTGACTCACTCCTTTTGCGGCGGCGATATCAGGGTTCCCCGTTAGAGGGGTCCTGAGGGGAGTCCCTGACCACAAGTGCACAGTGGTGGGCTGTAGAACTCCCCTCAGCAACGTGGAAGGGGGCCAGCTGTGTAAATGAACGTTTTGCAGATTGACCCTGACTTGCCTCAGACCCCCAGTTGGGGGCTGAGAGGGATACATGCCCAATGCCTAAGCCAAGGTTTCCCTTCCTACATCTGAAATATAATAAAGTTGTGGCCATTTTAATCCCAAATATGTTGCCATGTCTACTCCTTGATCCTGAGGTATGGCTCCTAGGTCCGGGGGGGGGGGGGACTGTGCTTGGGCAATGGAAAAGCTTTTGCTGTGTATATTACCTGAATTATTTGAAGTCTTTCTTCAGCTTTCTGTACTGGATATATAAAGGTACTTTCAGGTGTTTACACATTTCAGGCTGTAGTGAATCCATGTACTCAATAGTTGTTGCATGCTACACATGCTGCTCAGTCATGGGTGCACACAATGATACCATCTGATCCCCATCTGATGAATTGGGACTTCTTATGGTGGTGGAAGGAGCTGCCATCTGGAAGCAAGCATGTTCTGGATAAGTCTGCCACATCCAACATTTGCCAGCCTAGTGCCTTCCAGAAGTTTTGGAACATTTCTCATCAGCCCCAGTCAGCACAGCTCATTCAAAACATCTGGAGGGCACCAGGTGGCCAAAGACTGCTCTAGTGATATCCCTCTGCCACTATTTCACCTCCTGTGAGTAGGGCAACACAATTCGGGGGGACATTTGGGCTCAACAATTTACCTAGTCCCCTACCCCTCCACTTGATGTGATGTGCTAGGGTAGCCCATTTCAGTAAAAGGGCTGTGTCCCAAAATACAGGGGTGTGTACAGCGTATCTTTCCCACACACTGAACAGCTGCAGTCTCCCCATCCGCTGTTTTCCCCACACACACACGTAGCATCCAGGAGCAGTTTGCTATGCACTCTAGCCTAAGCTGAGCCAACACCCACTTCTAGTTTCTCCACCCTATTCACAGGTGTTGAAATTGATGGGTTTAACTTAGCAATTTTAAGGGGTATGCAAGCAATAATGCTCTCCAGACTTACTGACATCATCTCTCCTCTTGGGGGCTATTATTTCTCCTCAGGTGTTGCCTCAGATCAACACATGCTAGTGAAATGTTAAAACAAAATAAAATAAAAAATTCCTTCCAGTAGCACCTTAGAGACCAACTAAGTTTGTTCTTGGTATGAGCTTTCGTGTGCATGCACACTTCTTCAGGTACACTGAAACAGAAGTCACCAGACCCTTTTATATGGTGAGAGGGTGGGGAGGGGTATTACTCAGAAGGGTGGTGGGAATGAAATGTTATATGAAACATAGTGAAATGTTATATTCAGTCCTGCAGTCACTCTCTGCCATACCAATCAACATATCCACCTTGACTCAGTTTAAGCTATTGAGGGTAACCAAGTTGTCCTGTGCATCAGAGTCTCCCTTTAATTCAGGGCTGGGGAACCTTTTAGGCTCCATGGGCCAGAACCTTATCAGGAGGAGCTGCCTCTCAGGCCAAATTTGACAGCTGGGTGGGGCTGCCCAACTGTCAAAATCCCTTGTGCTCCACTGTCAAAGTCTTAAGGGGAAGTGGGGGGAGGGAGGCCTGCGATGCCCTTTTCAAGTCTCCTCCCACTTCCCTTTTAAGTCTTAGACACTAGAGACTTAAAGAGGGAGGGGGGAACTTGCAAAAGGCTTTAAGACAACCACCATGCTCCCAGTTGCCCCATGCTCCTGTTTGCAGGGCCGCAGCCTGAAAGGGAGCACTTGATGCATTCCCACCCGAGAACTAATTCATCTCATTCAAAATGGAAGGGGACAAGACTTTTAGTTTGTGACATAGCAGCTTCTAGTTAAGAAGAGCTTGGTGGTGGTTGATTTTTTTTAATAAAAAAAAATCACAACTGCACCCCTCAAAAGAGTTAAGTCTCCAAATGTTGTCTGCTTTATCTGCCCAGCTCTGCTCCTGGGTGGTTTTTTAAAAATCCATATCTTATCTGCTTAAGACCACAATCCTATACACACTTAACTGGGGAAGTAAGTGCTATTGAGCACAGTGGAGCTTACAATTAAATTAGCATAGATTTGTGCTGCAGGTGATCCTAAAGAAAACCTACCTGGAAGATCAATTTCACCCGTACCAACCAAACTGGTAGCTGCATTCATTGGGGAGGCTCTGTTAGAAATTCTGTCCCCACTTGTAGATTAGAGATGTGGCGGCATATGGAAGAGCCTTTTCTGTGCTGGCCCCCAGGTCTGGAACTCCCTCACCCTGAAGTTTTATCTGGCATCCACATTGTACATATTTTGGTGGCATTTTGAGGAACATCTTCTCACCCAGGCTTTCTGGGCTGGTTGAATATGAATTTTCACAGGTTCTGTACTGTTTTACTTGGATTGTTGTTTAATGCTTTCAGAATGTAGATGTGATTGTATTATATTGTTGTTGTTGTTGTTGTTGTTGCATTGTTTCTGTGAAGGGTGTGTAACAAATATAGAATAAGAATAAGAATAATAAATCAGAGCAAGTTTCCGCTCTGCTTAGGAACAATCTGCATATCTTTAGCATGGCCCTGACTAGGAGCAGCGTCTGTGACTCAGAGGCACTCCCCACTGCCTCTCCTTCCTTCTGGGGGAATAAGAAACTGCTTTCTTTGGTCTGCTACACATTCCAGCATTCCTTTTGCCAGCTCAACTTTGCAGCCCATCAGACTCTTGCTATTGCCAGGCTCAGTGTCTACGTAGCTCATTTCTTATGCTGAGATCTAGGAGTCCAATCTATTGTGAGTGTGTGGATGACAATCAATCAATTTATTTATTGCATTAACCATATGCCCATAGCACATTGTGAGAGACCAGGCAGTGACCTGTCGCGATTATAGATAGAATACTACGAATACAGTTAGAACATTAAGTGTAAAATCATACTGAGTAATACAGATGAGATAAAGAGCAATAACATGGCATGTTGACTTTGTCTATGTCAGGAAGTTACATAGGACTAGGGCTGAGGTAAGTTAGCCAAAATGGTGGCCCTGGGTTTCAGGGCCTGTAATATGTAGATGGCCACTCCATGTGATATCAGCAATGTGTCCTGTGAAACTAGAGAGGGAAAAGCAACAAACATTAGATGGGTCATTCATTCCCTGTGCTACTTCTGCAAATGAAAACCTTCCCATTATCTAGCAACCAGAAGAGAGACTGCAGTGCAATCCTGTAGTTGTTTTCAGTGTCAAGGCTGCTGGCTGCTGTTTTTTCAGCTGCCATTGCATTCAAACCCCTGTCTGAGGAAACACCCCTGGTAGGGGGGAGTGCTATGGACTCCTTTTAGCTGTGGAATCAGGTCTGCTTAAAGATTTTCATGGGAGAATATGTGGATATCATGATGGCATTGATGTCATCACACATGCTGATTGATGCCTTATATAAATGGGTGCTGGGGTGGTAGTCATCAGCATGCAGCACCATGATTGGTTGCTGTTGGAGCATTGATGGAGGGTGCTGCAAGGATGTCTTTCAATGCTGCCGCGCTCTGTCTTGTTTCTACTTGCATTGTTTTGCTTTCTACTTTGCAGCTGGGAGTTCATAGGATCACGCCCATGTTATGCCTGTGTAACTCTGGTATAGCTACAGCATAGCCGGGGTGCCAACCTGAATAAAATATTGGGGAGCAGGTAAGCCCCGGCCCACATAATTGATCACATGATGTGGTGCATACCTACCATTTGAATGGCAATGCCCATCAACTTTGTGGGCCTCCGGCCTCCTCAAATATTTTAGGGGGGGGTGAAGTCCCCTCAGCTCCATGGAGTTGGCTCCTATGAGCGTAGGAACTACTGTACTAGCAAGAGCATAAGAAGAAGGTAAATTATTAGAATTGCTTAATTTGAAGTTATTGTCAGACATCACAAGTCTGCCTAAGTCATCAACCATTTCATTCAAGGTAACAGAAAAAGTGTTTCAGATATTAGGCATCCAGCTAATAATTAACAGGTTTATATGACTTACCACTTCAACTAATTTGTTCATGACATCTGGCCATTTTATGGTCAAAACCAGCAACATTGCCCCCCAGGTTAAAAAAACAAAAACAAAAATGGTGAAATGCTATGCATTATGAACAATGAATAATAATCACAGGTTGCTATAGACTAGAGGTTTAGGCATGACATGATAGCATCTCAGAGTGCCTACAGAAACCTTACAAGTTTTTCTGGCTGGTTGCAAAATAGCTCTTTGTGTGGGATGTGCTCTTCCCTAGTTGCAGTTATGAAAGAATTTCCAGCAAAAGCTGACTTGGATGGAGTCATAGGCCCCTAAGGAAGGAAAACATGAAGCTCCTGGTGGTCAAATGATCTTCCCTGAAGCACTGCCAGAGGAAAGCAATTGCTGGCTTCATAGGGAGCCTGCCCAAATTAGATAGTCCATAAATGGATGCCTGAAAAGCCTCCCAAACAGGGGCAACCAACAGTGCCAGGAAACTTGCAACTTTGACTGTTATGTCAAAGGTAGTATATTTGCAAGTACATTTTCTCTTGCACTATTAGACAAATGCCCCATATACTGTATCAACATATGCTTCTATGTGCTTCTGGGGGCACACTGAGACCAACATAACCTTGTGCTGTTCATCTGATAACATTCTTTATTGCAGGCATGGCCAACTGCAGTCAGACACAGTCACCATCCTGGCAAGAACAACACTGCCAGTGGCTTCTCCCCTTCTGCATTATGCGCTCCTTTTACTGGCAGGACATGTCACAATCCTGCTTCTGACATATATGCCCGGGCAAGAGCACAGGAGTCACCTACTGGCAGGCATTAGTCCAGACACTGCTTATGTATGTTCCAGAGCTCCATATGGCTCTGTTGTCCTTCTGGAGCATCACTCAAGCAGGGATTAGCCATGTTTATTTCAGTATTGGGGATAGTCTTTTCAGACAACCTAAGTCCCACATGCAATTTTTGTGAACGTTGAATTGAATGAGCCTCTAGGGTGTACAGAAGAACCACAGGGCTGCAGTGGTGCCATTTAATTAATGGCCTGACTGCTGGCCAAAGAAGAAACCCAATTCCCTATCAGAAGCATGGCTTTATTTCCACAGGAAACCATATCCTAGTCCATGTCAAAAGGCTCCTGCATTTTTTAACATGCTCTGTGTCAGATTCTTCCACATGAAGCAGCTTGTTCTTAAAGAAACAAAACAAAAAAGCTCTTCAGTGAATTCATTATCCTGAATCTACTGTTTGTTCACCATGGAAGAAGGTAAATTTGCTCAAGTTTTTATTTTCTTTTAAGTAAACCTTTTGTTCAGCAATGTTGAGGCTTCCTGGGAGTGGCAAATGTGACTTGCATGATCAATATTTGTTCAGTGGCTTAAATGTGATTGCTTGTTTATAAAATGCTTGAAACTGGCTCATAAAACAATGTAGATTTTGCTCTCATACTCAGAGGAGCGAAAAGAGAGATACAATTACCTATATTTTAAATTTGCTGCTGTAGAGAGGAAAACTGAGCCACACTTCCCAACTGCATAGATGTGAGAAAAAGAGAGAGAAATACAGGAACTTTACCCTTTCTAGCACCAAAACTGGGAAGTTAGAATGTTTAAACAAAAGTACAAGTTTTGTTTAAACTTTTGTTTAAACTTTGCAAGGACTTTATAATTTTTGTATTCAGAAAGGCGTTAATTTCAGATTGATTTAGTGGGAGCCCATCCAGCCCTTATCATCTACTGGAATGTTTCCAAGATAAAGCTGCTCCTTAATCTGAAATATGTTTAAACTATTTCAAAAGGTCACTGTTTGCTGTGCATCACGGTGCTTTCCCCCTCCCGTCTCCCCTCCCCCCAACAAGCAATGCTGCAATCCATTCCTCCATGTCTCTTCGTTCAGAGACAAGCGTGTTGCATTTGCACTATGGCTTAACAATGATGATGAAATATTAACATCTACAGAAATAGTGGTTTGCCCACTTGGCAAGAAACTGAGCAAAATTTTCTATCTGCAAAAAAATATTTGTAAAAGTTCAGTGAGGTATTTCATCTGCTTTATAAGTAAGCAACAACAAAAGTATTTTAGTAAAATAATGCAAGAGCAGGGCAGATTGGAGACCTTTCAGCTTTGAATGTTTATTGAAATACTGGCACAACAAAATCAAACTAGCTTTAAATTAACTGCAGAGTTGCCCAAAGTGTTAACAGAAGGCACTTGGTAGAACTAAACCTCAGTGAAGTAAGCATTCCTATCCGTATCATATGCTACTTGCTTCAAATGACCTTGACCCATCTTCCTGGCCTTAGATGGTAAACAGATGTGGACACAAGTGGTGTGAAGCAGTAGTAAGGACTAGAGCGGAAGATTTGATGATGGTTAAACCCCAGTTCCTTGATTAGCTATGTAGTTCACTAGGTGGTTTGGTTTGAACATCACACACAAACACACCCTTTCCTCACAGGGTGTCTATAAAGCTAAAGCATTTCTCTTGGCCTTTAAAGGAAAGGTGAGACACAACATGGGCAGAGATGGACTGAGGGGATGGGGAAACTAGCCTCCACTGGTGGTGCAGGCCCAGGGAGGTGTTTGTGTGGTGATGTCCTGTTGCTGTCACTGGGAGAAGCTTCCCATCTTTCTCACACTGCAGCACAAAGGTGTGCAATTTTTTCACCCTTCCTTCTAACCTCACCATCACTCCAGGCACTTCAAGTTAGTGGGTCACATAAAATGTAATAATAATAATAATAATAATAATAATAATAATAATAATAATAATAATAATAAATTCCTTCCAGTAGCGCCTTGGAGACCAACTAAGTTTGTTCTTGGTATGAGCTTTCGTGTGCATGCACTCTTCTTCAGATACCTACCATAAAATGTAGTAATTTCTAATGTGATCTTTTCCGCCAGAGGTGAATGGGCAGAGATACAGTTCCTTGCCAAGAGCACAAGGGATGCTAGGGACGCCTCAGAGCGAGGAAGCTGTTTCATTCTTACTTTTATGGATGGTGACGAAAACCACATAAAAGCAGCAAAAACCATTCTGGTGCCATCAAATTACAAAGCTGGCAGCAACTAAAGCCCTCTTCACACATTCCAGTGGTATTCCACACATTCAAAAATGTACTCAGTGTAGAAATATTTGTTCTCATAGATTTGTATGTGTATAGGCACCTTTCCACATAATTGGGACATTTGTTTGTTTATTGCCTTTATATCCCACCTTCTTCTTCCCAAAGGTGCTCAAGGTGACAGGCATAGTTCTCATCAACTCCATTTTACCCTCACAACAACCCCATGAGGTAGGTTAGGCTGAGAGGCAGTGACTGGCCCAAGATCACCCAGTGAGATTCATGGGCAAGGGGTGGTTTGAACTCTTGTATCCCAAGTTCCTCAACCAACACTAACCACTACACCACACTGGTAGAACATTGCCAGAATGTCTGAAGAGGACTAGTGTTTTATTAACTACCTGTCTTGGGGTGGTATTCAGTACTAGCCATCTCAGAGTAGACCAATTAAAGTTAATGGACATGTCTAACTTAGGTTCATTCGTTTTCCTGGGTCTACTTTGAGTAGAACTCAGCTGACTACAACCTTTGATTTGGACAAGTTGTTTCCATGCTAACAATTTTATCTGAAATTGCAGTTCCAGGTACAATATTTGGACAGTGCTAACAATCCAGTTTTTGGTCATTTGTTTTTAGTATTCAACTTTGTATGGATGGAGCAATTATTGTATGGTACTGGGTGATTTTTGTGTATGAGCATTTTTAGTATATTACTTTTGTTTTAATTTTTAGAAGGATAAAATAACAGTACACAATAAAAATTAAAACAAAAGTAATATACTAAAAATGCTCATCCCCAAAAATCACCCAGTACCATACAATAACTGCTCTGTAATTGCTCCAGGACTTCTTTTGTGTGAACCAAATCATAGACTGAATAAATGTACATGTAATCTAATTCTCCACTCAGTCATTTTTTTCAAGCAACTCCAGATCACATCATTGCCAATCCATTGCATTTTGGTATTTTCTGTATCCTCTTTTCCTCTTTGGAGGACATTTAGAACATACACAGAATTGCAAAGCCAGCATCAGAACTTGAGGTATTGCTCTTCCATGAGCAACTTGAAGAGGCATTAATAGTGATGACTTGGATACTGTTGTTGTTACAGGTTTGACTAGTGAAGTGCCTGATACACTGTCTAGGCAGAATTGTGAAAAGAGTTTTCAGCTTTTGAGACCTGCTGTTTCTGGAAGACCACTTACCCTTGTTAGTCAGGTGGCAATGTGCAACAGTGCCTTCTCCATCCAGGATGTGACAAGGGGCAGGCTCTTGGGGGAGAGGTGTCCCCATCCAGTGAGACCCCAAAATGGACCTCATGGAAGTCAGAGAAGTGGATCATGGCCTGCCTGCAAATTGGCCAATCATGGGCTGGCTGCTCAGTTGGCTCCACCCAGGAAGCAAATCAGACTGAGACTGTAGGCTTTGCCTCCTGGGTATATATGAGCATTCAGCAACCACCTCTCCGTGTAGCTCCCTACCATATGGTCACCAACACCAGATTTGGGGGTGAGGTGTTCAAAAGAGCAGTGGCAGATCAGCTTGGAGAATACAATTTATCTGAACCCATTTTGGTATAGATTCAGGCCTGGATAAGGGACTCCATCAGACTTCTCTGATGGATTGGGAGAGGGACAGAATCTTCGTATCTTACTGGACCAGTTTAGTGAGTGGGAGTTGTAGGCACTGTTTTGCAGTGTTTATACTCCTACATACTGGGCCTGTTCTAGAGAGTGGCACTGGGACTGTAATTGGTCCCGCAGACATCTTGTCTCTGATGCTGTTTAACATCTATATGAAGCTGTTTGTTGGGAGCAGTCATTAGGAGATCTGGAGCACAGTGAAATCACCCAGCTCTTTATCTTTGTCGCATCTGAGGTGTGGCCGCACAAGTCCTGATCAGGTGCTTGGATGCACCGGTGGGTGGGATGAAGCTGAATCCCATTAAGATGGAGGCTTTGTAGGTAGGTGGCTCCTAAGCCCAGGAAGTAGGCAATTGATCTATTCATGATGGAGTTGCCCTCCCTTGAAGGAGCAGATAGGTAGTCTAGGGTTGCTTTTACTCTTTACAGTTTCTGCCCCTGAAATTCATTCTTGTTCAGTAGTAGTAACATAGTGATTCCACATGACGCTTAATATAGCACTGTATTATCAAGGAATTACCACCCCAATGGTCACAGTATTTCTATAATGTTTACTCAACAGGAAGTCCTGCTCAGCAAAAGACTCTGCCGCATTAATTAGTAGTTTTCTTTTTCCTTTCTGCCGCTATAATTTCTTCTTGTTCAGTGGAGCAGTAGCATCACTAATAGCCTCAACTGCATCTTAATTGGCCATTTCTTGATTCCTAGATTTAATATATTTCATTTAAAACACAGTGGCAGGAAACATGAGCTGTCTAATTAAGGGACATTCAGGGCAGATTCTGGAAGGAGAAAGCTTCTAATAAAAAACGCAGGAGATTTTTGCTCTTTCTTCTGAATAAACATTATAGAATGACATTGGTCAGGGAGACTGGCATTGCAGGATGATGATGATATAGCTGCATTATTTTAAGAGCTGTGTGGAGCCACTGTTTTATTGCCATTTCCAGATGACAGAAGAAAACTAATGTATCAAAAGAACTAAAGGACCATCGTGTGGAAGCAGCCAAAGTAACTTCAAATAACTTATCATACCTGTATGGTATTTAATGAATATAACAAATATTTCTAGTAAATATAAATAAAATATACTTTGTTCCAAAAATTATATTAGCTTACTTATCATTATCAAATCAAAAGCTGCACATAGATCAGTGGTAGTCCCTGTGTACAGAACTGGAGATCAAAGAGAATATCCCTTAATGGCCTCAGCACTGGGCAGACATTAAGAGAGAACAAAACTCAAATTACATTCCAATTTGAAAGCAACATTTGTCATCCTGATTAATGAATGATTGGTGTGTATCAGACTGACATTTCCATTAATGTGCTCAGTCTTGTTCAGCAGTACTCAGTGAACAGAAGTCATCAATTTAAGTTCTGTGGGTGAGAAATAATACACTTTAATAGGGCTGTACAATTTAAAGTAGTGCTGAAAACTCTGTTTAAACCCATATACCTGTAAGTGGAATTTTTTCTTAATTTGTGTGGGTCTCTAAGCAGGTATTTGCAAATATGGTGCTAAACTGAAAGAAAGGAATCAAAACAGTAATCAAAGAAAAAAGAATGAAAAGAATATTGGGGTCTTTTGAACTAAACAGGCCATGACTTTACTTACTAGGCAATAAATACTTTGTATGGGAGGGCAAAATCAGGTCAGGCAATAAAGAGCAAATCTGCTATGTATAAGCCATAATTTATGACTGAGAAACCCAGACTGAGAAACCCAGGAACAAGAAATCATTGTAATCCTATGCATGTTTATTTAGAGGGAAATCCCACTGTATTCAATGGACTAAGTAAGTGTGCATAGACTTGTTTCTTACTTAGTGTACTCAGCAGAGGAATCCCTAATTCCCCTCACAGAGCAACATTTCCCAGAGTTCCCTGAAAAGAGGGAATGTAAGGGGAACAATGCACAACACCCTTAATGTTCCCAAAATTCTCGGGGGGGGGGGAGCCATGACAGTTCAAAGTGGTTCCATGGTGCATTAAAGTACAGTGTGACTATGGCTCAGGACTCCAGCAAAGGACAGGCTATGGATCCAATGGACTCAGGGGCGGAGGAAGGGGGGGTGCAGTGAGGGCAGTCCACCCTGGGTGAGTGAAGGGGGGTGACAGAATGCCGGGCGGCACTCACCGTGGGGCCTGCAGAGCCTGAGCCACATGTCTCTCCTGGGAGAGACACGGTGGCTTGAGCGCCAGTGCTGTCAAGTATCCCGTTTCCCCCAGGAATCTCCCTTATTTCAAGCAGTTTCCCGCTGCTATCCCTTATTTTTTATATCCCTTAAATTTCCCGTTTTTTCAAAGGAAGCAGCTCCTCTCCCTCCCCCTGCTGGCCAGGGACTGGGAAGACCTTGCCTCCTTGCAGCCTCAAAGCAAGTGGGAGCCATTTCCCGCACTTACAGGCGCCGTAGCCCACGGGCAGCGTTTCCAAAATACAGTAAGCCTACTGCGCGCGTTCACACCAGTGACGCCCACTTTTGCTTCTGGCTCCGCCCACCACTGCCATGTGACTGTCCCCGGGATAGGTGAGGCTGCTGATCCCTTATTTTCACATCCAAAACTTGACAGCTATGTTGAGCGCTCACAGGCTCTACGCTGCCCAAACGGTCCGTCCGCTGCCCCCCCCCCAGCTGTAGGGCGGCTGAGTGGGAGGAGGCAGGCATACTCCAGAGGCCCCATGGTGCACCCTGCCTCTATGGGAGGCTCACCCCAGGCGCCGGAGCGGATTCCTCCACTGCTGCTCAGTGCCTCTCCTGACCCTCCCCTGGTGCTTCTTGAATTCTTTCCACTCTTACTGCTTTTGGAGCATTGACAGCACAGGAGTAATGGCAGCTGTAGAGGACTCCAAAGGACGAGACCTACAGGGACAGACCTCCTTTTCTGCCTGTGGACTTCCTTCTCCAACCATAGAGTGGGAGGTCCATATTATCCTATGAGCCCTGGGACCATAAGACGACAGTCTTACTGTCACTCAGGTTTAAGGTAAAGGTCCAGTCGTGTCTGACTCTGGGGTTGCAGCGCTCATCTCGCGTTACTGGCCGAGGGAGCCGGCGTACAGCTTCCGGGTCATGTGGCCAGCATGACTAAGCTGCTTATGGTGAACCAGAGCAGCACATGGAAATGCCGTTTACCTTCCTGCCAGAGTGGTACCTATTTATCTACTTGCACTTTGACGTGCTTTCGAACTGCTAGGTGGGCAGGAGCAGGGACCGAGCACCTGTATTTAAATGCTAAGAATCCTTAACATAATTTAAGCAATATTCTAATTAGCAAAACAAGTAGTCCCCCCCCACTCAATATACCATGGATAATTGTTAGGGTAAATTGGACAGCTAGAACGGTTTTGAAATTTATTCCCTCAACATGTTTAATTTTAATTTGATCAGTTGGAACACAGCGCAGTGCTGCCAAAGGGCTCAGAAATAACATAAGCATAATAAATTACAGAAAGAAATAATGGGAGGTATTAATTGCTATGCTCTTGTTCTGCTTTATCTGTTAATTGTATTCATATATCACTACTTGTATATAAATTTGCCTTCAATTGTTTTCACTATCATAAAAGTAAGAATAAGAAGGCAGTCAGCCCTAAAGGCATATGGTGTGTTCTCTCTCTCTCTCTCTCTCTCTCTCTGTGTGTGTGTGTGTGTGTTTTGTGTTTTTTTTACAAAATCCAACAGCTAGCTATGAGTTTGGAGGCAGTTCAGAGGGATATAATTAAGAACACAGTTGGATGATGCTTTTGGGCAACCTTATTGCCCAAGAACCTGAACAGTCAAGAAGCTATGTGGTTAAAAAAGAATGGAGAACAAATTATATGTAAAATAATGTGGCGGCAATAGAATATTGCTTCAGCTGAGCTGGGGGCGGGCGGAAAGACAGAAAGTCTTGATGTATATTTGTGTGGTAATGTTGCAAACTTATATGGTTTGAAGATAAGGGACTTATCTTTAAGGAGCTTGAATTTCAGGATGTGACTCGGAAATGAGCATTTTCTGCTATGGCTCCTGTATTAGGCCCTTCTCTCTGCCATGCATGACGCAGCATCCATTGCTTCAGATGGCTTGTCAAGACGTCTCTTTTTGTCCAGGCTTTTTCTGGACCCTGTTTTGTGTGTTTGAATCTCTCCTGAAAGCCTGTTTAATTGGTTTCCACCCTTTACCAAAAGGTCCCAGTCCAGGTTACAGCAAAGCAATGGTACAATTTAATTAAAATTAGGTAAAAACAATGTTTAATATAAAATTTTAAAAATGAATTTTAAATGGAGAATAAAAGCAGGTCTGAAAGAAATACCTCTGCTGTTAAAGGCCAAGGGAAAGAGGTGTGTCTTATGCATAGGATGCTGGTTAGACAATGAGGATACAAAGCGGGGGGGGGGGAGGGATTCAACAATTTGATCAGCAGACTGAGCAGGCACACAAGTAGCAGCGCCCGCCCTGTGGAACACGCTCCCATCAGATGTCAAGGCAATAAGCAACTATCTTACTTTTAAAAGACATCTAAAGGCAGCCCTGTTTAGAGAAGATTTTAATGTTTAATGCTGTATTAGTGTTTTTAATATTCAGTTGGGGTATAAATAATAAATTAATATTATATTATTATTATTATAAGTGTCTTCTCCACTATTAATAATATTTTATTTATTGTTTAAAAGGGATCATATGTACAGATCAAGGTCTGGCAGAGGTGTGCCTGTGTTACAGGTTTGTACAGTGGGACAGGGAAATGATGCTCAGTGCCAAGCAGTGGCTGAAAACTGAGAAAGGAAGGAGGACTAATGATTTAGCAGATGCTAGAGGAGAAGCCTAGTGCACGCAGTACAGAAATAACATTGCACCTGCATATAGAGCTGTAGCAAACTAAGTAGTTATGTTATATCATCATTGTGTGTCCTGGCAGGTTGCTAGAGGAACATTATGTGCATTTTGCAAACTGAGGTCCCCTCTCCTCCCTCACACTCACCTGCTCTAGTGAGCACACCTGA
Organism: Lacerta agilis; assembly: GCF_009819535.1. Lineage (NCBI taxonomy): Eukaryota > Metazoa > Chordata > Lepidosauria > Squamata > Lacertidae > Lacerta > Lacerta agilis. The sequence continues at coordinate 59,519,092 of NC_046322.1, forward strand.
AAGCTCATTTGGTTTCCCCCTGGCTTCACTGGTCATAGGAACATAGGAAGCTGACTTCATACCAAGTCAGAACACTGGTTCATCTAGCTTAGTCTGCACTGACTGGCAGCAGCTCTCCAGGGTTTTAGACAGGGGACAATTCACCAGAGATTGAACCTGGGACCTTCAGCATCCAAAGCAGGTCCCTCTGCCCGGGACCATGCAGTTGGAAACAAGCAGAGGCCATGCTCAAGCTGTCACAAGTCCTATCCTCAAACCAACCTCAAACTTTTGCCTCTCGTTGGCTTGCTCCCTCTGTGGGAATGTCCCTGAACTTCCTGCTGCTCCCCAGCCATGTTGTTGGCATGCCTCATCTTGCTTGTTTGTTGTGCTCTGCCTGGAACATGCCCTGTTTTGCATCCACCTGAATTTAATCCTACTCAAACCTCTAGATTTAGTTTATATCATTTTAAAAAAAACAAAACCAAACTATACTTTCATATTTTCATAAACCACTTTGAGATGTTATTACAATCAAGCTGTATATAATTTCCATGAAATAAATAAAAATACATACATTCATACATACATACATGCCGCATGGAGGGATATCTCCTCCCTGCCTCCACAAGCCATCTGTGTTGGTGACATTTGCTCCATCTCCTCCTCTACAAAACTGAGACAGGGAAGCAGCAGCAAGAAACATGCCGCCTTAGCAAGAGCAAACGCCAATGCCCGCATTTCATTTGGCAGGAACCTGGCAGGGAGTCCGTCTCCTCTCAGCTCTCCTGAAATGGGGCTTGAATGGAGGGGTCAGCATGGAGCCCCCTCCTCTCTCTGTGTCGGTGGCATCCATTGAGTTTTCTTGGCTGTCTCTTCCACCAGGGCAACCCAAGAAGACCAACATGCACTGTTACATATTTTGTACTATTTGTTTGTTTCAATATTTTTAACATTGTAAACTGCCTTGGCTCTCTTGGCAGAAAGGTGTTGCTTTATGTCAGAACCTAGAAACTCCTCAGGGTCTAGCATACTCTGGATATTTTAACATCTGGGTTAACCTTTCAGACATCAAGCTGATGTGCAGCTCATTAATCAGTTTATTCAGTATTAACTGCAAAACAGATTATAGGTAGCATGTATGTATCAGTCAAGCTAACTAGCTAGGTCTGGATTATTGTTTCTCATTCAAATGGCCACCATGATAAACAGAGATTCAAATGAATAAATGAATGAAGGGTTGTAAAAATGATATGGGTATTTTATTTTTGTTCAGGCATGTACCTTACATCTGAAGAACATATCCCCATGACTTCACGGTCTTGGCTCTTGAAGAAAAAAAGAAATTCTGTCTTCCCTGCTGCAGAAAGCCAAAACAAAACAGGTACGAATTAACCCAGTGTCTTTCCAAACCTCATAGTTGCATAGTTACAAAATGACTGTTAGGAAATGGTGAAACCCGAAGACGGCAAGAAACTGTTGTATTGTGGTCATAAACATACCTTCTTGGAAAACAACAGACATTGAGTTCAACAGAATTACCAATAAACAATTATGCATAGGATCACAACCGATGGCCTCAATGCAAATATGCTTTATGGTTTACAATGCTTGTGATTGATTGTGTGGAAAGAATAAGCAAATAAATTATGTTATGTGGCTCTTTGATGAATTTAGGGATCCAGAGAGAGAGAGAGAGAGAGTTCAAAAACTGAGGGCATGAAAAGATGCAGGGGGAGCTCACTACATTCATTCATTTACAGCATTTATATACTGCCCAATTAACAATGCCACCAGTGCAATTCGCACATTAAAATTTCTCCCTCCAGCTAGGCCCTCTGATTTAGCTTGTTAAGGATGCTGAGAATTGAAGTTCTGTGTGGGGTGAACTACAGTTCCCAGAATCCTTTGGGCAAAGTAATGTGCTTTCAGCACACTTTCTATGCATGGTTTGGTCCTGGAATGAGGGTTGTTTTCAGGAGTTAGTGATGGGAGCCTCTATTCCTGGGAGGCAGCAGAATGAAGGAGGGCAGTCTGTGGAGGCTGCAGCCCCCCAGACTGCTGGAGATGAGCAGCAACAAGGAGATGGAAGTGGAGCAGGCCAGGAAATTTAATGGTTCATGGTTACACAACATTTGTGAATGAACTTGTGAATTTGAAGCTAGAAACTAGTACTGAGCCTAGTATGAGGATTAGATTTATGGGGAAGGGAAGCTATAGATCTCTTGCATTCCTGTAGTAACAAGGCAAGCCATTATTTCCATGGCATATTTGGTGACTGAAAGGTTAGACAGTTTTATGCTGTGAGTTGAACAGTATTAAGAGCAATTTTGGCTTCTAGCATCAATAAATCATGGCAGCAAATTCTCTCTGTCTAAAGTCCTCCCATGTGAATCTAGTAAGTGTTTTGAGAGCTTCATGAGAAAGATAACAAGGGAGTATAGTTGCTGCATGCCTGAATCTATTTGGGGGCAGTGGTGCATTCCTGTGATATCTCCCTCATTGCCAAAACTTCACTATGAATTTAACTGTAGAATAATCTGCAGGCAGTGTTTTGGCTGATAAACTCCTAAACAATCTTTCATACCATCTAGGTGCTTACTCCGTGAGCCATGGGAGTTTCTCTTTTTGTCTCATCTGTACTCAGATTGTTCTCTCTCATATGCATGGATGCACACCTCCTTCTTCTCACCCCACCTTCTGTTTCTTTCTCTCAACATGTATTCCATTTATTACCTTCTTATCCTCTCTGGCCCATCTCTCCCCCCCCCCCATCCTTACCTTCCTCCCCCCACTTTTTTACCCACCTTTCCTTCTTGGCTAATTTCTCTCTCATTTGCTTCTTCCTTTCTTCTCTCTTTATCTCTCAAGCCCCCTTCTGTCCTGGGCGTGTCTCTCACTCTCCCATTTCTTTCCTGTTTGCAGTGAGACTTTACCACTGCAAGTACCATTTGATGGGCAATGTTTCATTTAGTTTTACTCAGATCCACTGAAGTTAATGAAGATAATCATGTTAGTTCCATTGATGTCAATTATTATATCATTTTCTTTTTGTAAGTTTAGTATTTGAAAATGTACATCTTTCAAAATTTACTTAATAGTTTCTTGTAAGGGACATTCTGGTAGGCTTCCACTTTTAATGGGGATATATATATATGACTGTGTCGACCACAGCAAACTATGGCAAATTCTTAAAGAAATGGGAGTGCCTGATCACCTCATCCGTCTCCTGAGAAATCTCTATGTGGGACAAGAAGCTACAGTTAGAACTGGATATGGAACAACTGATTGGTTCAAAATTAGGAAAGGAGTACGACAAGGCTGTATATTGTTTCCCTGCTTATTTAACTTATATGCAGAATTCATCATGCGCAAGGCTGGACTGGATGAATCCCAAGCCAGAATTAAGATTGCTGGAAGAAATATCAACAACCTCAGATATGCTGATGACACAACCTTGATGGCAGAAAAGTGAGGAGGAATTAAAGAACCTTTTAATGAGGGTGAAAGAGGAAAGCGCAAAATATGGTCTGAAGCTCAACATCAAAAAAACTAAGATCATGGCCACTGGTCCCAACACCTCCTGGCAAATAGAAGGGGAAGAAATGGAGGCAGTGAGAGATTTTACTTTCTTGGGTTCCATGATCACTGCAGTCGCAAAATTAATAGACACCTGTTTCTTGGGAGAAAAGCAATGACAAACCTAGGGAGCATCTTAAAAAGCAGAGACATCACCTTGCCAACAAAGGTCCGTATAGTTAAAGCTATGGTTTTCTCAGTAGTAATGTATGGAAGTGAGAGCTGGACCATAAAGAAGGCTGATCGCTGAAGAATTGATGCTTTTGAATTATGGTGCTGGAGGAGACTCTTGAGAGTCCCATGGACTGCATGAAGATCAAACCTATCCATTCTTAAGGAAACCAGCCCTGGGGGCTCACTGGAAGGGCAGATCTTGAAGCTGAGGCTCCAATACTTTGGCCACCTCATGAGAAGAGAAGACTCCTGGAAAAGACCCTGATGTTGGGAAAGATGGAGGGCAGAAGGAGAAGGAGACAACAGAGGACAGTGTTCTCGAAGCTACCAACATGAGTCTGACCAAATTGCGGGAAGCAGTAGAAGACAGGAGTGCCTGGCGTGCTCTGGTCCATGGGGTCACGGAGAGTCAGACACGACTAAATGACTAAACAACAATATATATATATATAGCATGAAAGTCAGAAATCACACATCTTTAATTCCCAAGCTGAGAACATCAACTTCTACAAATTGTTCAGTATCACTTTTAAAGCAGAAAGGGATGTGGTTACTTTATGAGCTAATCAAATTCCAAATTTCTTCTTCCAAGCCTATGAATTTTTTCCTACTGTCATCTTAAAATCTTTGGGGCATATGAACTCTGATTATAATAGATGTTTTGTGTGTGGAATGCCTGTTTTTCTACTAGATAACCCAAGTGGGTTTCTCCCAAAGAGATTCGAGCCAAAATAGGGGACGTATGAACCCTTCTGAGACCCCACATTGAAACTCTTCCCTGGTCTCCTTGCTGGCCCTAGCAGGACTCACTTGGCCAGTTAGCCCTGGCGATGCTACATTTATGTTGTACTTTATGCTGTTTTTAAGCTGTTTTTTTAAAGTTGTTTTTAATCAATGTTGTATACTTGCTGTTAGCCGCCCTGAGCCCGGTTTTTAAATCAGGAAGGGCAGGGTATAAATAAATTATTATTATTATTATTATTATTATTATTATTATTATTAGGATTATGAACTGATTTGGGTTTATGTATGCATTCCACGTATGAAAATCTGTGCAAGATGATCATAATGTTACCAAGTCATATCGTTAAGAATCCTGCCGTGACATGAACCGCAAGAGATATGGCTGGCCTCATGACTTGATCATCTGATCAGAACAACAGAGCCTTTTGTTAGTGTTGTAAAGCCATACAAGTCTTAAACATAAATGTATCTGATAAAATAGTGCCCCTTCCAATTATTCTGAAGTTACAAAGGGGAAACATTGCCAAAAAAAAAAAGCCAGGAAAAAAATGAGGAGAAAATGAACAGGAAGAAAGAAACTTTGAGGGGATGGAAGAATGGGGGAACATTAGGATGGGTTGGGGCCACATACATGAGGTTGAGTGCACACATCAGGCCCCAGGTTGCCCACCTGTGCTCTAAGCAGAAATAATATGATAAACCAAATATAATTAATAATAGGAGAAACTGCCTTGAGAATTCTTTTTGTGGGGAAGGGGAGGTAGGGTAGAAATCCTGAAATAATAAAATTGTTGTGGCAGGTTTGGAACTTGCAGTTTATATAGCTGTTGTATATTATAGCATGAGCAAATGGTACTTATATGTGTTCCCTCTGCACAAATCCAGGAGGCTGGGTAAAGAATGCACAAGGGATTTGCATGCCCTTTATTATAATATGATAGCAAACTGCAAAACTGATCTCAGAGGCAAGACAAAGGATCTCTGCACATATTGAAAGACACTTTTGTTTACCTCTGGGTCACAAAGCACTTAGCTTCATGTAAAGGTAAAGGAGGTAAAGGACCTCTGGACAGTTAAGTCCAGTCCAAGGAGACTATGGGGTTGTGACACTCATCTCACTTTCAGGCTGAGGGAGCTGGTGTTTGTCCACAGACAGCTTCTGGGTCTTGTGGCCAGCATGACTAAACTGCTTCTGGTGCAACAGGACACCTTGACGGAAGCCAGAGTGCACAGAAACCCTGTTTACCTTCTCACCACAGATACCTATTTACCTACTTGCATTGGTGTGCTTTCGAACTGCTAGGTTGGCAGGAGCTGGGTCAGAGCAACGGGAGCTCACTCCAACCTCCTACCTTCCAATCGGCAAGCCCAAGAGCAGGCATCCCCAAACTCGGCCCTCCCACCATTTTGGGACTACAACTCCCATCATCCCTAGCTAACAGGACCAGTGGTCAGGGATGCTTGCCCAAGAGGCTCAGTGGTTTAGAGCACAGCACCACCTGTGTCCCTTTTAGCTTCATGTAACATAACAAAATACAGGTTCCATCCTTGAGCAATTTTAAGCTATGTGAATCAAATAATTTCAGCCTCGTGGCTTTCAAAGATGATTAGACAAATTCATGAAGGATGAGGCTGTCCGTGCCCCTGTCAAAGGCATTGGGCTGGGCATTGCAGTGGGGCAGAGCTTTGCTTGCAGGCTTCACCCGGGCATCTGGTCAGCCACTGTGAAAACAGGGTACAAGATGGGCCATTGGCCTGATCCAGCAGGCTCTCTTTGTGTTCACCATAATGAAAACTGAAAAGCCTGAGACTTTAAAATCCAGCAATAGGCATGGACAGCCCTGGGGCTGCGGGGTGTCACAGCCCTGCCTTAAGCCAGTGGAGCCAATCTTTGAACTTTAGGGCTTCATTAGTAGAAGTGGGAGCTTCGGCAGGCCCATCTTTGCATGCTAGTATGGCCACGGTCTGAAACATGCTTGTTTATATATGCTAGCAAAATGTAATTCTCTTTATGCTATAGCCTTATACTATATTAGCCCTGCTCCTGTTTCTGTATGAATGACTCATGTCATGCTGTTCCAGAGGCCTGGGTGCAAACAGTTATCCCATCCAGCTCTCAAGTGACAGAGGAGTCATTGAGAAGTGACGCTGAGCCCAAATCACAAACAACCATCAGCTCATCTATCCCTCTGCCGGGCAGTATTATGGACTACATGGATGAGCTGCAAATGCATCCTCCATGCGCTGCAAAAAGCGCTGCCATTGCTGAGGAAGCTGGACACGGTAAGCATTCTGTCCCTGACACCAACAAAATCGTACCATTCGTTTCCGTATTGTACACATGAAGCACCTTAACATCTGACACAAATAAGCAAGAAATGTTTGAAGTCCATGGATTGGATGGGTTGGATCCAGAGTTTTCTTCCATTGGCTGAAGCTCCTTTGGATCCAGCCATATTTTTCATCATTATTGAGGCAGGTGTGCATAATACTTTCAGTGGAGATTTCCCAATCATGGCAACTATTTTAGATGCTCACAGGGAAATGTCCATGACCGTAATTAAAGTAATTCTGCAGAACCCAATGAAGTATCAGCGGGGAAGAGTGAAGTATTAGGCTGTTACCCTGTATCACGTAATGAATAAGATACATTGATGCCATCTATTTGATACATTTGTGTGCAATGAAAGAACTTAGAGCTACATTCATATACATAGGGTTGCCAGGTTGCAATGTGGAGAACCTAATATGAATGTTAATACAGTAAGACACAATTAGTTTATGCAGTGACTGCACCTCTTGCCCTTTATTCGTTTTTCCACTTAGCCTCCTCCTGGCCTACTGTGAAGAATATGTTCCACCCTTGTTTCACACTTCTCTCAATTTTGTGATGCAGTTCTCCAAGCAAATAATGAGTACAAAAATGTGTGTAATAGGTGAATGTGCATAAAAATGCATATATTAATGAAAATAACATAAGATATATTATGTATGGGGAAATTGCTTGGAAAAAATGTGTATACCGGTGAAGATAACCTATAAAATGTGTACATTGAGCAAAATTGCATATTAGGATAAATTTGCACTAAAGTGGTAATGAATTTTCATGAGGGGTGTGTGTGTGTGTGTGTGTGAGAGAGAGAGAGAGAGAGAGAGAGAGAGAGAGAGAGAGAGAGAAATGTGGAGAACTGAAGTTAAGAGTGGAAGAAATGAAAAACCAAGAGAAAATGAATACCAACAAGATTCCTCTACCCTTAACTGGCAGATAGCATTATTACTCAGCAGAATGTGAGGCTATAAATTGTTCTCATGTACTAGGTAGAGGTTACAGCTAAAGCTTTCATCTTAGATTACAAAACTGAGTTAGCATATCTGTCTATTTCTGTGTTTGAATCCATAATTCTGTTCCATTCCATTTCCTCATTAATCTGCTAATTTCTTTTTAAAGAAATTAAACTGGTAAGAGAGGTGTTGCAACATCTGGAGAACTGTAAAATCTGGTACATAGCCAGATTCACCATGAACGTCTCCCTTGTTCTCTTATAATGGCAATGGCACCCAACTGAGAGGTGCCAGAACTGAGTTCCAGCACGTTCCAGCTGAAAAAAAGCCCGGTGCACACTGGTGGAGGAAGAGGAGTGGGGGGGGGAGTGCACCACCCCCGGCAGCACGATCCCGGTGGGGTGCCATCGTGGCTGCCCCCCCATGCTGGGCGCCATGCCCCCTTAGGCGGCATGCCACGCCCCCAGGATGCATGCCACACCCCTGCAGGCTGCACCACACCCCCGGGACACACACGAGCCCTGCCCCCGCCTGCTCTCTGCTCCCCCCGATGCCGGAGCATGAAGCTTCACCACTGCCTGTGCATAGCTAAATTTCAGTCAACACAACACAACTCCTAAAAGGAGCAGTTCAGGTCATTTTGCTTGGAATGATCTATGATCAAATTTCTCCCTGTGAGTACTGTTGCATTGTCTTAACACAACACTTGGAAGGAAAGTTTTTCCGTATTGGAACATACACAACTGAGGTCTACAGAAGAGCAATATTCTCTGGTTTCAAAGAAGGAAAGGACAGGTCAGAAATTTTACAACAATGAATACTTGATGTCATTTAGCTTGTAGTTAATGTATCCTTCAGGGTATATGGACATTGACCTGTACATTTATGTTGCTACCAGACAGAGGCACGATTGGATCCACATTTTTCAATGGGTGTGGAGAAAGTGGAGAGGGAGTTGTTTTGCTTCCACTCTCATGATAATAGAACTCAGGGTCATCTAATGAAACTGAATGTTGGGAGCTTCAGGGCAGACAAAAGAAAGTTGCTGAGAATCACAAGTGGGATGAATGACCTTGCACTCAGGTGCTGCCTTCCCATAGGTGTTTATTTGGCTGCTGTGAAAACAGGATGCTGCAATAGGTGGATCTTGTTCTAATTCAGCTGAGCTTTTCTTCTGTCCTTAATGTGGTTTTGAGATGGTGTCACAGGACTTGGACTGTCCTCAACAGCAGCCCAAGTGGGAAGCACCACACATTGACAGCAATGGTCTCTCTTATTTTGAGAACATGTTTAGTTGCAATGGGTCAATCAGTCTGGACCCGAACTATCATGGCTACTCAGTGTCACTGGCAAGTATATCAGCCTTAAACTCTTTCCAAAGTTGTAAGTCCTAGAGCAGAAGAAGCAGGGGCATCTTGCCCATATAGGCAAGTGGCAAGGGGCGCCAAGTTCTGGAGGGCACCTGGGAGGCTGGACACAGTGCCTTCCGGCATCAGCTCACTGCCCTCGCCCACAGCGCTGAAGCAGCGACGCGCCTGGAGCCTCCACCTCTTCCCTGCCGGAGGAGCTGCCCTCCAGACGCTGCCTGCCTCCTCCATCCCTGCAAAGCTGCCGGCAGCGCTGTAAAAAGGTCAGCAACTCTGGGAAATGGAGGGGGCGCTGGAGGGTTCTTTGAACCACAGCGCCGGATATGCTTAAGACAGCCCTGAGGAGAAGCCAGTGTTGGGAGCTCCAGATGTTGCTGGAGTGCAACTCTCATTATCCTTGACCATGGGCCTGGCTGTGTGGGGCTGATGGCAGCTGGGGTCCAGCAGCTTCTGCAGGTGACCTCGCTGGCTTCATCAGCACTAGAGTCTATGCATCATAAGCATTTCAAACTTCAGAGGAATGCTTATTCTCAAATGTAACTGCAAACAAAAATGTCTGAGTGCATTTCCCCCCCCCCCCCACTTTTCTGTTTAAGTCAAAGACAAAACACACTGTAGCCCAAAGAACGGAGATTTGAAAACCAAAGGGATCTTTCCATTCAATAATAATTTGACAATTCACTACAGAATCACACAAGGCTTGTTTTTACAGGTGAAATCAGGCAGGGCCAATCTTGGTTGAACAAACTGAGCTTCAACAAGAACAAGCTCTCATTTGTGACATGCCTGAATGAAAGGAAAGGAAACAAAACTGCACAAAAAGGTATTTCGACAACATAGGCTGAAGCAAATACTCTGCCTGACATACATTCCATTGTGCCATTCCCACGGTGAGACATGGGTGTTTCCTTAGAAATATATCCTATTTGTGGTAAGTGTAAACTCCTCTTGACTCACCTCATTTTTGTGTGTGTGACCCCAGTAGTCATTTGGGAGTTCTGGAGAACTAAATTTCCTAGGAAGCCATGGGCTCCTGAGTTCAAGGAAAGAGCTTGCTGCCACTATGACTTACCTGCTGTAAATTGGGAAGAAGGGATATGACTGGCAGCAGGAAGTGAGATGTTGAAGGAAGAACAGAGGGAGCAATGTCAGCTGCTTAGATCTGTGGAACTAGCACATTTACAAGTCCACATAACGTTCATTCAAACATTTGAAAATCCTATAGTGTGACAACAACTAACCTTTGGAACTCCCTGTGCATTAACATTACATGGGTTGTTGTTGTTGTTCAGTCGTTCAGTCGTGTCCGACTCTTCGTGACCCCATGGACCAGAGCACGCCAGGCACGCCTATCCTTCACTGCCTCTCGCAGTTTGGCCAAACTCATGTTAGTAGCTTCGAGAACACTGTCCAACCATCTCATCCTCTGTCATCCCCTTATCCTTGTGCCCTCCATATTTCCCAACATCAGGGTCTTTTCTAGGGAGTCTTCTCTTCTCATGAGGTGGCCAAAGTACTGGAGCCTCAACTTCAGGATCTGTCCTTCAGGATCTGAGTACTCAGGGCTGATTTCTTTGAGAATGGATAGGTTTGATCTTCTTGCAGTCCATGGGACTCTCAAGAGTCTCCTCCAGCACCATAATTCAAAAGCATCAATTCTACGGCGATCAGCCTTCTTTATGGTCCAGCTCTCACTTCCGTACATTACTACTGGGAAAACCATAGCTTTAACTATACGGACCTTTGTCGGCAAGGTGATGTCTTTGCTTTTTAAGATGCTGTCTAGGTTTGTCATTGCTTTTCTCCCAAGAAGCAGGCGTCTTCTAATTTCGTGACTGCTGTCACCATCTGCAGTGATCATGGAACCCAAGAAAGTGAAATCTCTCACTGCCTCCATTTCTTCCCCTTCTATTTGCCAGGAGGTGATGGGACCAGTGGCCATGATCTTAGTTTTTTTTGATGTTGAGCTTCAGACCATATTTTGCGCTCTCTTCTTTCACCCTCATTAAAAGGTTCTTTAATTCTTCCTCACTTTCTGCCATCAAGGTAGTATCATCAGCATATCTGAGGTTGTTGATATTTTTTCCGGCAATCTTAATTCCGGTTGGGGATTCATCCAGTCCAGCCTTTCGCATGATGAATTCTGCATATAAGTTAAATAAGCAGGGAGACAATATACAGCCTTGTCGTACTCCTTTCCCAATTTTGAACCAATCAGTTGTTCCATATCCAGTTCTAACTGTAGCTTCTTGTCCCACATAGAGATTTCTCAGGAGACAAATGAGGTGATCCGGCACTCCCATTTCTTTAAGAACTTGCCATAGTTTGCTGTGGTCGACACAGTCAAATGCTTTTGCGTAGTCAATGAAGCAGAAGTAG